>NW_017971504.1:0-455290 GCF_001883845.1 Diplodia corticola
GGGGGGGGGGGGGTAGTAGTAGACGAAAAGAAAGAAGGATAGGTAGGTATTTTGGGCGTGTGTTGCGATGGTGATGACGAAAGAAGGAAGGTGGGTGGGTAGGTAAGTGTAGGGCTGATGGAGATGATGCGTGCCGCACGCGCTAGCAGGCATTACTCAAGTACCGATGCACCTTGTCTTGTGTTGCACGGCCACGCCCACGACCGCGGCGCATGGTAGTTAGTGCTGACGCCGTTTTTTTTTTTTTTGCTGGCGCGCGCGCGTGTTCGCGCGCTCTGTCGATCATTCCCCAGTGGTTTGTCGATCAGTGGGTGGGCGGACATGCTGCTGCAGCAGCACCGTTCCTGCAGGCTCGTGTTTTTAACCGGATGGACACCTTGCCGAATCGAGTCTTTTACATACGCAGAAAATTGGGCATCGGATTGATGCCTGCACGTTGCAATTGGAAAAAGGCAAAGCTAAGATGCCTGGTATCACTCATCTAATCCATGATCCTTTTCACTATTTGCTGTGGAGCAGCTTAACAATAACAAAGCAAAAAAAAAAAAAAAAAAGCTCTTGAGCATTCTGGCGTCCGCGCGCCATCCCATTTCATCCCCAATGCTAAATGGTATTCCTCGTGCAAAAGCCATTACCAACCAGATCATCCCAGTGATACCATACCATGCCACGCTACGACTACTAGTACAAGAAAACGCCATAGACAACCCAATTCTGCAACCATTCTTCATGACGCCGAGTTAGCGGCAGCGGCGGCGGCAGCAGCAGCGGCGGCAGCCCCTCCTCTAGCCGCCTTCTTCCGGCCTCCCCTACCGCCACCGCCGCCGCCCTCGCCATCTTCCCTCTTCCTCTTGCTTGGACGGCTGCTGCCGCCCTTCGGCCGGTACGGCTCATCATCCTTGTTCCTCTTGCCCCGACCACTACCCGTCTCCGGCACAAAGCCATCCTCATCATCCGGGTCGCCCTTGATTGGTGTAGCGGAGTTGGCAGCCGCCGCCGCAGCAGCAGCCGCCGCCGCCGCCGCCTGGCCACGCTTACCACCTCCCCTCCCGTTCCCACCGCCGCCCTTGGCAGGCTTCTCACCCGGCTCGCCCTTCTCGTTCTCCTTGTCCTGCAGGAAGACCTGGGGCTGGTGCTTGCGCAGCCAATTGTAGACCGAGTCCGGGTTGCGGATCTGCAGCTCCTTCTCGCTCGGGACGTCGCGGGCGGGCAGCCGGATCGGGCGGCCCGACGTGTCGTTGGGGTCGTACAGGGCGGGGTCGCCCAGGGCCGTGTCGAGCTCCTTGAGGTACTCCTCCTCGTGGTTCGGGCTGAGGTAGCCGGCGAGGCTCTCGCCCACGAGGTCGTCCGGCAGCTCCGCCGGCGGGAAGTGCGTGTGCGGGACGTGGACGAGCTCGGCGAGCGCGTGCCTGTCGTGCCCGAGCCCCGAGAACTTGGCCGTCAGCGCCGCCTCGCGCTGGGCCAGCTCCTCGGGCGAGATGCGCCCGGCGGCGAGGTCGGCGCGGGCTTCTTGGAGCTTGAGGTGGATGGCGTCCGGGTCCGAGGGCACGTCGGCGTCGCGCGAGCCCAGGTTGAGGTCGTAGCGGAGGTGCTGGGGCACTTTGGGCTGGTCGTTGATGTCGAGCAAGAGGTCTAGGAGCTGGCTGTGATGATGGCTGTCAGCAGGGCTGGCGATGATGGGGCGGGACGTGTTGCGTACTCGTTTTGTTCCTGCAGCCGGCGGGCCAGGGCAATGGCCTTGTGCTCCTCGCGGAAGAGCGTGTTG
Organism: Diplodia corticola; assembly: GCF_001883845.1. Classification (NCBI taxonomy): domain Eukaryota; kingdom Fungi; phylum Ascomycota; class Dothideomycetes; order Botryosphaeriales; family Botryosphaeriaceae; genus Diplodia; species Diplodia corticola. Next base: position 1,766 of record NW_017971504.1, read on the forward strand.
CTCTCGCGCATGCGCTCGTCGAAGCGCACGCGCATCTTGCGGTACTTTTTCCTGCAATGGTTCAGCGGCACGTCGGGCGGAGCACGAGCGGTGGGACGGACCTCCATGAGCGGATCGAGGGCTTTGCAGGCGCGTCGGCGGCATCGTGGTGGGCTGGGCGCAGCGGGGCGGCGGCAGCGGCGTCGTCGCGCGGATGGGCGGCCATGTCGTCGTGGGAGGCCATGCGGAGGGTGATGCTGGGGCGATGGCGGTGGTGTGGTCTGGACGTGAGGTTGCGGGTCTGGGTGCTGGCTGGGGCTGCGCGCTGGCGTCCGGGGCTGTGATCCCTGCGCGCTCGGCGTGGAAGCTGACGTTCACTTGAAGGGGGGCCTCCACCGTCTCGACCTACTCTTCCCGCCCCCCAGCTCCAATCCCTCTCTCGCCCACCACTCCCGTCGCTGCCTAGCACCTTGGCCGCCGAACTCGCCGCTCGTTACCCCCCGACCGCATTCTCCCGTCCTGCGCTTCCGTCTGCCGGCCAGTCACCTCGCGCATCCCACGCCCTTTGTGCCGACCCCAACGTCCCCTCCACCACCGCCAAACTGTCGCCCATACTCCTCAACCGGACTACCTCCTTCCAGGTAGATCCGCATCCCGGCCATTTGACCACCGCCCATGCCGAAAGGATGAGCCCCGAGAAAGCCGGCCGCCGGCGCCGCTCGTCGAGCCTGATGTACACGGAGCCCCCGGAGTCTCTGGAGCACATCAGCGACCAGGCCGCGCTGCCGAACCTCAACTCGCAATGGGTCAACGCCAAGGGTACGCTGCACGCCTCGACGGCACTCCGCCTGCTAACCTCCGCAGGCGCCTGGGCCATCCACTTCGTCCTCATTGTCTGCCTCAAGATCCTCTACGACATCATCCCCGGCGTGTCGCAAGAGACGTCGTGGACGCTCACCAACATATCGTACATGTTTGGCAGCTACATCATGTTCCACTGGGTGCGCGGCGTGCCCTTCGAGTTCAACGCCGGCGCATACGACAACCTGAACATGTGGGAGCAGATTGACAACGGTGACCAGTACACCCCGGCCAAGAAGTTCCTGCTGAGCGTGCCCATCGTGCTGTTCCTCATCAGCACGCACTACACGCACTACGACCTCACCTTTTTCCTCATCAACTTCATGGCCACCATCGCCGTCGTGATCCCCAAGCTTCCGGCGGTGAGTCTCTCTGCCCCAACCAAAATAGCGCCGCGTAGGACCGCTAACAATCTCGCGGCAGACACATCGGCTGCGCCTAGGTCTTTTCTCCGATCCGCCGGACGAGAGCTAGCCCTCCGAGCCGTACGTCTCTGGTCTTCTTCCTCCTGTATTCTATATTTGAAGAGGTGCTCAAACAGCATGTCATGCATTCCTTTTTTGTCTCCCTTCCCCTCAGCCAACGAAAAAAAAAAAACCACCAGCCCCGGAAGGAAAGAAAGAAACCTTTCCAGAACAAGAACGTTGGGTCCAGGGAAAAAGAAGCCGCCACACCTTTACTCACCTCCGCCTACCGCTACTACTTATTGCTACATAATCGCCGCGCTTTGACCTCGGGCCTTACTTTTGTTGTTGTTGTTGTGAACAGAGAGGGACAGCGCAAACGAAACCCCGCGAAAACGACAGGCAACACGACCGGCTCTTTTTGTCTTTTTTTTCGCGAGAGGGAAGGGGGAGGCTCAGAAATTACCGAAAGAAGAAAAGAAAAGAGGAGATCTGGGTCTCGGTTGTAGCTGTCCTCTTGTGGGGAGTAGATATCGAATCTAGTTCCCGCGATCTGCGATAAATTTTCTGCTTCCATAACTTTTCCCCAGCCAGTGCATGGTCGCAATTGCCGTCTTCCTCTCGTTCTTTCCCTCTCTGACCGCGTGACAACGTTTCTCTCTCTTTTTCCCTTCTTCTCCCGATCCATCCTCCGTCCACCACCATTCCTTCACCGCACCCCGCCGATAAAACATGCGCAGGGGGTACGGCCACTCTATCTGACGCAAAAACGATACCCGGACCACCGCCCGGAATTATTTCCATCAGGGTCCCTCCCGCGAAAGACAGAAAACCACCAAGAAGCGCCGAGAGTGACGCCGGCGCCATCATTCGAGAACCTTTTTCCCGCCTGATGAGTTCTAAGACTCCCGGGTGATCCGGGTGTCGTACGCGAGAGAGATAGTATACGATATGGACAGATATAACGACCGGGAACGGACCACCACCTGCCTGGCGCGCGCGCGTTGTATCAGGGACGCGTATAGTGGGAGGAGAGAGGGGGAGGGGGAGGGAAAAGGGTCTACGGGAACTTGTTTTTGCGTTTGAGAGCCTCGTGCTGTGTGTGTCGTTGGCTTTTTTTTTTTTTTGGAGGTTGCTGTGTCGTTCACTTCGTATGTTCAACCGGAGCTTTCTTGTTTCCTTCTTTCGTCCCTATTTATTTTTTCGGGGCGATGAGAGGGAGCGAAGCAAAAAGAGAAGCATGCGCACACTGTCCTGCCACCGGCATGTGAAAAAAGGGGACTGCGGGGATGGGGGTGGGTGTGTGCAGGCAGCTCTAGGAGGATGCGCTGATGAGGCGCATGCGCTCGAGCGGGCGCACATGAGAACAATAGCGATCGCCCGGAGAAAAACGACTGACCAACTGAAGTCGGTGCAGCAAAAGAAAAAAAAAAATTGCGTGATGATCTGACGAATCTCCGCGTGTTTATTTCCTTTTTCGGTAAGGCGGATAGCGTCACGTACGGTCGAGGGTGGTGCGGGGTGGGGTACGGCGAGGCAGTGTTAGTTTTTGTGGTATGAGGAAGACTGACTTTTGTAAGAGGGGAGGAAAGTGAGATGTTGCCGTGCTGTTTCGAGTCGAGGTATGGGAAGGTGTGTGGTGCGGTGTGGTGCGGTCCTGTGGTGATGTTTCGCAGGGATTGTGACAGCAACTCGTTTCGAGGGAGCGTTGTGTGGGGCAAGGGTAGCTCCATCGAAAGAATAACGGCGCATGGAGGGCTGTGAGTTTTTGGATTAATTGCCGCCGTTTCTCCTATTTCCTTTTTCTGTGCGCGTGTGGGGAGAAGGAAGGGATGCTTGGGCCACTGAGGGGCGAAGGATCTTGTCGGTGTGAGATTGTTGGTCAGGGAGCTTGGAGCGGAATTTGGTGCCTTGCTGCGGACCTGAGGTTCCTTGGGGGCGCGTCGTGACGCGCATTAGGATTGGTGTTCTTAGGGGTTTGGGGCGCGTGAAGTACTCTTGATCTTTGGAGAAGATCCGAAGGATGATTGACTGGGCGATGAGACACCGTCGTATGTACAGTCAGTTCGCAGCAAATGATGAAGAGAAAAAAACGTACTACTCCCGATCGGGCAACCGGTGGTCCGGTATGCTGGTATTCCGTGAGGCATTGCGCTCTTCGTAATCAACGCCAATGTCGAGACATGGCCATAAGCTTAAATTTACAGGGAGCTCGGGGCTGTTATTACCCGCCGTCTCCATCCTTCACGGCATTTGTTCTTAGTACAACTTTTAGTATAACCAGCAAGGGTTGTCTCGGATTACACTTGCACCTGCTTATATCAGCGCCACTGTCCTTTTCTCTAGGACAATCCCAGGTAGAAAAGCGTCAAAATCCCGGGGTATACAAACAATAAGCTCTGCTTCTCTAAGATTGCTACAACATCACTGGAAATCGGCAGTCGGGAACGCGTTCTAACCGTCAAGACTCAAGACTCGTCAGATGCCGACACCATTACTTAATATTACCGTTTGCCTCACTCTATCATGGTTCAGACTCATCAACTTCTCAAAAGCGATGCGTCACTTGACTGTCTAAAAGGAAGGGAATGCGAAAGTTATTATGTTCCGCGGAGTCGAGCTCACTCAATACTTATCTAAAGATCATGTAGCCTTTGCAGTCTTTACACGACCAGAGAGACGGCGTGCTTAAGCTCCTCCTATAATTCCCTTCAAATTGCTGCTCTAATTAATTACAAGCTGGTGTCGTTCTAGAGGTGGTGTGGAGTTGACGCTCACCCACATTCAGCCATTAACGCAAATCCCATGCTGGGTATGTTGGACGCTGGAGCATCTTCCGTGCCCATGTAGCATTGTGGATAAGTGAAAGCGTACGCAGCAAAAAGCTGAGTAGGCCCGAGAGGGCCAAGCCCGGTGAGCCTTCCAATTCCTTTCGGTCGTAGCGCTTTATATCCGCATTTTACTTTAAAAAGCAAGCACAGTTAAAACCCAGATAAAGATTTACGAGTCACAACAGGTCACCACGTTGAAGCGAGAGATTGAGATTAAGGTTAAATCAGTTGATTAGCCCCCAGCACTAAGTGCTGATAGCCCACCCAACCCCGACCTTTGTAGGTAGTCGTCACCAGAGCAGAAGCTCCGTTTTGCTCTCAAATCTAAGCTCCACCCGAAGGCGAAACCCTGCCCGCAAAGGCAAAAGAAGAGAAAGCGATTGATTTAAGAGTAAACCAAGTTGATTGCCCCCAGCACTAGGTGCTGATAGCCCACCCAACCCCGACCTTTGTAGGTAGTCGTCACCGGAGCCGAAGCTCCGTTTTGCTCTCAAATCTGAGCTCCGCCCGAAGGCGAAACCCTGCCCGCGAAGGCCAAAGAAGAGAGAGCGGATGAAGAAAAAAAATCCTGGAGGGGGGGAGGAGGGGTTTTTATGAGTGGCAGGCGGCAGCAGCAGAACTGGTGGCACATGGGCGACCGCGGTGGCGCTAACCGGAAGGGGAAAGGCGCCTGCCGCAGGTGTGGTACTTTGGGAAAGAGCGATCGGGTCTGTCACTGACTCACCAACTTCTCACTCACTCTCATCACTGGCTAAGCCTCGAGAAACCCAATTCGCCGCGAAACCTGTCACTTCACCTCCATCTCACGCTTACTGCATGGCTGTTCGAAACTCTAGTATACCATGGATCCATCATCCATCAACCGACTTTTTCTAAAAGACTTTCGTTACTCCATGGTTTGTTACCACCTCAATTTCTCCACCAATGGCCGATCGAAGCTGTAATAGTATACCGTGGAACCATCATCCACCAAGTAACGTTTCCGAAAGATTTTCATTAGTCCATGATTTTCTACCACCCACTCGTGATTGATTGGAAACGCCTGTATATACCATGGAACTATCATCCACCGAATGACTCTGTCAAAACTTCTTCACTGGTCCATGAAACTTTAACCACCTCCATTCCCGCACCCATGACTGATCGAAGCTATGATATACCATATGACCTTACTTCATGTAAGATTTTCATTAGTCTATAATTATTTCCCACCTCAATCCTCCCACCCATCCCTGATCGAAGCTCCGGAACCCACCCCATGGAACCGGCAACCCCCACCAACTTTTTCGAAAGCAAGCAAGCAAGCAAGCAAGCAAACGCCAAGCCCAGAAACCCACTCCAGTGACTCCTAAACGCCCACCGCCGTAACACGTGCATACGTGTGCAAAACCGCACGCTAGGTCCCCACGGTAAAGCCTCTGACGCAAAGAGCCGCTAACCCAATCGACAGCGTTTGCAGGAAAAAAAAAGTCAAAAAAACTCATCAAGAACCACCGGACCCGGAACCCGCCCTCGCGGGCGCCTGAGACAGAAACCCGCTCAAGGCCGCCGCAACCGCCTCATCATCATGTTGCTGGCCTCCGCCTCCGCCTCCGCCCGCGCTTCCCGCTCCACCGTTGTCTCCTGAAGCGGAAGCCGTCGTCGCACCCGGACGTGCGTCACTCAGCGGCGCGTTGTTAGTCGTCGGCGTCGGCGTCGACCACAACAAGCCGGCACCGCCCGACCGGGCCGAGACGGCATTCATGGCCGCCTGCTGGCTCGACAAGCCGTTGCGCTGGCGGCCGTGCTGATAGTCCAACTGGTCGCGCTGCATCTGCGTCTGCTGCTCGCCCCTCTGCTGCAGCAGCAAGCTCTTCTGATACTCCATCTGCTCGCGCTGGACCTGCGCGGCATACAGGGCGGGGAGGCCGGCGCCGCGGCGTTCCATCTCGGCGGCGAGCTTCTTCTTCTGGACGAGGTTGCCTTTCACGCCGCGGAGGTACTTGACGGCGGCGTCGACGAGGTGGCGGGGCTCGCTGCTGTGCTTGAGGGCCTGCAGCATCTCGCGGACCTGCGTCTCGGAGCCGATGTGCGGGCAGGTGCGGCCGGAGCCGAAGTGCGCGAGGCCGCAGAGGTTGCAGTGCTCGACGCCCGCGAGCTTGAGCGGGCACGCGCCGACGAGGTGCGTGCGCGTGCACGCCGGGCAGGTGCGGACGTAGCCGGCGGCGAGGGGGAGGTCGGACGGGTAGGCGGGGGGAAACTGCGGTTCGGGGACGCGTTGGAATCGTCGGTTGGCTGGGAAGGAAAAAAGAAGCGGACTTCGAGTTAGAATGACTGTGGGACTCAAAAAAAAAAGCATGACCGGGATGGGTTGGATATTATTGATGATGCTACAAGGGGGGCTGCTGAAGTGACACTGCGGGAAAAAGTGGGTTGCTGGTTTTGTGATTATTTTTGAGCAGGCGCCCGCTTGCCAGTAGACGCCTGTTTTTTTGTAGCGAGAGACTTCTTTGCTGCAGTCTTTTTGGCAAGTGCTCTGCAGACCGCGGACTCGAGAGCCTGGTTGAGCTCTGGTGTCAAGATCACCCCGCGCGATACGATCCGAGCACGAGCAGCAGTCATGGCAATGTTGAAGGCAGGCGAAAAAGTTCTAGCAGACTCACCAGTAGGGCTAGAGCGACGTTTTCGTTGCTTTTGCGGTGTCTGGCCAGCTACAGCCAGACCCGAGACCTTGCCGTCGCGAGCCGGTGCAAGCTCGCTAACGTCGACATGGTCATCCGCCTGGACGCTTTCCTCATCGTCGCCGCTTGCCGCTCCGTCTGCGTGGAAGTCCGTATCGCTGTCACTGTCCCCGCCACGTCGAGAGCGACCGTGAGCTTTGGCAGGAGAGCCGGCGGCAGCATCGACACCGTCTCCAAGATCATTGTAGTCGACAAGCTGGGGAATGTTAGTGAGGATCAGGCAAAGAATAGCGAGATACTTACACCACGGTTGCGTTTACCACGCCCGAGTGCTTCTGCCTTAGCTGCCGCCTCCGCTGCCGCTGCCTTTTCACGCTCTTGGAGGATCTTGTCCCAAACGGACGGATCAGGTGGGACCTCCTGTTCGTCGTCCCCGGTGGGCAATGTATCTTCCAGTGCACCGGCATCGTTGGCCCAGACACGAGCAAAGCTGAACTGCGTCTCTGCTGAAGCATCTGTGCCAGTCTTGGTGTTTTCCATCTGGGTACGATCCAAGAGCTGCTCGATGGAGTTATGATCGTATTTGATATCCTGGTCACCGCTGTCGGAGAATAGCTCAGCCGCACCGTGTCGAAGGACGGATTCGACGTCCTTATCCTCAATGTCTTCATCATCCAAGGACTCTACCACGACATGATCCAGGGCCATTTTCTTGCGTCCGATCTGGACGATCTTCTCTTCAGCGCTTGAGCGGGTCATGAGCTGGAAACACAGGACCTTCTTCTTCTGGCCGATACGGTGGGCACGGGAAAGAGCCTGAATGTCTTGATGAGGGTTGAAGTCGGGATCCAAAATGATTACTGTGTCGGCAGTCGCCAAGTTGATGCCGACACCTCCAGCACGGGTAGACAGCAGGAATGCAAATAGAGGCGAATCAGGGGCGTTGAATTCGTCAATCCGCTTCTGCTTCTCTAAAGAACCGATGGTACCATCAAGACGGCGGTAGCCCATCTCTAAGCCATCCATAAAGTCTTCGATGATGTCTAGCATGTCGAGAAACTGGCTGAAGATTAAAACACGGTGGCCCCGCTCCCTTAGCTTCGGCAACATCAGTTCAAGGAAATGGAGCTTTGCAGACGCTTCAACCAGATTCCTATGCGAGATTGCGGCGACATCCGTCCTCTCTTCGATCTCTTGACTGTAGATGAACGGGTGACACAGGCACTTACGTAACTGCATCAAGATGTTGCTGAGGTTGGCTCTCTCGTTTGGTTTAAGCTGCCGATCCGAAGAGAAAAGAGCTTTGAGAAGTTCGGGATTCTTCGCAAGAATGGACTTGTAGAGCTTTTTCTGAAGGACGCTCATCGAGAGTGGTACGATGATCTGTGCCATGGGCGGCAAGAAGGTAAGTACCTGCGCCTTCGTACGCCGAAGGATATAAGGGCGGATAAGGTCATGAAGCTTTAGGATCTTTTCCTTGGTCATCTCCTCATACTCCTCCTCAAGTGAAGCCGCGTCGATTTCGTCATCAAGGAACTGCAGGAGATTAAAGAGCTCGCGAGCGTTGTTTTGCAGGGGAGTACCAGTGAGCAGTAGACGGGAGGGAATCTTGAGAGCGTTCAAGGAGTTGTAGAGTATGCTATTGTCATTCTTAAGCCGTTGGCCCTCGTCAACGACCAGACCGGCCCAGTTGACGCTTTTAAAGAACTTCCTGCAGCTGTCGTCCGCGGCAGCGTCGTAGGAAGTCACCACGATATGACAGCAGAGGGTCTTCTTCCCCTCAGGGAACATCTCATACTGATATGCCATATTGCGGGCTTGAGACGAACCGAAGTAAGTGACAACTCGGAGAGATGGAGCCCAATGCTTAATCTCTCGCCTCCAATTCGGACATGTTGAATTCGGAACCACGACCAAGAATGGGAAGCAACTGTGGTCCTGGATCAAAGTTGCCAAGAACGCGATGACCTGGATGGTCTTACCCAGACCCATCTCGTCGGCCAAGATGCCGTTCTTCTTGGAGTACCACTGGTAGTAAAGCCAATTTAGACCATCGATTTGGTACTTCATCAACTCCATTCCAGACTGAAGGATATCCGGCTGCTTAGACTTCTCGAGCTTGGTAAACGGCTGAGCGCGGGCCTTCTCCAGGCGGGCCTGCAGGGGGCTCTTCTTAGGCACATTGGTGTAGCGGCCGAGCACCCAGTCGTTGTAAGCCGTGACGAAGTCAGTCCAGCGATCGCCGTCCTCAGGAACCGGCACTTTTTCCCAGACGGCGTCTTCGTATCCAAGACCCTTGTATTTGATGAGAGCTTCATCGACTTCCTTGATGCGCGCCTTGTCGATCTCCTCGCTGCGGATCTCGACGATGCTGGTGTACTTCACATCCAAGACGATATCAATACGGAGAAATTCTTCAGGGATTGCATCTTCGGTTCTCATCTTTGGGCCGGTCTCTTTCTTGGAGAAGGCCTTGCGCATGGTGAAGGCTGTCACTCCCCAAGTCCAGGCTCCTGGCATCCATGCTGCACGGAAGTAGGACAGCTTATCCCATTTGACGAGGTAAGCCTTGTCGTCCTCGTCCACGTTCTCGCAAGACGTGCCAGCAATGTAGTTCTCTTCATCCACGGGCTTCCAAGCGATCAACCCGACGACCTTTGCCGGCATCTCCATGCAGTCCTTGCATTGCCAGGCCTGAGAGTACTCCGAGAATCTACGCTCGGCAGTTTCCTCGTCATTTTCTTCAATATCCATGTGGTGAGGAGATTTTGGCGGGAGATGATAAAAATGAAACCCACGCCAGCAGGTTAGGCAGCGGAAGAGAATGTTGAAACGGCTGTTGATGAGAGTCGGGCTGACTTCAATGATTGGATCTTCGCCCTCGTTCTCCTCGCGCTCACGCTGTTCCTGCATAGCCGACTTCCGCTGGCGGAAAGCCTTGCAAGATTTGCTAGACTCTTTACACACTTGGCATCTTCCAAGATCGGGTGCAAGCTGGTCTTTCTTGTGATGGGCGTTGACACAACGACGGCATTGAAGGACGAAGCTTTCATCAGATACCTTCGTCACCAGATGATCGCGGCCGGTACGGTGACCGAGACAGCCCTTGTGGTACGCGAGAATGCATCCCTGGCAGTAAATGAGCGGGCCAATGGTCGTTCCCTGGCCACAAGTGTCGCACTGCTGAACATGCCAGCTTCGGAAGGGATCATTATGATCAAGTTCCTGGAATACCTCACGTGCACCAGTAGCCTTTGGCGGAACCGGACGCTTTGGCTCATCATTTCGGAACGTTTCCTGATCAATGCCCAGCTCTTCCATGTTGTCTTGGTGCCGAGTAGCCCGATCGGAGCGGCGTGTTCCAAAGCGAAGCATCTTGGACGATTGCCCCGTATCCGAGTTTCGCTTCCTCTTCCGGCGAGGGAAGACGTCTGACTGCAGAAGCGCATATGGGTCTGAATCCGACTCATCTTCGTCATCTTGCGAGTAATGCTCTCGATATGTTTGCCTGGTAAGCCGCGTTGCAGGCCGAGGGGCTGGCTGTGGTTTCTGACGGGTGCGCCTGCTGCGCCTCACCCGCTGACCACTGTCGTCGCTGTCTTCACCCATCTCGGCGTCCTCATCATCTTCATCATCGTCCTCGCTGGAAGCCAAGGTAATTGGACTAGCTAGGCGGCTCGTCCGGCGAGTGGGCTTTGTGAATCGCATGCCTCTCTTGCCGCGTCGCCGGCTCTGGCTCCTGCTTGTTGGAGCACTATCCTCACCCTCGTAGTTCAACCTCAGCTGCAATCTCATGTCGCTAGTGAGGTCGAGGTCGTCTTCCGAACTTGACGGTTCTGGATGTTGTTGGAAATGCTCAAGAGCCGTGGGGCCGTTGTCGAGTTCCAAGAGTCGCTCAAATGGTATCTTCAAGTAGATGGTCAGCAGGCGAGAAGAAAAAGTCGAGGGTAGGATCGAAGAATATCTGGTGGAGCAACTGGAATGGATATATTTTAGGCAAGCGCAGCAACATGAGCAGCAGGTGATATGTCAATACATGATCTAGTCACATGTGCTCGATCCAAATGGGCGAACAACTCGGCCTACTCACCCTCTCTGTGTGGGTATCGCCAAACATGACGGTATATTCCAAAGAATCTACGTCTTCATACTCCCTCAACACCTTGTAGATCTTCTCAGAGTCCTCTGGATATTTGTATTCGTGTGGATTCGATACTGGCGACGGTATCACCTGAACGGTGTGCGTCTTGGGCGTGGACGTGCGGGAGTATGGGCGCCGTGATCTTGGTGGAGAGGAGGGTTCCGCGGCGGACACTACCTCCACGTCTGAATCGTCCGACATTGTAGTTGAGCTTTTGGCGCTGATTTAGGAGTGGATACGTTCTCGGGTCGTGGAGTGTCGCTCGCGCGGGGCAAATGGTGTTTGGGAATTGTGCTTGGTGACCAAGAGCAGGCGGCGGGACGGGAGTCGTTGCGACTGGCCTGGCTGATAGCGGATGGTGATAGTAGCTTTCGGGGGCGAGGTGCGGCGCGAATCTTGGAAGTGCTTGTCGCGACCGGTTCACTCCATTGGTGCGTGCGTGGTGAGTGAACGCGGACGGTATGGATGCAGCGGACGTGGAGTGGGAAGACGCGTCGCGGCCACGACTTGTTCGAAATGAGCTATGTATGAGATCGCCGCAGCCGCCGCCGCGTTGCACCGTTATTGTCCGCACGTTTTCTCCAACGCCTCGCGCGCCACTTCCACGCGCTGCACAAGCCCTCGCACTCGGCGCAATGGTTCCATCAGCATCCCGGGCCCGCCAGGCTTGGTCGCGCGAGCTTCAATGCGTCGCAACAGCGCAATGCTGCCCGCGCGGCAATCGCGCAATTTCAACAAACTCCGCCATTGCCCGCGGCTTGCGCGAGACCTCCACGCTTGACCGACGCTACAGTGGAGAGAAAAGACGCCCTCTATTTCGTAAGGAGTTGGAAGAGTACGACAGGAGGAGGGATCCAGTATACAAGGCCAAAAAGCACGCAGAGTTTTTAGAAAAGAGGAGGCTTGAGATGGGTATTGCGCCGGGAAAAGAATTAGACCCCGACGGGGTAGCTAGGTTTCAAGAGTGGCAGATGGGCAGAAAACCAGGTCAGTACAGTCTTCAGGCTCTTGTGGACATACGCGCTTACTGACACTTCCCGTAGAACGCGAAGGAAATAACGACCTGGTCGCCATACCCTACACGACAGCGGCATCCAAGTTTCTATATGGAGTTTCTGCCGTGCGAGCAGCACTCATTGCCAGACGAAGAAAATTCTACAAGCTTTATATCCATGATCGTGCTATCCGACGATCACAGTTTGCGGGCAGAGAAGACCGGAATAATACAGAACATGCGAGGGAATCGAAGGAAGAAATATCGGAGACACTGGTCGATCTTGCGGCGAATATTCCTGGCCTTGAGGTGAAGATGGTCACAGATTCATTCCTGTCTGTCATGGACAAAATGAGCAACAACAGGCCACACAACGTACAACGGATCCTCTTCTTGCAGCAACGACAACTCCACTAACACGGCAACAGGGCGTAATCCTCGAAGCATCCCCACTCGCCGTCCTCCCCATAACAAACCTACGACCCTGTATACGAACCCGCCCCTCGTTCAGCTTCGAGCTCGACAGGCAAAGCCCCGAGGAAAAGCGCATCAACGGCACGAACAACCAACTCCCCTACAACAGCCACGGGTGGCGCTTCCCCCTCCTCCTCTACCTCGACAGCATCGTCGACGAAGGCAACCTGGGCGCCATCATCCGATCCGCGTACTACTTCGGCGTCGACGCCATCCTCGTCTCCACGCGCGGCACCGCCCCGCTCGACGCCATCGCCATCAAAGCGAGCTCCGGCGCCGCCGAGGCCATCCCCATCCTCTCCGTCGCCAACCCCCTCTCCTTCCTCACCCGCAGCGGCCTCAACGGCTGGCGCGTCTACGCCGCCGACGCCCCGCCCCCGCCCCGCGACAACTTCAACGTCACGTCCGACTACGCCGCCCGCGCCCTCGACCCCCCCAACACGTCGCCGCTCGTCTCCTTCATCCGCCCCACCACCCTCGCTGTCCTGCGCGACCACAGCCCCCTGCTGGAGCATCCCACCATCCTCATGCTCGGCGGCGAGAGCGCCGGGTTCCGCCGCAGCATTCGGGACAAGGCGAACTACCTCGTCGGCGTCAGAGGCACGAGGGGCCTCGATATTGGTGTGGATAGCTTGAATGTCAGCGTCGCTGCGGCGCTGATTATGCTGGAGTTGTTGCGGAAGCCGAAGATGGCGGAACGGCTGAATGGGGATGCTGAGAGGAGAGTGAGGGCGAGACGGGCGGACAACAGGGCGAAGGAGAATATCGATGATATGGTGAATAATGATGAGATGCTGTTCTAGACGTAGACAGTGGCGGTTGGAAGATGGAGAGGCTTTGTTGAGATAACTGCAGGGTAGTGTGTGTCACGAATCAACAGTCACTCGAAGTACATGCAATTTTCTGTTCTGTTTGCTATATTACGCAGTTGTGTGTGTGTTGAGGTCATGCTGAATTCGTTGAAGACAGTGTTCGTGAAAAGGTAGAGAGCATACAAATTGAAGGAGAGGAGAACGGGGCTCGGCCTCGTACGAAGGCTATCCACCGTCCTATAGCGAGATTCATACAAAATAAGAAAGGGCGCAGCAAACATCCTTACTCGAAACTTGTAACAAAGGCAAGATGTAGAAACCACGTGCCGCGCCGATACGAACTCCGTTGCTCTGTTCAAATCACACTGGCCGTTGTGCAATAGCACTGTATTACCATTACTCATTCGTAGTCGGAGAGAGGATCATCATCGCTGAATCATCGTCGTGGTGTTGGAAAACACGTCGCACAAGAGAAAACGCCATCGCTATGCATAAATCAATCAGTCAAAGTCCCCGTCCGGGGGAAGAACAGCTTCAGCCGGCCCTCCAAGTTCTTCCGCACGAGGGCAAACAGCTCGGCAGCCAAGTCTGTGGACCAAAACGCGACGCCGAGCTCTTGCGAGGTGTACCAGCTGGCCCTGTCCATGTTACCGCTGCCGAGCACGACAAACTCCTCGTCCACGATCGTGAGCTTCAGGTGCGATTGCACGGGCTCTGGCTTTGGGGCGCCACTGCGAGGTTGGTAGTATTCGATGTGTAGACGTCCGCGGATCGTCGGGTGGCCTGGTGGATCGCGCTCGGTATCGTAGATGGGCGTTTCAGTCGGTAGCTTCATGTACTTTCCGACTAGCGACCTGAGCCGGAGGCCGGTGGTCGTGGCGGCGGTGCCGAGCTGTTCCAGAATCATGAGGCGTTCGCTGGTGACGATATCGACGTCAACGCCGCGAGCAAGGGCGCCCAAGATGGCTTTCAAAACCCAGGGGCAGGTCAGGTTTGGAGTTTGGATGTAGATGGAGAACTTTGCCCTTTTGAAGAGCCTCTGAAGGAATAGGTTCAAAGGGGTGGGCGGCGGCTGCGCTGCGGGAAGGCATGGAATGGGTCGAAATCGTGGGTTGACGTGGTGCGGCGATGGCAAGAAAACTGTGGGGATGGACTCGCCAGCAGTACTGTTCAGGTAGGAGAGCCAAGGTGGAAGCTCCTGCACGACGCTAAGACGGCGATTGAGGGTGGTGACTGGATCTTCCTTGGATTGAAAAGGCGGAAGCGGAGGAAGTTCCCGGCTGCCTCGGCCCCAAAACTCGTGCCAGAACTTGATGAAGTTGTTCACGACTGGACCAGAAAGAGAGAGACAACCCTCGAACCACTCTTCCCAGCTGACATTGCAGCTTGGAAGAAAGACCAACTGGCGGTCTAAGCATACGAACTTTGGGTGCATGACGCTAAAGGGCCGGACGAAGACGCTTTTGATTTCCAGATCGAGACCCGAGAGCTCCTCCGGCGGGGGAAGTCCGAGCTTTGATTCCCATTGCTCGGGCGGATAGACGTAGCCTTGGAGGGAGCCAGTCTGGAGGAGCTTCTGGCAAAGCGAGCGAGAAGAGAAGCCAATGCGGACGCGAATCTTGGGTGCGCCAGAGTCGCTGGCGTGGAGAGATTTGCGCGATAGAATCTTCAGGGACTTGGAGAGCCTCTCCAGGGACGGCGAGCGGGCCCAGAAGCAGGTGACGAAGAGGACTTCGGACTGGGCATTCTCAATGCGCGTCAATGTTTCGGCGAAGATGCTGTCGCCGGTGCCAACCTGGAACGAGTGCACGTGTGACGAGGTCACGAGGCTGTTGGAGTCGTTGGCAAAATAGTTCGGATCGGCGCTGACATTCGAGGAGGTGTGTTTGGAAAGCGAGTACGACCAGTCGGCGATGAGGTCAGTCCAGTTGTTGCGCTCATTTGCGGCCGGGGGGTGCGTGTTGTCGGGTGGCGTCAGCGTGTGCGAGCTGTTGCAGGTGTCGTCCATGACGGAAGCGAGCGTATGGTAGCGAACGTAGGAGTGAGGAGCGATGGCTCCCTAGCTGGAGTTGAAGGCTTGGAATATATGAAGCATTAACATAGCCACTTCTGGATACGAAGCAGAGTGGGCAGGCTGCGCCCGTGAACGGATCCTGAAGTACCAAAAATAGCGACAGCCAACTAGGGCATATCGCGCGTGAGTGTTGCGCAGATCCTGGAGAGCTTGCGTAGTGTTTTCGCCACGGAAAGCGTGCTGCCTGGAGAGGAGCGAGCGGACAGGACAAGCTGGCAAGCGGGAGGTAGGTAAGCTAGGCAATAAGCTGGGCCTATGACGCGACTTGCCGCGTTGCCGTTCCCTTTTGTTTCAGCGCTGCTGCCACACAGCTGCCCCGGCCCGACTCCGGCTAAACTCAAGAATTCCAGCAACACCAGAGCTGCTATCCGCAACTTTCTGCTCTCCACTTCAGACCTGGCCCCACTCGCTCGCTGCTGCGCCCCGCCCAGAAAATGCCAATCACCATCCTGCCGCCAGCTGCCGCGGCGTCCGTGTACGCCCGCCCGGATTCCGACGAGGAGGACGGCGCCTTCGACTCCGATGGTGACGTCGACATGGAAGGTGCGACCCGTGCCTCGAAACGGGCCCGCACTTCGCACAAAAGCATTGTCACCCCTGGAGAGACGGTGACGAATGACCCCCAGTGGATGCGGTATGCCCAGATCAGGAGGCGCACAGCCGTCTCCGTGCTTATAGTGATTTTCGCGCACATGCTAATGACACTGCCACAGAGGTCACGGCACATACGTCCCCGACGACAGCACTGAAATCGTTTCCACGGTCGCTGGCACAGTCCTGAAGACGAACAAGCTCCTCTCCATCACACCCCTCCGCACTCGTTACATACCAGAAATTGGCGATCTTGTCGTCGGCCGCATCGTCGAGGTTCAGTCTAGGCGTTGGCGCGTCGATATCTCGGCCCCACAGCTCGCCGGTCTCCCTTTGTCTGCTATCAACTTGCCTGGTGGTATCCTGCGTAAGAGAACGGCGGTAGACGAGTTGAACATTAGGACTTTCTTCACCGAGGGAGACCTGCTGGTAGCTGAGGTTCAGACCATCCACCAGGACGGGGCTGCGTCGCTACACACAAGAAGCTTGAAGTACGGAAAGCTGCGCAACGGATACTTCTTGGCTGTATCCGGCACGGGCGGCGGCGGCGGTAGACAAGGTGGCGTTGCTCGGTCGAGACGCCAGGTCTTCACGCTAAGCACAAGCCGTGGCGGAGAGATTGACATTGTCCTCGGCGTCAACGGCTATATTTGGATTTCGAAACATGTGGAGCCTCCCAATGCGGGTAAGGATGTGAGCATCACTCGCATAGAAGAGAGCGTGTCGAAGGAAGTTTACTCGAGTCAGAACGATGACATCGACGTTGAGACAAGAAGAGAGATTGCCCGAGTTGCCGGAGTGATACGAGCCCTTGTCGAATCAGGCGTCCGTGTCGATGAAGACACGGTTGTGAAGGGTTACGAGGCCGCCCTGGAGCTGGAGTTCGAGGAGGCGGGCGACGGAAAACAGGGAGCATACTACCTCGGAGGGGAACGGGGAAGAAGGATTGTGGAGATTGCTCTCAGCAATGCTTGACGCTGTTGAGGAGCAACTTCGAAGAACCAGTAAGAACTGCAGGTAAGAGCTATACCCTTGCTCTCAATCAAGAAAAAAAAATTACCACCATCCACTTGTATGCACAGTGGAATGATATCTTCGTCGTACATCCACGTGGCTGGGGAGTGATGTGTCTCATGCAACACCCATGGACCCACGCGGATCCTTCAAGATTGATCCGTACATGTAACAATCTAGATTCGCGGCACAGCCGGCACGAGAGACAGCCATTCGCAATGACGCTCACACCAGTCTGGTTTGACGTCGTCTTACGCGACACAAAAGTTGACCTCCCACCCGTCTCCTCATTTTTTCCATCGGAATCCCTTTCATCTCCTGAACCAGTCTCCGGGGTTTATATTACCTTCGGCTTCTTTTTTTGGTGGCGTACTGCATCTCGATCCGAATTTCCCCGCAATCATTGTTCTTTTTTTTTTCTCGAGTCATTAATGTCTTATTTTTTTTTTTTCAAAAGATAGGGGAGCATCCTTTCTGCAAGAGACACGGGCATCCGCGCAGCCCTAGGCAGGGCAAGCACCATGACGCACTAGTACTTTAGCTACGCGGGGATGGTAAGCCTCAGAGGTCCCGCGCCCAAACTGTGGGGTCTGAACAATTCATCTTGTAGAGGCTGGCTGATAAGTCTTCTGCGCTCCAGTTCCGGACGTTGTTTCAACGGGCCGTCTTCCGCGCGGAATGTTACTGGCCAGCCTTGCGCTGCGGACCGGCCCAGGATGCCGTTTCTTGACAATCCTGGAGTCCCTCCGAAACTAGCGCGGATCTACGAGATCGGTGGAGGATGCGCTCACCGGGCGTCGTTGATCTCCTGCCGAATGCCAAGGGCCAGAGACAGCAGTGATTCCCGTCCGCTGCACCAGCAAGGGCTCATGACCGGATCTGACGAACGTCGGGGATGGCATCGGGCACACTTCCCATTGACCCACGCGACCTTGCAGACTGCAATCAATCTCAGCGGTACCGAACACCTGCACGTCCTGCACCACGTGGGTATGGACGACGAATCTTGCTCCGATACCCCACAGGAGCACGAACCATCCGGAGGGAGAGGCTCTTCGTTCCGCATGCCGCGTACTGCATCCGACAACGTTCCACCGCATGCGCTCCTCCCTCTTCGGGCGCAATAGGAGACGTTGCCGCCCAACGCTAACAGAAGCAACGCGGATCTGGCTTATCTTGACTGTGTTTCTTTTGCCCATCGTGGTGGCTCTCCCTGGTCGCGATCTATAGTTGACTTTTAGATCTGCATATCTTTCGTGCCATCGGCCTGGATTCTTGGCGTCGCAGTGAGCGATGAGCACATCTGCCTGGTGGGGCCTGTTTTGGATTTGCTGGGTCAGCCTGCCTCTTTGTCGCCACATCGAGAGCTCCCTTGCTGGGTTTCCGCTGCCCCGAAATACTTCCTGTGCCACATCCGGTCGGTGTTCATGTACCCTACAGCCCATTGTGCCCAACCGGATGTTCGCCCTGCTTCCCCGACTACAGCTGTGCTACAATGACTACAACACCAAGCCACGGCAAAATATCTAGTTACCGGTCGGCGCATGTCAGGAAAAAGAAAAGCAACGTCAGGGGCAGTGAGCCATTAATTCACCAATGATCGGTTCTCTCCATCGAGCGTCTCTGGCTTGTCTCAAGCCCTCAACCCTCTCAAGGGTCCTACCGGTCGACCTTAAATGTCGAGCAGGAAGCCACCCGTTAGCAAAATGCGCAGCCTGACTCGTCAACGCTTTCAACTGAACCAAACCTGCAGGCATGGCAGAACCTGAGAATGGTATGTGCAAACCACTTTCCAGTAGCTTGTGCTCCACTAACGGCCTTTAGATCCCATGGCTCTTGCCAGTGCGTCAACGCTCAGTGCGATCGTCTTGAGAGATGAAAGCGCACTGGCGTCCTTCCTTCGCACCGACCCCCTTCTTGACGAGACTCACATCGTCGTCGGCATTCGGAACTCAATCGAGTGGGACAACACAGTGCATGGTCGACCGATGAACAAAGGTTCGACAGCCCGGCGGAACTCATGGCCTACGGGAAAGGACCAAGCACGCAGTGTTAATACCAGTCTTCGAGCGTCTGCATCCACGTCGGGTCTCGATTGCCATTTCGTCGTTCCCTCGATGAGTCTGACAAGGCCGAAGAAACGGGCGATGGAGCTACGGCTTGAGCTGGAGAAGATTCCGATTGAGGAGGAGATAAGTTTTGTGGGAGCGTGGGCTGGGTGAGGGTAGGGTATCACTTGTTCCGTCGCCGAAAATGTTCATTGAAATCTGGTGAAATTCAGTAGAACGCCACTTGCTCCCGAGCAGCATTTCTATCGTATAACAAACTATTGCCGCCGTCCATCAGAATTCCAAGCCTGACTGATATCTATATGTTTGCGACAGTGCCGACCCTTGCGCGCGAACGCGAGTCTCCGTAGTCGTGACGGGCGGCAAGTAGCACACTGCATTCTTTCGATTTGTTTTCTGACGGCTGTGCCAAGTACGGAATCTCGGTGATACTCAAATCAATTGTGGCGAGCCTAGAAATCGCTGGCGCAGCTGGCGGACCTTAGGGGTTTTCGAGCGCAGCCGGCCACATCGTGTCTATGCAGACTTAAATACGATCGGTTTGCTAGCCATATTCTAGTGCTGAGAGAGCGACCTTTTTGGCGTTTTGATGGGGTATTGAAGGAAAAGAAGTGGTGCGAGGCTATGATGTATGGTTGGCGGCTACATGTTGGTTGCCTTGCCCGTTGCTTTGGTCACAAGAAGGCAATAGACTCCTTCGAGTGTTGAGTTGACGCTGGGCTACAAGATTCGTCTTTCACCACGGCCGAGTCCGGTAGACGTTGCTTGCATACACCTGAAAGAAACATGCAGAGTATGGATACAACAAGAAGCGGGAGACAAGAAGACAAAGAAACTCCTCACAGACACCCTATCCCCGCCATCTCCAGAAACTCCGCGATCTTCCTTCTTTTGCAGTCGGTACATCGACTACCGCCACCGCCCTCGATAACCTCGTCGGAAGCCCACCGATCATGCCTCTGCCTAACATCTTCCTACCGTCTCCTTCCACCACCAGCGCCAACGATGGCAAGAGTGGCAGACGTCGCCGTGGTGACGACCAATCCATACAGTCGCCCTCGCCGCGTAGCTTCCAAAAGCTGCAAACCCCAACCTCCATGACCCCGACCCCGAGGCCGATACCGATGTCGGCACAGCCTCCTGACACTGCATGGATACTTGAGCAGATCTGCGAGACTCTACAGACCCTGCAACTACAGCATGCGGGCAGCCCCAACCTTGCCCTCGACGGATTCTATCAGCGCGCTCTGGAGCACGTTCGGATGATCGGGGATATGCATGCTGCATGTGGCGATGATAAGGCGGAGCTTATATGGCCCGTAACTACGGAAGAATCCCCAACGTAGACTTCCAGTTGCTCAGACAAGCATACTTGGCTCCGATGCGAGACATGTTCCCCATTGTGAGGGCAGGCGGTCTATTGGGCGTATCTCCATCTATGTAATCGTCATCATCATCGGTCTCCTAGGCTCAACAGAGGGAAATTTTCTCCTTTCGATGGTAACCACACCGAAAGGCACATGCGCACCATAAACCACATCTGACAGCCAAAGGATGAGGTAATATCTACCAAACAGCCCCACCGCAATGAGACGCAGCTCAACAAAGACGTCGTTCATCTTTCGTGGAACAGACGTCGTCCTCAGTAAAGTGTTCATCCCAAAGAATATCGGCGTCTTTCAAGGACATTCCTCCACGCAAATGTCCATGTCCGAAAACTCCACATCCGAACCACACATCGGTCTTAACAGAGACCCCCCATCCCCCGAAAACGCCAGCCTCGCAACTGTGATCTTGCCTAGCAGGGCAAAATACCCACCTTTCGTCCGCCCAGACGGATTCAGCCCTCCCGCCGCACACTCCGCGCGCACCGCCTTCGCATCACCCCGCACTGCCACCGCATGCCATATTAAGGTAATGAACGCGTCTGCCTCGACTCCCTCGTCAATGGACGCCCACTACCAGCTCGGAGAGCCTTCGCTCGGCGGCATGTCCGACAGGATGCACAGACTATCACTATAATGGTCAAGCCTCTGGGCACGGGTCCACGAGTAACGCAGGGTTTACCTTTCAGGCCTACCCTTGTGCTTCACAGATTCCATGACTGTAGCAAGCCTTGGATACACTAAGGGTGAAATTGAAAAGAAAATATCTTTCGAAAAGTGTCTTCATGTCTACCGAACCTAATCGTCGTTATTTGTGCCAAGATCACACTGTGTTTCGACTTGACTTGGGGCCAAGCCGCCAGTGAGTCTATGGGCTGATGCAGCACGAGCTTACCAAGCCAGCTCCGACCCAGCTACGCAGCTTTCGGCCTCAAGTTTTGAACAAAACGCCTCCTCTTCCTCCAGCTTAGACGTTTTCGTCTCGCCAGCGAGCTTCGGAGTTGCAGGCCAGATTTCTACGCCACCCTGCTGTTCCTCTTTCTTCCGGTGTTCCATCAGCTCCTTTCTTACGGATTCCTGGAAGTGCAGCGGACCCTGTTGTTACGCAAATAACGTCAATGCCGGAACTCAACGTCTGAGCGAACAGCTCCTCACCTTTTCCTTGTCCGGATGAAACTCCCCATTCACATACACCCCCGCGTTCAGGTTCCGCTGTGCCCCAACACAGAGCTCTTTGTCCTCTTCCAGAACTTGTTTGTAGAAGTCGCACAAGTCGTTAAACTCCTTGTCGGTGGCGTTCCTATGGCGATACACCTCGTTCTCGATCCTGGTCGTCGTAGCCGAAACAGGTATCATCCGCTGTATGTAGAAAAAGTGGTCCCTGCAAAACCCAGTCAGAAACCACCGCAGACACACCCCTCACCCCGACCCCAACTTACGTGACCGTCACACTCGTACACGGCGGGAAAAACGTGATACTCCGCCTGAACCGGTTGTCCTCCGCGTCCTTATTCACAATCGTATGCTCCAAACACCCCCTCGCCGGCTCGACTCGATACTTGTCCACATCCGACACGCCAGCGATCAGCGGATGGCTCGTCGGGCAATGATAACACTCGTTATAATTCTCCACCACCCCCTTCCAATTCGCCTCCACCTCCATCTCCCACACATGATCGAACGCGAACTCCTCCCCAAAATCAAACCCCCTCAACACCTCCTTCTCATCCGCCCCCCCAAACTCCTCCTCCCACCCCCCTTCCCCCTCCCCCTCCTCCCCCGCCCTCAAATTCACCCACACGAAACCCACCTTATCCACATGCACCTTCACAGGCAGCAACCCCTTCCCCCCCCCCTCAAACCCAGGCACGCCCTCAAACCTCGGCGCCTTCGCCAACCTGCCCCCGGTCCCATACGCCCACCCGTGATACCGACAATGCAAGATCTTGGCGTTCCCCGCGCTGTGCTGCACGACCGGATACGCGCGGTGGCGGCAGTGGTTGTGGAACGCGTTGACGGAGCGCCCATCGCGGTCGCGGATCAGGAAGATGGAGAAGCCGGCGATGGTGAAGGAGAGGTAGTCGCCGGGCTGGGCGAGCCGGATCGTGTGCGTGAGGAGCAGCCATTTGCGGGAGAAGAGGGCGCGGCGCTCGAGGTTGTAGAGCGCCGGGGAGCGGTACCAGGAGGAGGGGAGGCCGCGGGAGGGGGGTGGGGTGGGAGGTTGCTGGTCGGCGGGGGACCAGGGGTTGAGGAGGCGCCACATGGAGGGGGTGTTTGCGCCGGATTTTTTGGGGGGTTGGTGGGTGTGAGGCTGGGCTGGTGGGATGGGTCGGCACGAGACGGGATGGGATGGGGTGGTGGGATGCGGGCGCTAAGAATGTTGTTGGTTATAAATAGCGGTGGTGGGTTGGGGTGTCAAAGGTGGGGTGGTGGGTGGGTGCATCGTGGGGTTTGTGACTCCTCATTCGGTTTATCTATTCACTTTTGCTTTATCTGATCGTCTCCGCCGTACCCCAGAGTTCCCCCACTCTAGCACAGATGCTTTCAAGAGTGCTCGGAAGTGTCGGAAGCAATTTGTTAGGTTGTTAGACATACCAAATAGGAAATTCGATCGGCACATGTGTCAGTTTTCCGAAGCTCAAGCAATGTTATATCGGTCCGGTTTCTAACGTTAAAGTGGTTTATTGGAACCGCCGCCACATGGTTCCGCACGTGAGAGGTGACGCAAGGCAGGTGTGAGATTTGGACTCGGGATGAAATAGACATGGATTCCTGGCGTTCGGGGGTTACGCGGCGCGGCCCGTGTAGATATATGCTCTAATTGGCTGGCTCGGGACGGTAGCACCGAGCACCGGAAGTGACATAAGCGTCGACGCCCGTCTCGCGTGCACCGAAACACCGGGACGCCGAACTGTACCTCGCCTGCGACCTTCGACGCCGGCAAAGGGTTGCACGACGAGATGGACCTATCCTCAGCTCGGTCACAGACTTTCAATGCAGCTGCTCGGGATACGATCGGATTCGCGTCAAGTGACGGTAATGCTGTTGTACTACCCGACGATGGAGTGCTCTATGCCATGCTCACCGCACACCTTTGTCTTTGGCGCAGACGACGTAGTCCACTGCAATGGGACAGCTACTTTCCAAACAGGCAGCAAGTTGTCGTCGGCCGGTCACACAGGCTGACGGTGTGCTGATCGAAACGCCTCTCCGCAATCCTCCAGCGTCCATCTGGCCCCACGCGGCCGACACGGGGGCTTATGGCTTCCCGGAACCCAGCCTCTCGGACCCTCGGCCGACCCGACGGGACGCCGCATGCACAACAAGCCATTCTCAGCCTGCAGCCCAGCTGAGGCACTTAAGTACTCTCCCTCGCTCTTTTCCAAAAATTCCAGCATCCATTGTGACGCCCGTCAAATCTCACCTCCACCCAAACAAACCACAACAGCATGTCTCAGATCCTCCGCCCCCTACGAGCAAACCTCGGCACCGTCGCCGCCCTCGGCGCCGGCGCCACCCTAATCTACGCCTTCGCGAAACCCAAGCCCGCCACCGTCTTCGGCGGCTTCAGCCCGCAATACCTCCGCCTCGAAGCCGTCGAGCAACTTAACCACAACACCAAGCTCCTGCGCTTCGCCTTCCCCAACCCCGACGACCTCTCCGGCCTCCCACTAACATGTAAGCCCCTTCCCCCCAATCCAACCAAACCAAACCAAACCAAACCCCACAACTAACACCCTCTCCCCCCCCTCGTTCCCCCCCCACACAGCATCCATCCTCACCCTCGCCAAACCCACCACCTCCAACCGCCTCCTCCCCACCCTCCGCCCCTACACCCCGCTCACCACCCCCTCCACCCGCGGCCACCTCGACCTCCTCGTCAAGCTCTACCCCGGCGGCCCCCACTCCACCCACCTGCACTCCCTCCATCCCGGCGACCGCCTCTTCTTCCTAAACCCCCTCCCGAATCACCCCTGGCAGCCCGGCCGCTACACCCGCATCGCGTGCATAGCGGGCGGCGCGGGCGTGACGCCGATGCTGCAGTTGGTGCGGGGGATAGTAGAGGGGAAGGAGAAGACGGAGGTGGATGTGGTGGTCGGGGTGCGGGAGGGGCGGGATGTGGTGATGCGGAGGGAGTGGGGGGAGGTGGTGGAGAGGGCGGGGGGAAGGGTGCGGGTGTGGTGGGTGGTTGGGAGGGGGGACGGGGAAGAGGGGGATAGGGAGGGGTGTGTGACGGCGGGATTGTTGAGGGAGTTGGGGGTCGATGGGGGGGAGGAGGGAGGGGGCGGCGGCCAGGAGATGGTGTTTGTGTGTGGGCCGCCGGGGATGGAGGAGATGTTGGTGGGGAAGAAGGGGGGAGGGGGCGGCGGGGGGGTGTTGGCGGAGTTGGGGTTTGGGAAGGAGAGGGTGCATAGGTTTTGAGGGGGGCGGGGCGGGGCGGGGCGGGGCGGGGCAGGGGGGGTTTGTGTGTGTGATGGAGATGCGGCGTGCGTGGGAGCGGGCTGGGGCTGGGTTTGCTGGGTTTTGTGAACATTTGTTGTTTGTCTGCTTTGAAAAGACGGAATGTGATCCTGATTGACACTTATGTGAAAAGTGGCGATTCACTAATCGAAACTGGTATTGTGGCTAACAGAATTTAGCAGCCCGTTGATGTATATATGCTTAGCAAGGGTGTCCGAAGCCCGATCCACGAGCTAGCGTCAAAATCCATGGGCGGAACGGCCTGTATATGGGCTGTTTAGTTAGGGCCGTAGCGTGTTACAGGCGTGGAGGGATTGGAGTTGGAGATCGTTTGCTTTCAAACGCCAAGATGGGATTACGGGGTTAATGGGGGTTAGCCGAAGGTGGCATTACTGGCGGATGAAGAAACCTGGGGATAAGTAGGCGAAAATGGCTGGGACGGGACCGACGGCGGTGCAAGTGTTTTCGGAACTGGTGAAGTGGGTTCAGAAGTGGAGCGCGCGAAGATTGCGGCGAAGAAGGGGTGATGGGAGACGTAGCGGGCACGGTGTGAGATATTCAATCCGTGTGTCGCAAACACGTCAGCGACATGCCTTCATACTGCGGCATTCTCGGGGCTCGGGGCGTCATCATACCGTAAACCACATCAGTGCACACGGCCAAGCTCCAGTCGTGTGACTGGGAGCGCGCGGACGGGATTGTGAAGGTCTAAGACAGTGGAGAAACCCAAAGCGTACCCTGCCGCTTTCCACGACAACCATCTGAGCCAAGCGTGACCGTGATCGACACTTACGTGGAAAGCGCCAATTTATTTGGCAAAACCGATACTGCAGCCAACAGAATCGAGTGTCCCTTGGCACGGAACTTCCCTCTCCCGCGATGGATGTTGGAGGCCCCGCTTCACAGACTAGCGTCAAGGTGCATGTGCAAAGCGGCTTGGACATGGGTGGTAGGTGGGTTCGACAGGGGTTCGTGGCTTTGCACGGTCTGGCTTCCCATGACTTTCCCAATTTCTTATTCCCCGGTCTGTCCCCGGGAATATAACGCTGAACCATACTCTCGGGTAAGAAATGCTTGCTTCGCATGTCGCTTTCAATCTGACTCGACCGAGGCCGAGAAGAGTGCGGACCAGCCTGAAAAGCTTAGTGTCGAGGTGGCTCGGAAGACAGGGGAAACCTTGTCCTTGAAAACCACAGAGACCGCAGGCTTGTTTGCTACAGCCGAAGAATGTACACCGAGCTACAGCAGTGTTGAGGAAGACAAACATGAGGCCAAGGGCTCGGTAAAGTAGGTGAAGCCAGTTCGTACACTGCCTTGGGGAGCGAAATTACAAAACTTTTTGAAGTCTTGCAGGCTTGGTGAGAAGAGTTCAGCCTGAATGAGTAATACTCCATGTCGGTTCAGCAACGATGGTAGACTTCACGCAAACACGGACGATCTAATGAAAAGTGAAACCGAAGTTTTCAGAGCTACCATAC
This sequence comes from Diplodia corticola, assembly GCF_001883845.1. NCBI lineage: Eukaryota > Fungi > Ascomycota > Dothideomycetes > Botryosphaeriales > Botryosphaeriaceae > Diplodia > Diplodia corticola. The sequence continues at coordinate 27,994 of NW_017971504.1, forward strand.
TCAACATAGTGCATATGTCTGTTCGCCTATAGGGTCGATCAGCTCGTATCCAGCGTCTATCAACTGGCCTCCCGCCTCGGGCCGGTGACCAAAGCCTTTTTCGGCGGCTCCTCGTCCTCCCTCGCAATAACATGGCTCTTCTGCTTCCTGTCCACGCCCAGCCACAGCAGATCCGGCCTGCTGTAGTGTCCCACATTATCCAGGAAAGCCCTGTTCGCAACGACCTTGGTCAAATCCAGATCGGCGTACACGATGCCCTCCTTGGCCGGGTCGCCACTATGCAGCGGATCCGTCAACTTCCTCCCATCGGGGCCAACAACGCAGCTGCTGCCCCCGCCCGGCGTGTGGAACAACAAGCCCTTGTGCGTGCCCATGACATCCCTCCCCTTCTCGGTGCACACGCCCGTGCAATGCAGCACGTATCCGCCGCCCTCGACGGCATACGTCTGACTCAGGTTCTGGCAGCCCTCGGCGCTCATGCTCCACAGGCCGGGATGCTCGACGCCGGGGTGGGCGTCAATCGGCGGCCAGGCGGCGATGTGGATGACCTCGCCCTGGCTGTAGGTGTGGTACTTGAGCAGCGGCTGCGTGTGCTCCCAGCAGGCCAGGGCGCCGACCTTGAGCTTGCCGACGGCGCCGCCGAAGTCGATCTCGGCCACGTTGCGCAGGTCGTCGCCCGACCCGTCGCCGAAGACGGCGCGCTCCACGTGCGTCGGCTTGATCTTGCGCCGCGTCATGACCACCTCGCCCGCCGGCGAGATGATGGCTTGCGAGATGTACAGGCTGTGCGTGTGGACCCGCTCCGAGAAGCCGAGCACGACGGCGATGGAGTGCCGCTTCGCTGCCGACTTGATCTCGTCCATCTCCGGGGACGTCAGGGAGAGGGAGTTGTAGATGTACTTGGTGGTGAGCTCGAAGTCGACGGGGCGGGCCCTGTGCGGCTGGTCAGAGCGGTGCTGGGGGGGGGCGTGGTTTGGACGGGGGGAACGAACCATATCCAGCCGGGGTAGCCGGTGATCCAGCACTCGGGGAAGGCAATGAGGCGGGCGCCGTTGGCGGCGGCGGTGGCGATCAGGTCGCACGTCTTCTTGACCGTGGCGGCGAGGTCGAGCCACTCGGGCTCGGCCTGGGTGACGGCTACGCGAAGACTGGACGCCATGACACTGTCTGGATACGGATGGGGTGAGATTTGGAGACTGGTGAGCAGGAGGGTCGGTTGGTAGTCCGGGTCCCTCTAATTCGGCTGCTTATCTAGGTATATTTATGGCTGAAGCCAAGGCGGTCAGTCCATGCGGCGCGGCTGCAGCGCCCATTTGCAAATTGGCAGTGCTGCTTGACGACCCTCCCGACGCTGCGGCGCGAACATGGGCGTTGATGCGGCGCAGATCTGCCCGGAAGCGTGCCCGGACCTGCGGTGTACGAGTCGTAACCTCGTATGCTCGACTGCATTGAGCAGCGACTCGGGACCGCTGTCGCCAAGCAAGCCTACCTCAAGGATTTGTGTCTCAGAGGCCCAATAATAGCCCAACTTAGCCTGAGCGCCGAGCAATAGGATTCGCTGCCGCATCTTGTACTGCATGCGAGGAATGGATCGCCAGGAGCACTGCAGCAATGGGGGCCAGCTTCCATGAATCTGGCCATCTCGTCTTCTGATGTCTCCTGATAGGAGTGCTCGGGAGTCGGAGCAATGCGAGGCCTGGTACTCCAGCGAGGTAGCCTCAGATCGAAACTTCGCTTGGAGAATCCTGCGGCGCATCATACGCCCAGTATGAAGTCCCCTTCCTTAGTGCTCGCCTTACGGCTCATGCATCCGGTAGCCGGGAGTTCCCTTATTGCTGGCGCCGCTGCACCGCACTCTCGGATTCCACAATCGCCAGCCACGTCTCATTCTACTCCGCAGTGCAGCGGTTGCGTACTTTGATCCACCACCGGCATGGATTTCACCCCGAATATTGTGGAGATCTACACGCTGTACGGAATCGGCAGCTGTTTGATCTTTGCCCGCATAGCCTGTCGAACGAAGCTCGTCGGTGTTCGCGGTTGGCATCCGGACGACTACATCATCTTCCTCAGCTGGGTAGGTCGCCGATGAAGTCGGTCCCATATCGCAGTTGCTGACCACCAGCCAGGCCTTGTACACGGCAGTCACAGTGGTAGCCCATGTCTTCATCATCGTGGCCGGCGGCAAACACACCTCCCTCCTCACTCATGACCAGCGCCGGTTGATGCCACCATCGCAAGTGCCAGCATGGGTGTACGGATCCAAGATCTTCATGCTGGGCCAGATGCTGTACGCCTCCATCGTGTGGTCGCTGAAGTTCAACATGCTCTTCTTCTACCGTCGCATCACGCGCGGGCTCTGGGTGGAGAAGCTCATCATCCCCACGCTCGCCTTCGTCGCCATGACCGGAATCGCCGTGCTCCTCGTCTTCACCTGCACGTGCCGGCCCTTTTACAAGCTTTGGCAAGTGTGGCCCGACCCCGGCGGTACGTCTCCTCCCCCGCACACTGACTGCCCCCGCCGTAGGCCAGAACTGACACCTCCTCAGACCACTGCGAGCCGCAAAACTACGTCTTCTTCCTGTCCGTCCTCCTCATGAACATGGTGACGGACCTCATCATCCTGCTCATCCCCGTGCCCGTCATCGCGCCGCTGCACGCCTCGCTCCCGCGCCGGCTCGGGCTCTACGCCCTCTTCGGGCTCGGCGTCTTCTGCATGATCGCCGCCGTGCTGCGCGTCGTCTTCGTCTTCGCCCTCAACCAGTCGGGCATCAGCGCCATGTGGTCGATCCGCGAGGACTTCGTCGCCGTCTTCGTCGGCCAGGCCCCCATGGTGCGCCCCATCTTCAGCCGCGGCTTCTGGACCGGCGGCGACCGCAACGACTCGTACGGCAAGGGCAGCAAGGCCAAGAGCTTCGGGAACCGCTCCGCCGGCATCGAACTGGACAGCAATCCCGATCACAGCAGGCATAGCCGCAAGGGCAGCTCCGCCGGCTTTGGCGGGAAGAAGAAGGATCCGTACAGCGTGACGCAGATTATGAGTGAGAGCCAGGAGGAGATTGTGGCGGGCAGAGCGGGCGATCTGGAAAGGGGAAGGGATGCGGCGGGAGACGATATGCATTTGACCGTCGAGGTGAAGAGAGTGGTGCATGTGGAGAGCAGAGAGACTACGCCGGAGAACAAGATGGAACAGAGAGTCGAGGGCTGGGTATAGTTACTGCGGGACGAGGGACAACGCACACGTTAATTTTTCTTTTTTGTATATATCAGCTCGGGGTACTACAGGAGGTGCGGGTTCCTTCCGGAGGGAACCGGCTTTGGAAGGTTTATACACAGCGCGGTCAGGGTGGTGGACGGACATGGGCGGGCAAAGTTTTAGTGCGAGGACCACACACGTCGGCAAAAGTCCGACGGGTGGGCCTATTATTCTGCCTAAGTATTCTGGTAGGATTCTGTTTCAGAACAACGGATTGGTGATGTAGCGAGTCAGCATCCATGGCTTGCCAAGGTGCCCCTGCAGACATGTCGCCCGGAGTTCGGGGGACTGCCTGATTGGGAAACACTGCTTCACAACACAACATCATCACGAACCCGAGCCATAAAGAAGACTACACCATGTCATTTTGAACCCCCCATAGGCCGTTCTGCAGTCTACTTGGTCTGTTCGATCCTCCCGCCCACCAGATAGTCCAGGTACTCGACCACCCCCTTGATGCTCTTGACTCCCTTCGTTTCCAAGACAGATTTGCCCGCCATCATCAGCATCCTCTCGGGTGCAGGCTGCGCCAGATACGGCACGATCCTGACCTTGTGCGCCGCTCTCCAAACCTGCGTCGGCACCAAACATCAGCGTTCTGCATGTCGAGAAAAAAACATCTCCGGAATCACTTACCCTGACCTGCTTCGCGATCGCCGCCATCTCGCGCTCCACCTCGTCGTCCCCCATCTCCTTGGCCTCCCTCCTGAAACTCTTCTTCCTCACCTCGGCGCTGAACATGCGCTGCCGCACCGACACGCTCGTCCTCGACTCCTCGGGTGACAAATACGCGCCCATGCCCAAAAACGCATCGACGACCTGGAAAAACGGCAACTGATTCCCGCTCACGCCATCGCTCTCCACATACGCCCCGTCCACCTCCTCGCCCGCCCCGTACGCATGAAACCCCTGCACCCACCCCAGCCACACCTCCCGCTCGATCTTGCTCTCAACCAGGTTGTCATACAACACCTTGACCACATCCCTCACCCTTTCCCGCATCTCCCTCAACGCCGCCAACACCGCCGCCCGCTCCCCCCTCTCCCACGCCCCCAGCGCCCTCACCACCTCCACATACACCGGTACCGCCAGTCGCTCCGTCTCCGCAAACATGAACGCAAACCAATACTCCGCCCTCTCCACCGCCGGCGCCACCCCCTCCCCAACATTCACCTTATACACCGGCCCGACCTCCTCCCCGCCCCAGTGATACAGGAAATTCGTCAGCGCGTTCCCCGCCTGGCTCCCGAACCCGTACCGCCGCTGCAAATATCCCCACGGCACCCCCAGCGCCGCCGGATACCCCACCGCCTTCTCCTCCTGCGCCACCCGCACCGCCGGGATCGTCGCCCACCGGTACGCATGCCGCGTCATCGCCACGCACGCGAAGAACGCATTAAACACGTCCGCCCGCACGGCTGCCGCGTCCGTCTCGCTCCGTTCCAGCAGCGCAACCACAGCCCCGACGTCGACGTGCGCCTCCAGCGCGGCCGCGAGCCGCGCCCGGAACGCGGAGCGCAGCGCGATGTTGGTGGCGTCGCTGGTGCTGGGATGCGCGGAGTAGAGGTGCGGCGCCCAGAGGTGGTAGGCTTCGTGGTAGCCGCGCAGCGGCGCGGGCCAGGCGGACAGGTCGGACGGGAAGCGCGGCGGCCAGGTGCCGCCGCCGTCGTGGGCGATCATGGCGTGCAGGCGGGCGGCGGGTTCGTGGTCGGCGGCGGCGAGGGAGGAGATGGTCGAGAGGAGGGCGGTGGTGTCGATGGCGGGGGAGGGGTGGTGCGGGGAGTGGTGTTGGGGGGAGCGGCGGGTGGTGCGGGTGCGGGTGGTGGTGGTGGTGGTGGTGGAGGGGATGGTTATGCCGGCGAGGAGGGTGAAGAGGATGGTTTTGAGGTAGCTGACGAGAGCTAGGAGGAGCTTTTGGAGGTTTGTGGACATTTTGGGGTGGTGGTGGTCCGGTGAGGGGACGGTTGTGTTGAGGTGTCTCGAGGTGAGTGTGTGGGTGTGGTCTTCCGGATTGGAATTCTGAACGCCTCTGGGGATTGTGTAGCTCTCTGCCTTGGGAAGTCCATAGCCATAATATAGGAAAATTCTCTGCGTCTTTTTTTCTTTCCATCCTTCACGTGTCAACATCTAGTGTGAAGACATCCGAGTCGTAGGCGCCGTCGATGAACATACAAAAGTCCAAAACAGGAAGCAGCATTCTGTCTGAGACGTCGGCACTCCACTGCCGCTCAGTGAAACGACTGATGTTGACGCGTCTCGGAGCGAGCCGTCGTCCCTTCCGCATTTTTTTGCCGACGTCTTTGTTGTTGTATGGGCCGTCCGGTATTGGCTCACTGATTCAACAAACGTTTCGATTTTGGCCCGTGCTGGGATCTTGCGGCATTGTGGCTCGCTCTAAAGACTCCAAGCGCCTTCGGTTAGCTGTCCAAGGGGAAAGCCCTTCAAAGTTTTCCCTGGGGTTCGTGTTAAGATGCTTGAACTTCTCTGGGCGTGCATCCATCCAACAATGGCTATGACTAGCGCTCCTGTGATTGGACACACACTTCCCCACCACCCACGGTGGACCACGCCACCGCCGCCATGAGTAGTGAGTCATTTCTGAATCGGGAAGACTCAGCAATATAAAGAGTGGAATAATTAGAGCACGCCTTGTCCGGCGCTCTACCATCCTGAATACAGAGCGATGAGGGAGTTTCGGTACGAGTCGGAACGGGCCCACATGCCGAAGCGGAGACTTGAAACAGAAACTAAAAATCCTTGACTCAGGGTCAAGTGTCCTTGAGCCCATCTTCGTTGACATTATTGGGGTTGACATGCTCTGCTGTGGCCTGACTGACGGGCGGCTTTTCTGATCTGTGGAGCTCCCGCGCATCTAGACTGAACGGTCGTGAGAACGCAACCCACCGGAGCGAGTACGCGAGCGGAATCGGAGTTTTAGACGCTTCCATATGGAGTATTGGAAACTCAGCTGCCGGGCTCATCGTCTCGACAACCTTCTCACTAGCAGTTCGTGTTAAACTAGTCGGAGTCGTCTCAAATGCTAGCGCGCTCCACTCCGACAAGGGTGAGAACCAAACTCTTGTCGAGGGTCATAGCCAATAGGAAATTACTGCGAACACCCTGGACATGATGATTTACGTCCAAATTGCGCTAAAATTTGAGACCCCTCCAACCACAGAAAGTCTGTCTAGCTCCTACGCTCTTTTAACCGGCTCTAGATATCTTATTCCTTTCAAGCAACTCCAGCCGGCAATCGGCATCTATCGCAGCAACGCAACGTCCCCACCACGCACCCACCCCGCGCCAGTTCAAAAAAAAAAAAAAGGCCAGAAAGAAAGAAACACCAGAAAGAAAATAAACACCACCCCAACTTCCCCAACTTCCCCAATCTTCCCCTCCCCAAACCCCCCTCCCTCACGCCAACCCCTTCACCATAACCCAATCCACCTGCACCACCCCGCCAACACTAAACCCATGCTCGCCCACCCTCTCAAACCCCCACCTCGCATACGCCCTCTGCGCCCCCCAATTCTCCTCCCACACCCCCAACCACACGTGCTTCCTCCCCTCCGCGCGCGCCATCCTCTCCGCCTCCCCCACCAGCAGCGACCCCACCCCCCTCCCCTGCGCGCCCCCCGCCACGTACAGCCGCTGCAATTCGATGCATTCGCCCGGGTCGAGGTGGGCGACGCTCGGCTCGGCGCGGTTGGAGTTGCGGGTTAGGAGGGCGAAGCCGAGGAGGTGTTGGTGTTGTTCGCCGTTTTTTCCCGTGGATGTGGCGATGATGGTGGTTTTGTCCGGGTGGGCGAGGTCGGCGGCGATGTGGGGGATGGTGTAGGCGGAGTCGAGGTAGGCGGAGAGCTCGGCGGGGGTGACGGAGTGGCCGAAGGTGGCGGTGAAGACTTGGGCGCCGAGGTGGGCGATGGGGCCGGCGTGGGTGGGGGAGGCGGTGGTGCGGATGTGGATGGTTTGTGTCGCTTCGTGCGATTTTGGTCGGGCTGGTTGGTGCTGGGGTTTTGGGTGGCCGGGGGGAGTGCTGCAGGCTGGTGGTGATGTGGCGGTGGTGAGGGAGGGATGCTGTGTCATTTTGGAATGTTGTTTTGGCTCGGGGGGGCGACTTGTGGGGAGTTTCGGATGGGGCTGATGGCTTCGTGGTGTGGAGAATAGGCTGGAGGTGGATGAGAAGACGAGCGTGGGAGTGATGCCTGAGGTATGAATGCTCCCTTTCTGGCGGCCAGTCGGGAGAGGTCTTATACAAAGAAACGGCCAAGGGTAAGGACTTCTAGAAAGCCGAATCCAAAGATGCAGTCAACACTATCGACTTTCGACACTCATGTATGACTGGTTAAGAAGCGCATTGTAGACATCTAGTCTAGCTCAAAGCGGTGTAGCGGACAGCGGCTCGTCAATCACAGGGCGTAGGGCGCAGGGCCAAAGCGTCGCCTTCACTATCGGCATCAGCAACGCTCCAATAATGTCCTTCTCGTCTGCTTGCGCCGGCTGTTATTCTGGCTCAGAATTGGGGCCAGAAATATTTTAGATGGTCTAGCCCTCGCGCCGTTGACAACTGGTTCCTATTCCGGCAGTTGCATGCGATGACATGGTCCAATCGGCATGACTCACCACTGCCCGCAAAGCTTATCATGGCGCGCAAACATCAATCCTGCAACATCGTGCATCTTCGACTTGCATCCCACGATGCCGCTCCATTTTCTGCTTGTGAGTCACAGGATCCCATCACCCACCATGACACAGCCTACCTCGTCGGCCACCTTCCACCCACCTTCCCCGCCAACCCAGCCCTCTCCACAACCTCCTTCCCCCTCCTACTCGCCTCCCGCCAAACGCTTTCCTCGTCCATCGACACCAACACCCCACCCCTCACCACCTCCTTCCCATCCACAACCACAAGCTCCACATCCCTCCCCGTACACGTATACACCACCGCACTCACAGCACTATACCACGGCCGCAACCCCACCCTCCTCGTATCCACCGCCACGAAATCCGCCTTCTTCCCGACCTCCAAACTCCCCACGACGGCATCCAGCCCCAACGCCCTCGCCCCGTTGATCGTCGCCATCTCGAGCACCGTCTCCGCGGGGACGAGCGTCGGGTCCGCGCCGTGATGCGCCGACGCGGGCTTGTGCACGACGGCGGCGAGCCGCATCTCCTGCAGGAGGTCGCACGTGTTGTTGCAGGGCGCGCCGTCGGTGCCGAGGGCGACGTTGGCGCCGGCGGCGAGCAGGCACGGCACGCGGCAGAGGCCCGACGCGAGCTTGGCGTTGGACGAGGGGCAGTGCGCGACATGCGTGCCCGACGCGGCGACGGCGGCGACGTCGGCGTCGTCGAGGTGGACCATGTGGACGAGGACGGTGCGGGGGGAGAGCAGCGAGACGGAGGCGCAGTACGAGGTGGGCGTGTGGGGGGTGGGTGTGCGGGAGGCGAAGAAGGCGCGGTCGGCGGGGACTTCGGCGCAGTGCATGGTTATGGGGATGGCGTGCTGCTGGGAGAGGGCGGCCATTTCGCGGTAGAGGGAGTCGCTGACGCTGTGGGGTGGGGGGTTGCTTGAGCGGGTGCGATGGTGGATGTTTGGGGTGGGGGTTTGTTGCATACCCTCCTGGCGTCCTTGCGCCGAACCAGACTCTGATCCTGCCGTTGGCTTTGCCGTCCCACTTCTCCCACATCTTCAGCGTGCCTAGCAGGCTCGTTTCGCGGTCCTCGATCAGGCCTGGATGCATGGCCCACTTGGGGTCTGCGGCGTAGGTACCGACGTCCATGACAATCTTGCCCAGGCAACCGCGGATGCCGCTCTCCTCGACGGCGCGACACAGGCCGTCGAAACCATAGCGGTCGGCGAACATGCTTTCCAGAAAGCAGGTGGTGCCCGACTTCAGCATTTCGGCGATGCTGAGGCGGGCGGCGGCGTAGCCATCGTCGGCAGTGAAGTTGCCTTGCAAGACCCAGATGCGCTCGCACAGCCAAGATACGAGCTCCAGGTCATCGGCAGCCCCTGAGCGCCATGTCGTCAGATTGGATGTCTGCAAGATTTATTCCCAAGCTCTTTTACGGCGGTGCCGTCTGCATCTCGACCATGTGTGCGAAGTGTGACTTGGGGATGGAAAGCGAAGAAAATGGCGCATTTTGTTGGAACAGAGCCAAGGGTGAGATGGAGATATGGTGGTGACAAAGGATGAGTAACTACCTCTGAGAAGGGTCTGGGCGGTGTGCATGTGAGTGTTGATCAAGCCCGGGATGACGATGCGGCCAGTCAAGTCCGTTCGCTCTTCGCCGGGGTACTTGGCAATCAGCACATGGGACGCGTCTATATCAGCGATAGTGTCGCCCCGCACGAGGATTGCGCCGTCAAGGATGATCTCACGCGCCGGGTTGACGGTGATAAGGGTTGCATGGGTGTAGAGCATTTCGGGCGGGCAGTTGAGCGAGCTGGGCCGGTGCACAGCGCGACCAGAGGGCGAGGGCCGGGCGAAGATATCTCCAAGTCGCGGCGGCCATCTCCGACATGTCAACCGGGGCGAGGCGAGCGTTGACAGCAACGGTTGACTGGAGTTTGGGTGAGAGCACAGGCTCAGCGGCCGGAAGCGGCCCGAGAGATGATCGGGCCCATCGCTATCAAGCGAGGACGATTGCGGCCGACAGCTGCGCTATTTGGGGGTGGCGATAAAGAAGGTCGGAACTGGATTTGGACTTGGATGTGGACGTGGGCTTTGTCCGCGGGGAAGCGTGCGGGGACTGTGCGTCTGAAGTAGGCAAGTGCGTCGCAAGGCCCAGCTGCATCGTCGCAGCCGTGGTGCAGCGGTCCTTGAGCGACCCGGCGGCGGCGACGGATGAGCAATTTTCGAATGCGATGCTGCAGAAGCGGTGCGAGAATAATGATGTGAAGCGGCTGGATTGGGATGGGATTTGCAGGCATCACGCGGAGCCTGGGCAGGTGGCAGGCAGTGTGGCAGTCTAGCGCCCGAGTCATGGCGGTGAAAAGCCCGGGTGCACCTACGTAATGCCACCTGCCATCGCCCAGCCAATTGCGTCCACACCACTGTTGCACCACCACGATCGATCCGCACTCGTACATATTGCTCCCTGCCGCCCGCGCTACCAGATCGCTCTCCCCCATTCCGCTGCCTGCGAGGGCCAGCTGCCGCCACCACACCCGTCGTTCCATCCGCCTCCAACCCCTCCAGGCTGCAACGTGCAAGCCACGGATCCCCCAACAAAACAAGCTCTCGACAGCTGCCAAACTTTGCCACAATGACCCGGCGCATTGTCTACGGCATTGGCCTGTGGCTCACGCTGGCCGGTATGTCTCTGACGCTGCCTGCCAGCGCCGCTCCCGCTGACTGTCCGCCACAGCGACCGCCATGACCATTGCCAGCATTGTCCAGCCGCGCTGGCTCGCCTACGATGTCGAAGGCGTAAGTCTGCAGATTGTCCCAACGCCTCAGCCGCCCCCGCTCACACTCACTCCAGCACGGAAAACATGGCAAGTCGGTCAAGGTATCGTACGGTTTGCACACGCTCTGCGACTCCGTCACCGGCACCTGTCGCGACTTCCCCCAGGAAGAGGACTGCCGTGGCGACTCGTGGTCATTCTGCAGCCGCTGGCGCACCGTCGGCTTCCTCATGTCCTTCGCCGTCGTCATCGAGCTCGCCGTGCTCATTGGATACGCCGTCGTCCTGCTGGGCGGCAAGCAGAAGCGCGACCAGGGCTGGAAGATGATTTCGGGCTGCCTCATGGTCGCCGGCGCCACCTCGTGCGCCTCCATGGCCATCGTGGTACGTGTTCTTGGGACGGAAAAGATTTTCCCCTGTGGGGTGATGTTCGTGCGCACGCTGACAGGGATTCTCCAGGCCTTCCTCTTCGACCACGACGACCGCTTCTTCCCGCCGGGCTGGCGCCTCGATAGCTCGTGGATCCTCTGTACCGTCAGCTGGTCCATCAGCATCCTGACTGCCTGCGGCCTCATCGGCGCTGCCATCGTCCTGCCTGAAGAAGGCGACTACGAGCTGATACCCGAGGGTAGGATGTAGACGACTGTCACGGCCACCTGCACGCGTTTCATAGACATGGGACGGAGTAGTTGGTTTCGTGGAGCGCCGAGTGGACTGGCTTCCACGCTCGCGGGCTCTTGTGCTTAGCGCGCATCTTTCTGGCTGCAAGTCCGCTACGTCTTCAGTTCATGCTGCCGATAATGCTTTCACGCGTCTCCCGGCACTCTCGCGCAATTGTTTTTCTCGACATATCCCACAAAGTATCATTGGTTGGCATTTGGTCCCTTGCAGCAACGTCGGTTCTCCATCGTTTTCTACTGTGTTTGGTCCTTTAATTGTCCGGGAACTCCAGAATGTCCAACAAAGACGCCATGAAAGCGGACATCAACGCTGCGTCACCAAAAAATATCATTTTTGAACACGTCGCTTTATTTCTGTGACTGTTCTCTCGTTTAACTACCCCATCCGTGCCTCTTTTTCTTCGGTCCGAGCTCCGAGCTCTAGCGTATCACGACCAAATCTTGTCTTTCGTACACCACAACTTTTATGGTATAACTGCAGCAGTCTTCAGCAGATATCGATAACCAGGAGTTATAGTGTAACACCTGACCAAGCGTCCAGTTGGCCTAGTTGGTTACAACGTGGTGCTAATATCGAGTTTGGTAAGAGCTGGGATGTTTGGGGATAGAAAGGCTGACGACCTACATTTGTCTAAACATGGCGTCGAATGTGGAGTACCTATAGGGGACCAGCTGGAACACATTGGGCCAGTTCTGACAGTGCGCTATCAGTGATAGGTGGAAAGCGGTGCTCTCTACCTGCACTGGGGTTCAGAGACCACCTACGTATGAAACGACCGCCTAGCTATATGAATGTTTTTATCTTCCTGTAGCTACACTACGCGTGAGCGATAGTCCGGAAAGTACGTATCTTAATCATTTCAATGGGATGTTTCCTAGCAGTATGATCGACACTTCAAAGTGCCAATGGCAGCGATAGCTTGACTGGTGCGCCCTCGTTCATTATACACGTAATCTCCAGTGTTTCGATCATTATCTTCTGTTATTTCAAAGATGAGTTGCTGCGAAACAGACACAGTAAAATAACGATTAGGGCTCTAAGAGGATAGAAGAAGTTGCTGGGGCTTACTTGGAATCTCGACATGGTGCAAGCCCAAGTTTAAAATAGATGAAAACACGTGTAAGCGCACAGAGAGAAGGTGTGAATGTATTACGGAGTGCGGAAGAGATTTGCAATCACAGAGCGAGGAAAAGGCTGGGACACTTTGGAAACGACTTGAAGGACAAACTGCTATCAGGGCCGCTTAAGAAGGACGGAGAGAGGGTCAGACTCAAGTATGTTTTTGAGATATTCGCGATGCCTATTAGTGGAGGTTGTGCTCCATGTAGGTGAGGCTGCGGTCGAAGAGTAGCGCCGTTGGCAATTGAGAGGCTTGATGGGATTGCCTTTGTTTTCAAGGTTTGCATGGGCTTATGGCGGCCCATATTATTTGTCTCTCGCAAATCAGTGTGGCATCGTCCACACCCAGGATTTACACACAGATATCGAATTTACGTCCGCTGCTATGGGCTATTATCCTGATTTTAGATCTCCAACTGTTCCTGAGACGATAGGTGCTCGAGTTTCTCGAAATGTAGTGATGAGGTGTAGTTGGCTAAAACATCTAGCCCAATGCCTGACCCGTCAATTTGCAGCACCGAGTAGAATAGCCATATACCTAACATACGAGTTGATTTCACAAGTTTTGTTAGATGAGTAATGCCCTGCTCTGACCGAGCTTGGGTTACATACGAGATGAATCTCCGGCATTGCGTTGAGCCGAGGGATATTTTCTTTTCCGTCTTTCTGCCCCGCATTACGCATCCACCTCCGATTGCCGCTGTGCCCCGCCATTTGACGTGATCACCGTTGGTCTGCTACATTCCTTTGCATCTAAACTACAGGTCCCCTCCCCAAAAAACTCACGGATGCAACACGCTCGACATCTTCTTCCACTGCGCCGTCTTCACCCAAAGCGGCTCACTCGGAGAGCCGCCACACCATATCCCCACATCCAAAGCATCGACCGCAGCAGCCTCCACCCACCCCCCAAAATGGCCTCTACAACACCGCAACCCATCAAAATGGCCATCCTGGACGACTACCAAAACCTCTCCGCCCCCTACTTCGCCAACTTCCACCCAACCGAGCTCCAAATCGACACCTTCCCCGACACCCTCCCCCCCAGCGCCACCGACGCCCTCATCGCCCGCCTCAAACCCTACACCATCATCTCCACCATGCGCCAACGCACCCCCTTCCCCGCCCCCCTCATCGCCTCCCTCCCCAACCTCCGCCTCCTCCTCACCACCGGCCTCCGCAACAACAGCCTCGACCTCCCCGCCTTCGCCGCCGCCTCTATCCCCGTCGCCGGCACCCCCTCCGACATCCCCACCGCGCCCTCCCCCACCTCCACCCCTCCCCCCCTCCGCACCGGCTTCAGCAAAACGACCCAACACACCTGGGCCCTCATCCTCGCCCTCACCAGCAACATCCCGCGCGACGACCACAACCTCAAACTCACCTCCTCCCCCTCGCCCTGGCAATCCTCCCCCCCTCTCAACACCTTCCTCGCCGACCGCACCTTCGCCGTCCTCGGCCTCGGCAAACTCGGCGTCGCCGCCGCCCGCACCGCCATCCTCGGCTTCGGGATGCGCGTCGTCGCCTGGAGCGCGTCGCTAACGCAAGACGGCGCCGACGCGCTCGCCGTCGCCGCCGGATTGTGGGCGGGGGCATTCGAGTGTGTGGATACGAAAGAAGAGGCGTGTCGCCGCGCGGACGTGTTGAGCCTGCACTACGTGCTGTCGGGGCGGTCGGCGGGGATGGTGGGGCGGAAGGAGCTGGGGTGCATGAAGCGCGGGGCGGTGTTGGTGAATACGGCGAGGGCGGGGCTGGTGGACGAGGAGGCGTTGTGGGAGTGTTTGGTGGGGGGGAGGATTGCGGGGGCGGCGTTGGATGTGTGGTGGGAGGAGCCGATGGGGGAGGGGAGTAGGTGGAGGAGGGAGCCGTGGGGGGAGGGGGGGAGGGGGAGGTTGGTGGGCACGCCGCATATGGGGTATATGTTTGAGGAGACGCTGGATCTGTGGTGGAGGGAGACGGCGGCGAATGTGAGGAGGTGGCTGGATGGGGAGGAGTTGGCGCACAGGTTGGTGTGAGGGGGTGGGTGGTGCGAGGCTGGAGCTGGGGGAGGACGGATGGGGGGTGTTGGTACGGCTTTGAGGGCTGGGTTTGGTAGAGATAAAGTCGCAGGGTCGCAAACTAGCTGTTTATACTTGGCCTAATCGGGAAATCCAGATGTGGTTTAGCGTAGCCTGCTTGTTGCTCTCTGTGGCATTCCGTCCAGAGGCTGAAAGGGGTGAGTTCGAGCGGCTCGAGGTCGAAAATTGGTGGGTCGCAAATACTGGAGCAATAGCACGGTCGGATAAGACTCCGGGTGAAGATCAGTAGGTATGACGCAACAGCGGGTGAAAACTCGGCCACAAAGGGAGTGATCGCCGTTAGGTACAAGCACAATCTCGTAGCTGGAGCGGTGGGCGCACAGCTTCAAAGTCGCACCTCGTCCGCTGGTAGCGTCGTCTATTCGTCCACCCCAATGATACCGCGGCCAGACCCGGCCAGGTGCGCATACTCCGCTTTCTACATCTGAGAGCCACACCGTCGCTCGGCGTCGCGCGGCATCGACCATGGACAGACTCGAGCCGTCTCAAGGATACTCTTCCCTGTAAGCGCGTGCGCATGCTTCTGTTCTCCGCCCTGCTGCTACTGCTGACACTCATGCAGTGGCTTGGTTGTCTGTGTGGCCTATCTCACCTCCACCATCGAAACTTCTCTCGTCTTTGAGCGTCCAACCGCCTCATGGGCCGTCATTCTCGCCGCCGTCTCCGGCCTTCTGTTGCTGCTGCGCCCGATCAGGCTGTTGTTCTCTCGCAACCGTCGCCAAAGTCAGAAGTACAGCGCCATCCCATTGAATGACGTCAGCGGAGATGGCCGCTCGTCGAGCCCGCCGCTGCTGGGAGGCCCATCCAACAGCCAACCGCGGTCGCGGCTGAAACGATGGCTTCATCGCGCATTCCTGGCCGTCGTTCTGACCATCCGCGTTGACATGTTTCGACGGACCGGATCCAAGGCCGCCGGCGGAAGCCTCGAAGCTCTTGTTCCCTTCTTCATCGCCCTTGCAGATCGCTGGTCGAAGGTGACCCGTGGCCATCAGCATCACAACCGCAGACACGAGCACAAAGCGACCAACCAACTGCTGGCTACCAAGCCATCCTCGAGCTTCTGGCTCAGCCCGCTCGCTTATGCCACCGTCTTTTCGTGGTACGGGGCTTTGGCCATATGGTATTCGCCTTCTTCCTTGGCTTCAACCTACATCTCGGACCAACAGCTTGGCTCTTTGACTACAGGGACCCCTCTTCAGATCGTTGGAGCTGCCTTGGATGTGCTTCTCGCCATTTATGTGGCTACATCACTTGAATTGTCTACAAACGCCCGTGTTGAGAGTAGAGATGAGTCGGTACACTCAGTTGGGCTGTCCTTCCTTGTGAGTACCGTTCCTTGCAGTAGCTACAAGTGTTCCCTTTCCAATGCTGATGTATATCCCAGATCGCCACAGCTGCGTGTCTTGTCTTGGGTGCAGCCGACAGTATCGTCCAAGAGCCGGCGCACGTATTCTATCAGCCTGAGAACTTCGCGCCCCGCATCGTGAAAATCGCCTTTGCTGTGAGCTTCATGACTTTTTGTGCGCTTCATACAGTCAGTACATCCTCGAAACTACTCTGGTTCTTTGCTTGCTATTACTCGCGGACTTCAATCACTGACTTTTACCAGATCAGTCACAGCGGGGCCTTGGATGCCTCCCTGCTGATTCTCTGCACCGGCTCGGCGGTCACTCTTGCCGTCAAAACCTGGAATCCCCCAACCCCGTTCTTGGATGCTCCCGAGTTCAGGGCTCTTATTCCTCTGGGATTTGTCGTGGGCTTGATACTCCACTCGCTTGCTGACTTTAGAAAACAATGGCCCGCGGATGCTCAGGGAAAACCTGACCGACCAAAGCGGCGCTGGAGCCTATTCCATCTTTACGGACTTTTCTTTGCCATCCAAACACTGTTGATAAACTGGGGACATGCCGAGATACATGTCCACCCAGTGGACATCTTGATCGACCAAGCAAAGCAGCAACATGACACATGGCTGAAGACAGCATCTGCTAGCACCTCTCTGGCCGACGCCACTCGCAACTACGTCGCTCGATACAACATGACACCGCCACCACTTTTTGACAAGTGGTACGAGTACGCCATAAATCAATCTTCGGTCATCATCGATGAATTTGATGCCATACACGAAGACCTCCTGCCATTCTGGTCGCTTTCGCCCGCCGAGATTCGAAAAAGAACCAAAGAGGCCCTGGCGTCTCCTCTAGGGATTGGGGGTATCCAAATTCGGAACGGAGTGGCGTCAATCACTGGTGACCCTCCCGGAACGCACCGATGGGCACTGGATGGCGTTATCGCAATGATCGAAAAATTCGGTGAATTTCTACCGGATATGGACCTCGCCTTCAATCTCAATGACGAGCCCCGTGTATCCGTTCCATACCAAGAACTCGGCCGGGTCCGGGAAGCTGCCTCCCTTGGATTGGCTAACCACAGAACCAAGAGCCCAAGCCTGAAGGAGTTCAGCAAAAACCGAACAGAAGGCTGGGCGGTGCTTCCCGACGAACCTCTTGATCTAGGCCGCTTCATCACGCTTTCCTTCCAGAACACCTGGGACTTCGGCTCCGCCCACTGTCCTCCCGACTCTCCAGCCCGCACAAACCGCCACCTCGACCCAAACACCTTCTGCGCCTCATGCGCGGCCCCGCACTCGTCGGGCATCTTCCTATCAAACTGGACCTACGCCACCACCGACATATGCCACCAACCGGACCTCGCCCACCTCCACGGCTTCTACCTCAGCCCCTCGGCCTTCGACCCAACCCAACACCTCATGCCCATCTTCAGCCAAAGCAAAGCCCCAGGCTTCAACGACATCCGCTACCCCTCCCCCTGGAACTACCTCGGCAAAGCCCGCTACGACCCAACCTCCGACTTCCCCGACCCGCCCTTCGCCGCAAAGGACCCCACCCTCTTCTGGCGCGGCGCCACCACCGAAGGCTACTCCTCGCACTTCACCAACCCCTCGGGCGCCTGGCGCGGCATGGCCCGCCAGCGCGCCGTCGCCCTCCTCACCAACACCAGCACCCCGCAACCGCTGCTCCTCCACTCATCCTCTTCCTCCCAATCCTCCTCCCCGGCCCTCCACTACGCCCCCATCCCCCCCGCCACCCTCCACTCCCGCCTCTCCCCCTCCGCCCTCTTCACCTCCATCACCCGCTGCACCGACCCCGCCTGCGCCGCGCAGCAATCCTTCTTCGCCCCGTCCGGCACCGGCGGCTCCCACACCCCGGACTTCCAGGCCCACTGGCGCCACGCCTACCTGCTCGACCTCGACGGCGCCGGCTTCTCCGGCCGCTTCGTGCCGTTCCTGCGCAGCGCTTCGCTGCCGTTGAAGTCGCAGTCGCTGTTTCGCGAGTGGTGGGAGAGTCGGGTGCGCGCGTGGTGGCATTTCGTGCCGTTGGATTTGCGGGGGCAGGGGGTGTGGGCGTCGTGGGCGTATTTTGTGGGGTGGGAGGGGGAGCAGGGGGATGGAGAGGGGAGGTGGGAGGGAAGGAGGGAGGTGGCGGAGAGGTTGGCGGGGGAGGGGAGGAGGTGGGCGGGGGAGGTGTTGAGGGGGGTGGATATGGAGGTTTATTTGTTTAGGGTGTTGTTGGAGTGGGGGAGGTTGACGGATGATGCGAGGGAGGGTGGGAAGGGAGGGGGGGAGTGATGGGGTGATGGAGGGGAGTGGTGGATTGCGTTGGTTGGAGTTTTCTTTCTTGTTTCTTTCTTTTTTTTTTCTGTTGGGGGGCTGGTTCTTTTGGGGCATGTTGGGGGGGTTATTTTTTCGAGAGAGAGAGATATTATGGCATCTCCTGGTCGCAGCATCTGCTTGGGACGTTTCACCCACTAATAAGAGAGAGAGAGGCTGTGTCGATTCCCAAATACACTGTAAACCAGACATCATTCGGCATTGTCCAAGAATCAATTACCCGCGCCTCCAATCAGCATTCTCCAAGAAAGGCGGGTCCCATATCACTAAACCAGGGTCAGAGTCAGAGCCGTCCAGCACGTGTAATAGTAGATCAGCAAATGTGGGATCCTGAAGAACAGGACACGAGGCCGCCAGCTGGTCATGCAAGCTCGAAGACAGACGGGACTTATAGGGGATGGTATGTTCGTCTCCCTTTCCGTTTCTTCTCGTGGCTCAGCTTGCGGTTGATTGGCCGAAGCTGCGTCCGTTGATCGGGGTTGTACCAATCTTCCGGTGCTGGATGATTCCGTAACAAATGGCTGTATTTCCCTTTGGTACCGACTTAGGGCTACCTTTGTCCAGAACTGAGGTTGACACTAAGCAACATGTTTAATCGCACGCATGCATCTACGGGTAAGCGACTCACCCTGAAGCGAAGCTTGCATGTGCGATCGTTACTCCCTCTTCGTGTCTGCCTCATCATTTTGATGCAAAGCGAGAAACGACCGCTTCGCTCCAGTCGGGCGTTCCGTAAAAACTTCACCACGGCTCTCAGGCATGTTGATAAAGTTGACAAGCTCCATGAACACTACCTAATCAAGCTCGATTACTACCATAGACTTTTCCCGCCCCAAAAAAACGCCGCAAACAAGTAGATACACACACACATCAACCCGTAAACAACTTTCCTCCTCTCCTCATCGCCTGCTCCGCTCCTCCTCCCTCATCTCAAAACCCCCACTGCCTCAACCAATTCTCCATCAACGCCGCATCCACCTCCCCCAACTCGCCCAAACACCTACTGCTCTCAACCGTATGCGCCGTGCACATCGGCGGCAACGCCCCGCCCTCGACCCTCAACCCCTCATAAAAGTCCAACAGCTTAACCCCCGGCTTCCGCTCCACCTCCTCCTTCGTCAACGGCGTGCGCCTCAACGCCTCTATCCACTCATCAAACGACACCGCCTCCAACCTTACGCCCTGCGCCTCATAAAACGCCACCACGACCGGCACCAACGCCCGCCACGACACCACCCGCGGATTGACGACGTGAAACACATCGAGCGCCACTTCCCCGCGCGTCCGCAGCAACCTGTCCACGCTGCACTCGAACACGACGCGGCCCGCCGCGTCCATGGGCACCCAGTCGACGGCGTCCTGGTTGCCGAGGGCGGCGGGGAGGCGGCCGAGGTTGCGGCTGGTGTGCACGACGGACGGCAGCCACTCGTGGCGGTTCCAGACGCCCTTGGGCGTGCGCGGCCCCGCCAGCTGCCCGCAGCGGACGATGCTGACGGGGACGCCGGACTGGTGCGCGGCGGCGGCGAGGATGCGGCCCGAGACGTGCTTGCTTTCGCCGTAGCCTTGGGGGAGGGGGGCGAGGTCGTTGGGGATGAAGCGTTCGGGGACGGGGGTGGTGGGGTCGCCGCCGCTGATGGCGGGCCAGTTGGCGACGGAGGCGACGGAGGAGATGAAGGTGATGTGGGCGCGGTGGCGGGAGTGGAGGGAGAAGTCGGCGACGCGGCGGGTGCCGGCGATGTGGGTGGGTTCGTAGGACTCGAGGGCGTGGTTGAAGTCGACGGCCCAGGCGTTGTGGATGAAGAGGGTGGTTGTGGCGGCGAGGTCGTCGTAGACGTCTTGCGGTAGGCCGAAGCGGGGTTGGCTGAAGTCGGTGCGCAGGAAGGTGACTTTGCTGAAGTCGGGGGAGACGTCGCGGTCGGTGAAGGATTGGGCTTGGCGCGCCGCGGCGGAGTCGGAGCGGTTGAGGCAGTAGATTTTGGAGACGATGGGCTCGGAGATGAGGTTCTCGAGGATGTAGTTGCCGAGGGCGCCGGTTGAGCCGGTGAGGATCACGGTCTGCTTCTCGGGGAGATCGGGCAGAGGCGCGGCGGTCTTGGGGAGGTCCGCGGTGTACTTCGCGACCATTTCGGCCATGACCTGCTCGCGCGGCCTCGTGGGCTTGGCTTCGGCATCGCCCTCGGAGAGCTTGCTCTGGAGGGCGGCGGCAAGTTTGTTGACGGAGGGGTTGGCGTAGATGTCGCGGGGAAGGACCTTCGCGCCACGATCCGCAGCGTCATCTTTGATGGCGTGGCTGATGGAGCTGGCGAGCGCCATGACCTGCAGAGAATCGACGCCCAGATCGAGGATGTCATGATCGTCGGAATGCTCATCCTTGAACAGCGGTACGGTCAAGGCAATGGCATTGCGGACAAATGTGCGGGTCGTGGGCAGGTCAGCGTCCTTGGCCAACTTTCCCAACTGCTCGTCGAAGCCTTCGTTGGAGTACAAGGCATCAAGCTCCGGCGAGTAGAGGTCGACAGTGGCACGCCTCACAACGGAGCCCTTTGGAGCACGGACGAAAGGCTTCTCCTTCTTCGTAAAGGCAACCTTGTTCTTCCAGACTTGCGCGTGGGCAGGAGCACCCTTGTTGGCTTCGTCGACCGAAGACCACACGTCAGCGAGGAGGTCGCCGAGATCTTGTCCCTCCTGGACCTTGCTCCAATCGGGTTCGATGAGAACGGCCGGCTGGAAACGGCTCTGGCCTACAACGAGAGCGCCTCTGATCAAGGGATGATCTTCCACAGTCTTCTCGAAGCTGACCGGGTTGAACTTCTCGCCGTTGCTAAAGACGATCACGTCGTCACGGCGACCCTTGTATCTCCACAGAGCCTTCTTGGTCGGGTGCTGCTCCCACAAGTCCTTGGTTCTCCATTCGGTGATTTCGGGAAAGTTGGAGAAGACAGATACGTATCTAGTATCGACGATAGGCTTGATGACCTGTTCGTAGAGACCGTCACCGGCATCTTCCATGACGACGCCTGAGTAGGGGTGCCATTCGAAATACTCCCAGTCGGCCGGATCCTCGGGCTCCAAGGCAGCGATGAGCGAGGCTTCCGTAGAGCCGATGATGGAGTTGATAGAGGTCACCTGTCTTACACGATCACCTGCTTCTGGAGCCAGGGGAGCTCCGCCAAAGAAGATGTCGTGGAGAGTCGATAGAGCCTTGAGGCCTTTTTCGGTTTCGCTCATCTCTTCTAGAAGAGCAGGAGGGAACATTCCGACGGAGGCTTTCCTGAGGAGGAGGATCTCACTGAGCAGGTCGGCGCTGAGCGCAACACCGACGGGGAGAAGTACCAAGGGGCCAGTGTAGACGCTGCGGAAAAGGCAGACCATGCCCATGGTGTGATAGAAGGGAGCAGGGATAAACATGGGCTTGCCGTCTGCTGTCGGTCCCATCCAGCCTTCCGAACGGTTCTTGCGGCCGGCGGGAGCCTTCATATACTTTTGGTGGTCTAATTGCGCAACCCACATGTTGGTCATGTAGATTGGCTTGGGGAGACCGGTGCTGCCCGAGGTGTGAATGACTATGACATGCTCCTGGGCGTCCTCACGGCCGTGGCTCTCGAAGTGGCCATGCTGCTCGCCAAGAGCGACCATCTCGTCGAATGTGGGGACCTGGTGGCCATGGATATCTTCCGAGTGCTTCTCGAAAACACTCAGATGGGATTCGATGCCATCGGTGTAGAGGTAGCACGAGGAGTCTGTGCGTTGCAGGAGGTGGAGCTGAGCTTCGTCGGAGTTGCGCAGCGAAAGCAGGAGAGCCTATCGATCATAGTGTTAGTAAAGGCGACGGCAGCACGGAGACAGGCAATGTGGGCAAGCTTACCCTGCGGTTGGTTTTCATGAGGGCGGTCACGACTACGGCGTAGCGAGCATCGTTGACGCTAGAAACATATCTCAGCGAGATTCTTCACCTTCTGATCAGAAAAGGTCTTACCCCAACCATGCTACAGTCTCACGCTGATCCGGCACGGGGCCGATGGTCCTCTCGATCCACTTGCATGTTCCGTTGACGGCGTTTGCGAATTCACCGAAGGTGATGGTACGCCATTCTGCGTGGACGTCGGAGGTACGCGGGACAATGATCCATGGCCTCGAAGGGCAGCTGGCGGCAATGTCATCGACGCGGCGAGGAAGAGGAGTGTCGGCGAAGGGAGAGTGGCCGGCGTAGAAGCTGGAGGGGGAAGTGTCTTGGAGGGAGCCCATGGTGGAAAAAATGGCAGGAATCGTGGCTGTGGTATCACTGAAACTAGGGGTATACGTAGAAGACAAGAAAGCAAAAGTGCGATGGTGGAAGACTGGCAAAAAGCGGGTGGATTCTAGACGTTATATACAGCAGCTCGTGCGAGCTCGTCGATGTGTGCGGTGATTTGAAATGGAATGTGCGAAGGGCAGCGTCTTCCGTGACGTGCCTGGTGCATGGAGCAGCTACCCAGGACACGGGCGACGTTCGGTGGTGAGGTAATTTCTGGCAGACCCATCGCCACCCGTTTCTCGAATCGCCGACCACGGAGAGCTTGGAAGGACCTCGGGCTGGACAGCAGGGCAGAGAAGCGCGAGCCGGTAAGGGTCAGGGTGCCAGGGAGCTCGATGGATGAAGGTCGGGATCAGATGCGGCTCGGAGTCGGAGGCCATGGCGCAACGGCGGCAGCGTCGACGCGTGGGAAGGTCAGGATCTCGCTGGCAACAGATGTCTCAGGGAGCGTTCGTGGTTGACCATGGGCGCGCCTGCGGTCCGTGATTGGGCGGCGGCGGGACAGTGCCACCGCTATCTCCAGGAGAAGCTGCGGTGGTTGAGGGCTAGCGCAGCGTCGGGGGTCAATTCTCCACCTCGGCCGAGAGAGACACGGAGAGGTGATCGCACGGTGAGGTGCTCGAGACGTCAGTAGTGCCGCCGCCCGAAGCTAGCACCTGGCGGGCGGCCACAACCCAGAATTGCAGTGCGCTGCGGACCTGCCAAGCAGCACAAGCAATAGTGCGTGGAGGCTTGAATCAGCCTCAGCGGATCGATCCTTCGTGCCGGCAGCCATGGTGCAAAGAGGCGCATGGGCCGTCCCGTTGTCGAGCTCGCATCTCGCGAGGCTCGAGATCAAGCCAAGCTTCTTCGCCGCGACCCACCGGGAGGGGCGTCGCACCCGCGGACGAGGCAAAAGTTGGCCTCGATGATGTCGCGGCGGGCGGAAGTCGGAAAAGGCTCGCGCGACGCTGGCATATACCTTGGGGTGCTGCTGCTGCTGCTGGGAACTCTCGAGAGCCGAGGATGTCTGCCCGTCGGCATGTAGAAAAGGCAGTTGGCGCCATCGTCCACGCACCCGCGACTTCGCCAGTCACCCTCGGTCACCCTCCAAGACCCCTCTCCGCCGCCGTGTCGCAGCCCTCGACTCTCCTCACCGGCCACCGCAGGACGACGACCCGAAAAGTGGAGCCGCACAGATGTCGGCAGCGAAGTCGAGCGTGCGTGGTGCGATTACTTATCGAGCGGACGTGAGAACGACGTGATGGCCGAAAGCGTCGCCGTGGTGGAGGGCCTGAGTTTGAGTTTTGAGCGACGCGGGGTTCCATGGGTGATGGCTTGGTCGATCCCGCCACCGCCGCTGCTCGAAACATGGCCGTCTTGTTCCGCGCCTCGCTCGCTGCTGTGCCGCCTCCGCCTCCGCCTCCGCCCGCCAACTATCGCCCCCATCTGAGCGTTTCCGGCCTCGCCTTATCTCCGCCGTCGCACAATTCGCTATCTCTCCAGCTCCCGCCCACCCGCCCTTCAGCTGCGCCGCCCCAGCCTCGCGCTCTTGTCCCTGCTGTTCCCCGCCGGCCATGGCTGTCGCCCGTCCCACCGCTCACACCTTTGGCCTCTCGACCGCACCGCCGTCGCAACCTCCGCCATGGCCGCACCGCCGTCCTCGCCCCCGCCGCCTGAGAAAACGTCCGATCTCGATGTTCTGGACCGAAAACCCTCGTTCCGGGCTGCTGTCACTGCCTCGGAAAGTGTCGACCAGCTCCATCGCCGTCTTTCCAACCGCCAGATTCAATGGATAGCCATCGGTGGCTCCATTGGCACCGCGTTGTTCGTCAGCATCGGATATGGCTTGATTGAGGGCGGTCCGGGCAGCCTGTTCATCGCCTTCACCCTGTACAGCTGCATGCTGGGTCTGGTCAACAGCTGCTTGGCCGAAATGGCCATCTTCTTCCCCGTCACCGGCTCGTGGATGCGCATGGCTTCGAAATGGGTCGACGACGCTCTCGGCTTCACCGCCGGCTGGAATTTCTACCTGTACGAGGCCATCTTGATCCCGTTCGAAATCTCGGCCCTCAACCTGGTTCTGGCCTACTGGAGCGACAACATTCCTCTCGCCGCCGTCATCGTCGCCTGCATCGTCCTCTATGCGTATGTCAGAACTAACCCGGATGCGGCCCCCCGTCTTGGCTGATTTCGACTAGCATCATCAACCTGTTTGCCGTGCGCTGGTACGGTGAGGCTGAGTTCTGGCTGTCGTCAGGCAAGCTGCTGCTCATCTTTATGATGTTCGCCTTCACCTTTATTACCATGGTTGGCGGCAATCCTCAACGCGATGCCTACGGTTTTAGGTACTGGCGAACGCCGGGATCCTTCGCCGAATACGTCACCACGGGCTCTCTAGGCCGCTTCGAAGGCTTTCTCGGCGCTTTCTACCAGGCTGCTTTCACCATAGTCGGGCCCGAGTATGCGCGCCTGTCCAAGACACGACTCCGTTGATTCTAACGCGCGCTAGATACATCGGCATGGTCTCTGGCGAAGCCGTGTATCCCCGCAAGACGATCAAGCAAGCGTTCAAGACGGTGTACTGGCGCTTCGGCTGTTTCTTCATTCTTGGCGCCCTCTGTGTCGGCATTGTCCTGCCCTACAACGATCCCAAGATCAACGGGCTCCTGGGAGAGGGCGCGACTGGCGACGCCGGTGCCAGCCCTTATGTCATTGCAATGCAGAACATGGGCATCACCATACTGCCGGATATCACGAACGCGCTTCTTGTGACGAGCATCTTCTCCGCAGGCAATTCTTACGTGTAAGTCGACATGCATCGTTCCATATGGCCTACTCATTTTTCAAGGTACGCGGCAACGAGATCGCTGTATGCGCTGGCTCTGGATGGCCACGCGCCAAAGTTCCTCAGGAAGGTGAACCGACAAGGCATTCCCATCTGGGCTTTCGCCGTCACCATGGTCTTCCCGTTCTTGTCGTTCCTGTCTCTTGGCTCAAGTGCCTCCGAAGGCCTAAAGTGGCTGGCTAACCTGACCCAAGCCGCCCAAATGATGAACTACATCATCATGTGCACTGTCTATCTCTTCTTTTACCGCGCCCTCAAGGCTCAAGGTTACAACCGCAACAGCCTACCCTACAAAGGCTGGTTCCAACCGTATACTGCATATCTCGGACTGATCTTCATGATTTTTACCGTCACCACCTACGGATACACCGTCTTCCTGCCGGGCTGGTGGAACACTGGAACGTTTTTTACATACTACGCCATGGTCTTTGTGTGCATTATTTTGTATCTTGGATACAAGGTGATCAAGAAGTCCAAGGTTATCCAGCCGCATGAGGCAGACCTGGTCTGGGAGAGGCCGATGATTGATGCCTATGAGGCGGCAATCACCCCTCCGCTGGGGATATGGGAAGACCTTGGTAGGGTGATGGGATTGAGGAAGAGGAAGGCTCGAAGCTCAGAGGATTGATGGGAGCAATCCCAAAGATACCACTCGTTCGATTTTGATACTACGAGTCTACTGGCGTCAAGTGGCGTCAAAAGGCAACAAGAGAAGCTAGACAGCATGTAGAAGATGCAAGGAGCAAGAAACACGCTTATTTCGTCGTGTCCATTGATCACCAACTCTCTTTCAAGTATGTGCACGGCAGGATGCAGAAGCTTCGCACCCTCTTAACTCCACCGGGGCGGCTACATTACTACGCGCACAGCTAAATTCATAGGTCTGAGTAGGCTCGTTTCCTTTGCAACCTGCTACGTGGGCCCGGCACAAAATTGCTGGCCAGTTCAGTGCTGGCGTTTCGGAAAGCGGCGCGTTGCGTGACCCCGCCTGGCTTATCGCAAGTCGCCGGCAGTGGGCGGCGGCGTCTGCGGGGCAGCTTCGATCTCTCGCGACCGCGGATCCCGCTACATCATCAGCACTCTAATTCGTCCTACATCCTGCTTGCTCCCCCCCTCACCCCCGCCCTCTTCACTGCGGCATTCTGTCCACGACCTGCGTGCAGCATGGCGGTCACCGAGCAACGCGGCCTGTCGCCTGAGCAGCTCCAGTTCTGGGAAGAAAATGGCTACCTCTTGATCCCGGACGCGCTACCGCAAGAGACGGTCACAGAGCTCCTTGCCGAGTCGCATAAGATGCTGGCAGAGTTCCCCATCGAATCACATCCTATGACGAAATTCTCGACTGGTCAGGGCGAGAATCAGCACGTCGGTGACGATTACTTTCTCGAAAGCGGCGACAAGATTCGTTTCTTCTTCGAAGAAGGTAACCCTACACATATGCCCTTCCCTCCCTTCAACAGGCCCCTGGCAGCTAACGTCCCCCCTCTACCCCCTCCTCAGACGCCTTCAACGCCTCGGGCGAGCTCACCAAACCGAAAGACCGCGCCATCAACAAGATCGGGCACTACCTCCACCAGCTCTCGCCTCCCTTCCGCTCCGTCTCGCTGTCGGCGCGCAACGCGGCAATCGCGCGATCGCTCGGCTTCCGCGACCCACGCGTGTTGCAGAGCATGGTCATCTGCAAGCAGCCCGAGATCGGCGGCGCGGTGCCGCCGCACCAGGACTCGCCCTTCCTCTACACGGACCCGCCGTCGGCCGTCGGCTTCTGGTACGCGTTGGAGGACTGCACCGCGAGCAACGGCTGCCTCAGCTTCGCGCCCGGCTCGCACCGCACGACTCCGGTGCGGCAGCGCTTCGTGCGCCTGCACGAGGCCGGCACGGGCGGCTCCGGCACGGGGTTCGTGCAGAATGCGGGCGAGGCGTTTCCGCCCACGATACGCGAGATGAGGGAGAAGGAGGGCGTCGGGGCGGGTGGGGACACGGGGATTGAGAGTGAGGTGGAGTACAGGATGGGCGAGGTCAAGGCGGGGACGCTGGTGCTGATACACGGGAACGTGCTGCACAAGAGCGAGAAGAACCTGAGCGAGAAGAGCAGGTTCATCTACACATTTCACTGCATCGAGGGCGAGCATGAGTATGACCGGCTCAATTGGCTTCAGCCGCCGGAGGAGGGCTTTTCCAAACTACCGGTAAGCGCATGAGCGTGGCATAGCCGACCTGGAAAGAATCTGGGAGGGACAGGCGCTCGGGCGAGCGGTGAAAATGCAGCACTGAAAAAACCTTACCCTCTCATGAATGTTTAGAACCTTTTCTACGACGCCGACCTCGCTCGCTCAAGATCGGCCATCCGGACATATACCAACAACCCCGTATCTCCGAAGCCGAGTCTGGTTCTCTACCTGTGAAATTTTCAGTTTTCTTTACTGATGGAATAGCGACTGCAAGATGATCGCCATGTTGATGGACGTATCCGTTTACCCTTCCGAACAGCTTGACGCACTACTTTAGCCGGCATCGACACGCAGTGCTCGGCATCATCCGGCGTGCTTCCAGCAAAGTTCGCTGTGGGAGACTTGCCAAAGGGCTAGCCACAAGAGGAAATTCTCGGCCTTACAGTGGGACAACCTGTACAGGCAGTAGTACCGCAGCGGAAGAAAGTGTGCCCAACTGCAACCGAGCTGGAAGTACAGGCTGCTGAATGCCTGGCCTAAAGGAGAACGGACACTTGAGGCTTCATGGTAGCCGTCTCCGGCCACCGACTTCGCGGCTCAAACGACCGTACGCCTTTTCTTCTGGTGGCGTCCATCCATGCGTCGAGCCTCCCGAGCCCTTTACACGGAACCGTGCTCCAGAACAGCTCGGGTCCGGCTCGTTCCTTCACGGATTCGGACGCACTCGGGTTCAGAACGAGGTGCGCCCTTGATCGATGTGCAGCTCGGCTATCGTCAAGCCACCCAATCCCCTTCGCCTCAAGCAGACGCAGCGTGGCGACTGCCGCAGCCCTCCTGCCCGAGCGTCTCTGCAGGAAGCAAAGGTTCGTTTCATGCAGACGACACTGGCAGGCAGCGTGGCCAACGGGAAGCCCCGCTGAGCGGTTTTACGTACCTCTGGGCTGCTCTCAAAAGCGGGGCGGCAGGATAAGATTAGATTCTCATGGATCAGCTGGGGCCGTGACGCGTCGGCGTGCTCTTGACTCGCGACTTGTTGCGGGCGCGACGACGGGCTGGCAACGTGATTGGCAACACTCACACGGCCCGACATCGCACCTGGGCCGGACTCGCCGAGCACCCAAAAATCTAATCAGATCAGATGCCATTGCTTCCTCATGGGGCAGTTCCAGCGCGTTGGACCCGGCCCTGCGGTAACGACCATGTTCGAATCAGCTGCGGGCGCTCAGCCAAGCAATTTGTCGTGCATAGCTCCGACGCGTGCATTTGCGGCCAGCATGCGGCGTGGGCTCTTTGCCTGCCTGTTTCCTGCGCCGCCTCCGCAGCCCGGCTCCACAAATGCTGCTGCTGCTTGTGGGCGCGCCCGGACTCAGCGATTCACAGCCTCCGCATGGCCCTGCCCATACATATAGATCTGCTGCCGCCTTCCCGTCGCCTTTGCTTGGCGTCAGTAACTATCCAGTCACCCTGAAATCCTAGCCCTTGGTATCCCATCCGACTTGAGCCACCGCCGCCATGGCGGACGACATCCACCCCACCACATCGTCTTCGCGAAACCACAATCTTCACAAGTCGCAGTTTGAGCTCCGCTCGCAGCCCAGCTCGGCCTTTGACGACAATGGCAAAGCGGGGTCGTCCATACTCTGGGCCGACAACGATGGAGACGAGCGCGAGCACGTCCAAACCGGCATCAAAGAGGTGGAAGCCATTACACAGACCTGGACGGTAAACGCGTTGGTGATATCTTACCTCATGTACGAGCACCCGGGGTATCCCTACAAAGAAGCGTGCTGACGGCTGATGGGAAAAAGGATTCTCATGGTTTTCTTCGTGGATTCCCTAGAGCAGCAGATCTCGAACAGCCTGCTACCTTACGTCTACAGCGACTTCAAGGCACACTCGCTCGTCACGACCGCCTCCATCATGTCGTCCATCATCGGTGCCGTCGTCAAACTGCCCATTGCAAAGATGATCGACATCTGGGGCCGGCCACAGGGCTACGTTGTTATGATTGTAACGGCGACGATTGGTATGGACTTCCTGAGCCCCCACCCCGTCGACACCCACCGAGGCGTCTCTTGTAGGACTGACGGTATCGTGCAGGCCTCGTCCTACTTGCTGTCTGCAAGAATGTCGAAACATACGCCGCAGCGCAGGTCTTCTACTGGGTCGGCTTCAACGGCATCGGCTACGTGCTTGATGTCTTCATCGCCGACACGTCCGCCCTGCGCAATCGCGGTCTCATCTTCGCTTTCACGACCACGCCTTACATTGTCACCACCTTCGCAGGCCCTGCAGCGGCGCAGACTTTCCTCAACCGAGGCCCCGAAGGCTGGCGCTGGGGCTACGGCGTCTTCACCATCGTCATTCCAGTCGTCACGACGCCCGTCGCCCTGATATTCTTGATCAACAGGAAAAAGGCGGTAAAGGAAGGAAAGATCGAGCCGCAAAGCTGGTGGGAGGACGACAAGCGAAGCTTTCTGCAGAGCGTGCAACATTATTTCGTCGAGTTTGACGGTACGTTTGATGTTCTTTCCCCTGTAGCATCCCTCCCACCGGTACCATTTGATATAAACGGCATATCGATATTGACGCGTTGTCCTACAGTCATCGGCATGCTTCTCATTTGCGCGGGGTTTGCGTTGCTGATCCTGCCGCTCACGCTGGCAGCATACCAAATGAACCAGTGGCGCTCCGCGTCGATCATCTGCATGCTGATCTTCGGGGGGCTGTCTCTAGTCGGCTTTTACGTCTGGGAGAAGTGGTGGGCGCCGGTGCGGTTCCTGCCCTTCCACCTGCTGACGGACCGAACCATACTGGGCGCGTGCTGCTGCTCGTCGGTCGTGTTCGTTGCGTACTAGTGAGTTTTTTTCGTGCTGCTCTTTTCGGCGATGAAACAGACGACTGACTCGAGAGAACCTATAGCTGCTGGGACTACTACTTCACCTCCTACCTCCAAGTCGTGCACAAGCTCGACGTCTCCAAGGCCGGCTATGTCGGCAACATCTACAACGTCGGTTCCTGCTTCTGGGCCGTCATCGTCGGACTGTGAGTTTCCTCTCCCCCCCACTCCCCCCCCACCCTTCCCCCCCACTCCTCCTCCTTTCCCCCATCTAACCCAAGCCACCCCAAACGCAGCGCCATCCGCCAAACCAACCGCTTCAAATGGTGCGCCATGATCGCCATCCCCTGGATGATACTCGGCACGGGCCTCATGTGCCACTTCCGGTCCGACGGCTGGCCCGTCGGCTACGTCGTCATGTGCCAGATCTTCATCGCCTTCTCGGGCGGCACCGCCGTCATCTGCGAGGAAATCGCCGTCATGTCCGCCGTCGCCCACGCCGCCAACGCCGAGACTTCCGGCTCCGGCGTCGCCGTCGTGCTCGCCCTGCTCTCGCTCTTCTACGGCATCGGCTCCGCCGTCGGGCTCGGCGTCAGCGGCGCGATTTGGACGAATGTTTTTCCGGAGAAGTTGAGGGAGTTCTTGCCGGAGGGGAGCAAGGGGGACGTGGAGAGGTTGTATGGGAGTTTGGTGGAGCAGTTGGCGGAGCCGGTCGGGAGCGAGGTCCGGGTTGCGGTCGAGAAGGCGTATTGTGTCGCCCAGGAGCGCATGTGCATCGCGGCGACGTGTATTTTGGTGTTGGCGATCCCGTGCGTGCTGGTGTGGAAGAATTATAATTTGAAGGATGTGAGGCAGGCGAAGGGGACGGTGGCTTGAGGGGAGAGCCGGGGCTTGTGTGTGTAGGTAGGCTTGTGGAGGTGGCGGCATCTTCCTCCCCCTGCTTGAATCCTCTACGGACTGTCTGCTAGGGAGATGGAGTGGGTGATGGGAGTGGGGAGGGTCTCCTCTCTACAAGCTAGTTCTCTCTCGGATGTAATGACCGCAACGAATTTCTTAGTAGATATACCCATGTCTTTTGTTTTCGAGCCTTTGCAAGTGGCAGTAGGTCGAAGAAAATTGCTATGTACATAATGTGTTTGACGGTGTAATGGGTTTGACGGTCTAATGGGTTGTCTAGTTATGAGGCTACCCTGAGTCGTCTCTTGTTGATGACCGAAGAATTCCACGAGTGCCGTCTCATAATCTCGTTGGCTAACCCATTACTCCGTCGAACACGTTACATACCGTCATAGTACGGAGTAGATGATGCCCGAAAGACGACGCAGTCGATTTCACGCACGCTGGATGCGCGTGGTTGAAGAAAATACACGGACAGACATGTGGGGACAAACCACCAGACATGGACATGGAGACGTAGTAGGCTTCAACTACAACCCCTACGGACGTAGGGCTAACGGAAGAACAGGATCAAGTTCCTCTGCTCCCTCCCCATGTACATATGCAACCACACCGTTGCACGTGCTCGTTCTAGCCTCTCAACCATTGTCATTGGCGGGATCACATGAAACCGTTTTTCCCTCTCTCTCCCCCCCGTCAGCCAGCCACGAGTTGCGCAAGCGCATGATATAATATATATGCTTGTTCGATCAAACCGAACCGTCGGGATTGCGGCTTTTCACATGGCCGGTAGCATGGAACCCTACCCCGGGCGGATGAAGTCGATGAGCGACAACGGGGCGGGTTTTCTTTCTTTTTTCGCGCCCTACCCTCCGGTACGCATGAATGCACGCAAGGAGGGAGGGGGATTTTTTTTTTCCCCGGCAGAAAGGATGAGACAGACATCTGCATGCGCTTTGGCCGTTTTTTTTTTTTTGGCTTCGGGGCTCTCCACTCCACCCACGCGAGGAGGAGGGGGAGGTACAAAGTGGCTCCTCATGCTAGGTACCCTCCCGCGGCGCGAAGCTGGGCGTAGCACCTAATCGCCTCGGCACACGAGAGCTTGGGCTGGGCGGCGTCGTCTGTGTCGAGATACACAACCCACCTATCTACGTACCTACCGCTTCCGGCAGTTCGACTCACCGGTACCTCTCCTCTGACACACGTTCCTACGTGCAGCGTATACAAACACGAGAGTACTTGCCTCCTCGGCTGCGAACTGGTCCCGGAGGTCGGTCGGTGATAGCAGGGATCTCGTCGGGGCACCACCGCCGCGATTGGCAGCATGCTCCGTACCTTGCATGCGGCATTGGCGGGTTTCTGCGTGTTCTCGATCGTGGCGCGAAGGATTTTTTTTTTAATCACCGCTGGTGCAGAGGGCGCGAGCACATACATATGTAGGTAAGCGCATGTACATATGCACCTCACCCTACCCCGGCTCGAGGTGATGATGATTCTCGATGGGGAGCGGTTGCGGTTGCGAGTGCGTGTGGAAGGACGGCGGGCGGGCGGACGGCCGCGGGACGTACCGGTGAAGCGATGGCGGCGCGGCGCGGGGCTGCCGTGGGCTGGGCTGGGCCGGCGTGAGCGTTGACCGGTTTCGACGGTGTTCTCCGGTCATTGGCGGGGGGGACGGCGGGCGGCTGGGATTTGGGGGCGGGGATGTGATGGGTGAGTGGACCGGTGGTTGATGCAGGAGAGTGAGTATGCGAGAGTGAGGCGAAGGGCTTGGTTTTTTTTGGTGGTTTCTGATTGTTGGATCATTGTTTGGAGGGGAGGAGGGTGGGCGTCTGGATTCTTCTGGGGTCGGCTGTTGTGCCGCCCTGTTGGTGTTTTCGCTCTCTCTGTTTTTTTTGTTTTTTTTCTTGCCCTCTGGTGCTCGGATAGGCTGTTGCTTCTTGCTTTTGAAATGCGGATGCTGTGCCTCCGCGAGGAAGCATTGGATGGTCAATGCGGCGCAGCTTGGCCTGTGCGCGTTCGGCTGGAGGCGGCAGGACGGCAAGCGTGAAGGGAGTTCGAGAAGTTCTTTCATAAGCTTTGTGCGTGATGCTGAGTTGAGAGAAGGCGGCATGTCCCTGGGCAGTGGGAGAAAGTCGCGCGGCTGGGGCGGTGCTGGCACACTAGGGCGGCGTTGAGGCGGTGCTGAGGCGGTGCTCGGTGTGGTGTGGCGTTAAGTTGTTGCCGTGCACCCGTGCAACGCTGACATTACATAAGCGAGCGCGTGCCGTTTCCCACTTCGCCCGCGTGGACGCGCGCTCTCCCCTTCGACTCATCCACCTCGTCCATCGCGCGCAACCCCCATCCTCATCAACTCGTCCTCGTCGCATCGGCGACATCTGTAACCCGTCTCCCTGTCGCCATTCCTGGCTCCCTTGCACCTCGCATTCGTCGTCTCCGTCGCTGGCGACTGCCCTCGTCGGTCGCGCTGCCCCCGTCGGTCGCGCTGCCCCCAGCCACCGCGTTTCCATCGTCGCATCTTCACCAACACCCCACCGCTATCCGCCATCCGCCATCCCGTCTGTCACCCATCTCCCTTCTTGTTTCATGTGTTTTTCTATCAGCCTCGAGATGGATGGACAAGCGGTTCTGCGGATTGCGATGTCGGACGGGTTGGGATGAAACGGGCGTCTCGGCCCTCTCGCCTTCAACTCATCCCCGACATGTGTGCAATACCGTGGTTCCGCCATCGCCGCCGAACAACAACCGGTAGAGTCTGCCTCCACGTGTCTGTCCTCAAACTACTCCGAGCCTCTTTGCAGCGGTCCGGTTCTCCATCGCGAGGACCACCCTCATACGCTTTGCGGCGGTCGGTCGCGGACAGACAATGGTGTCTGCTCTTAGAAACGCTACAGCGGTCCGGTTTGCTCGCCAATGCGCTGAATCGCCCTTGGACGATCTGCAGCGGTCTCGTTCTTGACGCCGAGTTGCGATCTGCCCCCAGATGGTTCTTGTAGCAGGTTTGTTCTCCAATGTGAGGACTCCTCTCGAGGCTTCTGCGGCGGCTGGATCCAACGGGTGTGGAGAAGTGCCCTCAGATGGTCTACAGCGGCCAGGCTCTCGTGTTGGTCTTGTGAACTACCCTTAGCCGTTCTACCGGTTTATCGAAGGCGTAGATGCCTTCTTTTTGCAGCTGGGTGTCATTTTCCATTATATAGCGTACTAGGTCGACACTGCTTCTGTAGAAGAACGGAGTTGCGAATCTCCGTCGCTTCTACCCAGGCAGTTTGTCTTAGTCTTGTAATAGAGTGGTTCCAAAACAATCACATGCTGACTTCTACAACGTGCCATGTGTAGTATTCTGCGCGTTTTGATGCTCCACATCTAAGCGCGAGCCATTATAGCCATGGAGAGTGTGAGCTTTGACCTCGTCGACTACGTCAACGAGCAAGTGCTGGCCGAGTGGGTGGACTCTGACAGCTGCGAGACTCGCACTCTCGGTTCGCTCTCTGCTATCAACAGGCAAGATGCTGGCTTGGCGTTCAGAGTCGGCCTTGATGCTTCCTTGGAACAGGCATTCATGCGCTTCTCGATGGACGTGTCAGTGAGGGTGTCTGGGAGGCCCCGTAGAAGGCAGCTGCTGCTGGTTCTTCCGCTCCATGTGCTCTCGTACAAAACCCCCGCTCTCGAGTACGATGTTCTCAGGATTTCAGACATCGGCGAGTCTGCCCCCGCCGTGCACGATGCCGGCTTCTCCGACTCGGGATTCGTCCTTCGTGCTCGGTTCGACCTCCAGGAGCCGGGCTACGTGCTGATGCCGAAATCGAATGCCAAAGCGCTGCGTCCAAGCACTTCGACTGCCGCCAGCCACCTAGCCAGCATCAAATCCCTTTCTCAGGCTCTCAGCTTTACCCTCTACATCAAGCCAAGCGACTACGCGCAGCAAGGCATAAGGATGATATACGAACAGCTTCGCAACGACACGCTCAAACAGTATCCCTTGCACTGGGATGCCATGTACGGCGACCACGGTGCCCAGCCGGTCGAATGGCAGCAGTGCGAGCTCGGCGGGAAGGGCAAGGCGGCGGAGCTTGCAGATGATGGCGAGGACGTGGAGCCACCGCCTCCGTACGTGTCGGAACGGCGCGACTTGGCCCCACGGACGCCCAGTCCGCCTTCGTTCGAATTCCCGCCGTCGCCGGCGTGTATTCCGCCATTCTTGCTGTCTCCAACGCAATGCAGCTCGCAGATGGCGTCGCCCGAGGTGCTCGTCGAACGTAGCGTCAGCTACTACTCCTCCCCGCGGGAGGCCCTGTCCGCCACCGAGGACATGTCCACCCATGTAGGCTCCGACGTCTACACCATCCCCGCCACGCCAGACTGCCTGCCCGAGATCCGGATCCTGCTCGAGGCCCAGGCAGCTGCGCGAGAGCGCGAGAAGGAGCAGATAGAGCATGCCCGCCATACGTCAAGCCCGCCAGAGACTTGCCGCAAGCGCCGCGCCTCCACCTCTCCTGCCGCCTCGCCAGGCACCAGCGGGAAAGAAACGAAGCGAATGCACACCGCAGCCGAAGACGAAGACCCGCAGTGCGGCATGGACTTCCTCGCCTCCGCCGCCTCGGCCCTCCTCTCACTGCACCACGCCCCCACCCCGCCGTCGTTCCCCGCGTCTCCCTCCCTCTCCTTCAACATCACCCCCGCCCCCGCCGCCGCCCCCTACGCCGCCCTCCAATCCAAACTCTTCCTCCGCCAGCCCGACCCCCCCATCACCGCCATCCCTCCTCCTCCTTCTCCTCCTCCCCCTCCTCCCGCAGCCCTCGCACCACCACTCCCACCATCCCCCTCCCCACCCCACACAACCCCCAACCCCAACCCCAACCCCACCACCATGGCCACAACCACCTCCTCATCCCTCCCAGCCTTCCTCGCCCCCGCCCTCGCCCTCAACCCCCGCCTCTACACCCACCCCCGCCTCTCCCCGCTCCTCCTCTCCTGCGGCGCCGCCTTCCGTGCCGGCGACTGCCCCCGCTTCGCCCGCCTGCGCGCCCGCCTCGCCGCCGAGTTTTTTTGGGACCCGCTGGGGACGGTGGCGGATGCAGGTCGGACGAGGTCCGAGGCGGTGGAGTGGTATGTTTGTGATATGGAGGGGTTGGTGGGGTGGGTGGGGGAGGTGGATGGTGTGTGGGGGGAACTGGTGGGGTTGGGGAGGGCGGCGAGGGGGGAGGTGCGTGCTGGGAGCTGGGGGGAAGGCGGGGATGGTGGCGGTGGGGGGGAGGCGTATCGGTGGGCGAAGGGGGTGGTTATTGCGGCGGCGGTTGGGGTGGGGGGTGGGTGTGGCTGAGGATTTTCTTTTTGTGCGGATATATACCCCCCTTTCTTGTGTTGGATGCGAAGGTGTTGTTGGTCATGCGTGTGGGTTTGCTGGGTGTGACTTGGCTTGTTGATGCTGTCTGTCCCTGCATCGGAAGCGGGGATCACCTGTATGTAGAGCAGGTGTGAAGCGTGGGTCAGGCTGAATGCGAGTGAAGACTCGTCTTGTCTAATAGATGGTATCGCATGGCTGGGACTGAGAGCGGCTGTCCCCTTGCTGGCTTGAAGCACTACGAGGCTCTCAAGATTTCCCACAATTCACTTTCTCTTTTCTATTTTGAATCTTCCAAGTCTCCGTCTTATCCATGTTCCGCCTTGCTGAGTTTACCGCTCGACTGGCCGTAACCAACCTTTCGTCCTGAAGCGATGGCACAGCCAGGCGCTCTGCAATTACTCGGTACTTGCAGGATCATCCGTGGAGCTGAGACGACGGGCGCTCCAACGCCAAACGTCGCCATCCAATGAATGTGAAGACATGGTGTTGTGACAGGAGGATCCAACAGGCGACGCGGCGTAAGCAGCCTAGTGCAACCATAATCTCTCAGCCACCAACAGAGGAAGGCTGGGCAGCACGTGCAGCGCGTCAATCGTATTATAAGCAGCCGCGTCTCCCCGCATTCTGACGCGTCGCTCTCAGGCACCACCACCATCCTCCTGCCAGCTCTCGCCATCTTTTCCCAACGGCTGTTTACATCACCAACATCGCCAATCACTCTCCCTTGCCACCCCAAAAGACACACGCACACGTGCGCCCATCTCCCTCCCTCCCGCCCGCCCGCCATCGTCCTACTCCCCGCAAAACAACACACCAACATCGACCAGCGTCTCGACCCAGGGTCCATCTCGCAAACACCACAAAAGAAAGAAAAAAACAAAACAGAAATGCCCCTCCCCACCACCCCCCTCCTCCACCCCCTCGCCACCCTCCTCGCCACCATCCCCATCCTCTTCGGCCTCAACGCCTTCCTCCGCCCCTCCCACGCCCTCTCCTTCTTCGCCCCCTTCGCCGACAGCTACGCCTCCCCTGCCGCCTCGCCGCAGCTGCTCGACGCGCTCATGGCCGTTTACGGCGCCCGCGACGTCTTCATGGGCGTCGCCGTGCTGGTGCCGCTGTGGAGCGGGAGCAGGAAGGTGGCGGGCGCGATGTTAGTCGCCGGGGGGTTGGTGGCGGGCGTGGATGGGTGGGTGTGTTGGAGGGCGGGCGGGGGGCAGTGGGATCATTGGGGGTATGCGCCGGTGTTGGGGGCGGTGGGGGGGTGGTTGGTCGTGGGGTGAGACTGAGGAGGGGGGCTGGGCTGGGCTGGGCTGGGCCGGTCGTGTGCGCGGTGCTTGGGATGACGTCGTTTTCTTTTTCTTTTTTTTCTTTTTTTGCGAGGGAGCGCGCGCGTTTGCGTGACAGTTGGCGGCAGCGGCCAGGGTTGTGCTTCGTAACTGGGTGGATGGTCGCTGTTTTGTGGGAGCCTGTTGTATGTATGTTTTGGTTGTTTACAGAATTCTTTGGCGGGAGCATGTCGTCGTTGGCTGGGTTGGATGGCTTGACGGGCGGCAGCGATGGTACACTGCGCACTATCAGGAAGTACACCATCAAACCGGAAATCAACAACTGGTGTCAACTAAGCAAACTCTACGAAAAGCGTCTTGCTTTCTTTCTCGTGTTCATCTGGCCTGATGCTGCGGTGGTGCTGCACCACATCGAAGACCGCACCCTCTGGGAAAACGGCAACATGCCCATGAAGATCAAGAACCAGTTCATGGACGACTGCACCTCGCTTCCAGTAGCCGTAAGCGGTCGTTCCGGACACAGAGATGCCAAACACTGACCCGGTATTACATTTGGCGCTGCATGGATGGCAGCCTCATCTTCCCTCTCTTCAGCCTCCAAGCCCAAGCAGAGACAAATAGAAGAATGTCGAAGAAACTAAATACGAGGGATCCGCCAAAGACGACTGAATGATATTTCCACGCGTCCTCTGGTGTGATTCCAGCCTTACTGACCACGATTGCCCATGGTAGCACCCAGAGGATGTTTGACACTAATGATTGATAGAGATACCAGAGCGGTCGGGTTGCCAACAGGGTTGTGGCCAGCTGTGTACTGAGAGCATAGAATATGTACGTCCAGTCTATCGTCTTTTTTTTTCTTGAGTTAATTGAGGGACGAAGATTTGGAAAATAGGTTCGACGTACCCTCCACATCTTTTCTGTGATGACTGACACCGTCTCTGTGCCAGACAGATAGTACGCAAAGCGGCGAGCTCCCCATCGAGAGAGAAAGATGCACAATGGTACCTCAAAGACCAGGGCTATCGCACAGGACAACAAAGCCGGACGCGTTATACCTAAAAGCTGTTAAGGTTGAGTTCGTTCGCCCATGGTTCAGGAGATGTTGACTGACGGAGTAGATGCTGCGGCGAGACACTCGGCCGTCGCGAGTACTCGCCGACGCTTGCTCTCCACGCACCCCATGCATGGCCAACAAAGGCCAAGGACGTAGCTTCCAGCGACTGGACGGGAACCATGACGAGACCCCATCGAATAGTCGTGAACACGCCCCAAGCCGTTGCGTAATCATTCCCCATGGCCACGATCCCGCTCACCAGCCACAAGTACAGCGCATTTCTCACCGCCGACTCGAGAAACGTCAAAGAGCCAGGCGGCAGCAAAATCGCCAGTGCTCTGAGCGAGAGCCTTGGTCGCTCTTCCGCCGCGCCCGCCGCCCGTACTACTGCTCCATCTCCCCTTCTCTTCCACGTGCGCAGGCTGCTTGCACAAAAGTACACCAGCCCTGCTCCCGCGGCGCTGAGATCGCATGTCAGCCGTATCGCAGCCTGCGTGTTGATCGTCGGTTTGTGTGTCCCGACGTGGAAGCGCGAGATGAGCAGCAGATCCAGCGCGATGTTGATCACGAACTTGATGCTGCTGATCAACAGTGGAACGTCAGGCCGGTCGAGAGCTCGCGTGCTGGCCGCCACGGCCACTTCGACGGCAGAAGCGAGCGCCGAGAACGCGCTGATCCGGACGTACTTGATGGAGGCGGTGCGCGTGCCGCGTGGCACAAAGGCGGAGGTGAAGGAGGGTGCCGTGGAAATGATGATGATGGACACTATCAGTCCTAAGCCCGTTTGAAACACGATCAACGTGTAGGAGAGCGTGAGGCGCTGGGAAAAGGTGCGTGATGTCAGGTTGCCGATGATCAGCCACGATGCACGCGGGAGTCCTTCGTTCAGCACTTCGGCGACAACGGAGATGTATGTGTAGGCGTCGGTGGTGGCAACAAGAGATGTTGAGATGTTGGCAACCCAGAGCTTAGAGAGAGTGGCGTATAACGCGGGAAGAGTAAAGGAGAGGAGATTGAACAGGAGTGCGCCTGAATAGCGCTGGCGGCTCAAGGGTTTGGGTGATGTTGAGTGCGTGGAGATGGGAAAGCGGGTGGTTTCACAACCGCTGCTACTAGCATGCCCGCGTTCCACTTGGATGGCGATGTCGGTTTCTGATGATGGCATCGTTGATGGCCGAGGCGAAACAATCGCACTTGGAGTCGAGAAGGAATCGCCGAGGCTCGAAGTGATGACACTAGCCGAGAACTGAATCTACCAGATATGCGCTCAACACAGAGATTGGCTATGTCGAGGCTTGGTTCGATTGTGCGGGTAGGCTCTGTGAGATGAGGATGAGGAGGACACTGATGAGGGGTCGGTTGCGTTTCGGCTCCCTTGGCAGACGCCACAAGAGTGTGCAACATAACTTGACATGACCCTCGTTTAGTCGTCAAATTAAATGCTGCATCTGGTTTGAGGACAGCGCCGTATAAACGCAGCCTTGTCGAGTCCCTCTGATTTTCGTCAGTGGAGAAGGCAATAGCGTGCAAGGCTGACTGCATACAGCACATGAGCCTTGTGTTTATTCATTTATTGGTGCGGCAGGCCCCATTTCGACTGGCAGCACTCCGCATTCCTCAAACTCTAGCACCCGCCTCGTAAATCAAACCTTGTAATTTTTTGGAAGAAACTGATGTGGTCCCCTCAAAACCACGTACCAGGACGTAGATTCATCTAGATGTTCACCACCCTACCTCAAGCCGTACTACACTTACATTGGGCCGCCGGAGAAGCTCCTACATGGGCATTCACCGATGCTACATCAGCGGAAGACAATCAGAGGATTATGAAAGAATGGATCTGCAGCTGTCCAATGCAGGGCTTGTAAATTCTAAAAACCTGGAAAGATATAGTAACACGTCAAGGGTGCAATAATGGCAGCGATCATCGTCGGCGGCTTCGCTGGGCTGTATGTTTTCGATTTGCTTGAAAGGGTGTTTACGATAAGACTGACCTTATCTTTATTATCGCCGTGGATCTCACGCCCCCATCCTTCCTCTTATTCTCCGTCCGCCCAATGATTGACTGATCCTCTTAACCATCCCTCCGGCCCATTGCTACGTCTGATGGTCACTGAAAATCTGCGACCGAGCGGCGTAACGAGTCCAGGAGGAAGTGCCCTTTGACTACTATGGACGCATCGTCGAGTCACGACATTATGTGTACAAACATCCTCGGTAGCACAAGCAAGAAAAATTTCAGGATTACCTGTTTGACAAAGAGGATGCTGGGAGCTGCTCCGGCTATCCACGGGGTGTCTGGGAAGAGGATGGCGCCGGGAATGAATGATGCGGGCGGCAAGGTAGCTCGACGCCACACCCCACGTTTGCCCCACCTCCCCGCACCTTACAATGTAGTCATGGCCAACAGCATACACCGAGCCATGTCATTTGCTAGCCGTACAGACTTTTGATCCCCCACTTGTATCCGCAACCCTGTAGCTGCCACCGTCTGCGCGGCTGTAGTAGCTTCGGCCACCTAATCACCCGGCTGCATCCTTCCTGCACCACAACGAGGCAACGAGACGCCGCATCTCACTGACAGCCAGATCCATCAAGACTCCCTGCTAATTTGGTTTCTAGAAAGCACTAGTTTTAATGGCACATTCGACAACTTTCCCATGCCGTCATGCAACGACTTCAAGCTCGAGGAGGCCACCATTAACAAACTCGACGATGCCTCGAACAGTGCCGTCTTGACCAGCGTGGAGCTTGCTATTTGCTATTTGCAAAGGATACAGCAGACCGATAACTACCTCTGCTGAGTCCCGAGTGGCCTCCTCAAACAAACAGCCTACTAAGCAGACCCAGGGGGCAACCATGCAGCGCAATTCCGGCCTTCTTCAAATTGCTGCCAGCCTCGACGCACGCCAAGCGAGCCGCACGCCGTGTCCGCGGCCCTCTCCACAACATCCCTAGTCAAAGACAACATTGGTCTATGGGGGGGGGGGGGGCGGGTGTGGGGGGTGAGTGCGGTGGAGGATGTGAGGGCGAAGGCGGGACGGGGAGGGCGAGGCCCAAGTGGAGGGCGTGCGAGGGCGAGAAATGTGACTATTAATGACACCTGAGTGGGTGAGTGGGGTGGGCGTGGTTCGTGGTGTTGATGGCGGGGGAAGTGGTCGCGCGCTCGGGGGTTGTGCACGAGAAATTGCGTTCGATATGGTAACCGAGATGTACTGCGGCCCTACTGATCTTTGGCCGTTGTATCATTGTTTCCAAACCCTCCGCGACCGGTTCAACACCTCCCAACACCCCTGAGCTTGACGCCATCGTGCAGTAGTGGGCGGACAAGGCCCGGCTGAACAAAGAAGATGTAGCATGTCTAGGACGGATAGGCCGTAAAATTGAATGAAGAAATCAAGTAAGAGGAACAGACAACATTGAAGCCGCCTACGCATATTGCTTGCTATCTCCATGTGTTGCGTGCCGTTGCTTGTATGCCAATTTACCAGTCTCCACAACCGTGTCATAACCCATCTGACACATCATGCGAAGAATCAGGTCAGTGAGATCGTAGTCTGAGCCTATTCGCCCCCTATTAGAAACTGCCACTATTTGGAGGCATACTGGTTAGTTTTATACCTTTTGGTCCCATGATCTCCATGTTCACAGGCAGGAGGTGGGCCTGCTCTGTGATCTTCGAGGTATATGGTGTTTGGCCGACTAAGGATACCGATGAGTATCAAAGACGGGAGTTTGGGCTTTACTTACTTGGAAAAGTCAATGCAGGAACCCCAGCCAGACTGGCCTGGTGATCCTCGCGTTGGGACCAGTCATAAGGCGGTAATTCGTCTGGCGGCCTATGACGGTAAGTATTTACTTGACAAACGCGTGGTCATCGAGCTTACGGTCGATAAACATCTCGATAGAACGGACTTAGATCACCGGATGGATAGATCATGACATGGCCTGGCAGTAAAACCTTGTTGTTCAGCCACTCTGCGTAGACTCGGATCCGGCGCTGCGCCTCTTCATGGTCTTCAGCCGAAACCATCTCGCCCCGTTTCCTGATTCGGCATTTCAGTATAATCTAAACGGCGGGGACAATAGCCATACCAGCAATGCTGGATCACTGGATTGACATAAGGCCGCGATCCGAATTTTCTCTCGTGCTCTTCGCGAAATTCCTTGGAAGCGTCCCAGTAGGTTTTCCAAAGGATGTTCATGAAAGCCTTAATCAGATTATAAGTGCAAATGAACCCATATTAGACGAAAGTTTAGATACTAACAGATTGTAGGTAGTCATTCATGGCCATGCCGTTGCGAGGGGGATCATCTTGTTCCCATCTTTCAGCAAGAGACAGCTCAATTCGATTCAACCCCAGGAATTTTTCGAAATCGGAAACGAACTTGTCTCGTAAGTCCAGGGTATCGGACGAAGGCCATTGACTCCAGTAGTCGATGGGGAAAAGCAGTGTCCTGAGTTCCTGTTTTGAGATCAGTGTAATCCAATCATAATTCAAACGTCAGCTATAGTTTCACCTTTCCTGTCTGAGATTTTGAACCCGAGAACCATTCTCTTGTGACTTTTCTGCAAAGCTTGGCGTCTCTGCAGATGAATCCCACAGTGTCCATAGATCTAAGACGGTATTAGTCAATACGACATAACGCGCACGGGTATCATCTTACTTGGCGGCTGGAAGCACACCTCTGAGGCTTGAAACCCCCACCGTCGGCCTTATTGCAAAGAGACCCATAACAGCGGCTGGGCCCCGAATACTGCCACCAGCTACATCGCTTTAGCGCTGGTGGAATATGAATAGATGAAGAACGTACTGTCAGTTCCAATCCCCACGTCCAGCCACGGATAGCCAGCGATCGCAGAACCACTACCTGCGCTACTTCCTCTCGGCGACAAGTACCCGTCCGCCCGCGGGTTCCAAGGACAGAGGAACTCAATCCAATCAGCAGTTGGCTGTTCGCTCGACGCGAATTGAGTACATTTAGTCTTGCCAACAGGCACCGCTCCCAACTCCATCAGCTTTGCCATACACTCTGCCGAAGTGTGGCAAGCCGGAAAGGTATTCAGCCACGCGCGACATTGAGCACTTGTCTTCACTCCTCGAAGGTCGATAACATCCTTGACCCCAACGCGTAGTCCAGCAAGAGGTCTACCAGAATCTTTTGGATAGTGGAGCCGTGATGGAACGGGAATCATGAGCTGCCCATCCCACATGTAGTGGACAGGAATGAACCTTGCATGTCATCAGCCATTGCTCTTCGGTCAGGACCTAACAGTGTTTTTACCTGTCACTGCCCGCTTCTTGCACCAGGGGAAGCTGAAAAGCTTCGAGTGCATCTGGGAAAAGCCTCCATGTCCGGTGAACCTGGAGTCCATGGATGAAGCAAGGTCCTTCGCTCAGGATACCGCTGGTGCTTCTACGATCGACCATGTATATCCGATCACAGCCCCGATTCTGCAGAACAGTACGAACTTCGGCATCTGGGAATTGGTAACCCTTGGCGGCCTTGTCAAGGAGAAAGATGGTGTGTTGAAGAAAGGCTTCCGAGAAGTCCTCATCTTCCAGAAGGCGGTCAATGTGGGACAGTAGTTCGCTACCTGACTTTCCGTGTTGGGAAGATATTACTGTTGCAGGGCAATAACGCCTTGGACCAGTCTCTTTGCAGGAATCCTGCTTTGTCGTTAGCGATTGATTGCACCAATGGACTTCGA
Organism: Diplodia corticola; assembly: GCF_001883845.1. Lineage (NCBI taxonomy): Eukaryota > Fungi > Ascomycota > Dothideomycetes > Botryosphaeriales > Botryosphaeriaceae > Diplodia > Diplodia corticola. The sequence continues at coordinate 72,654 of NW_017971504.1, forward strand.
ATGCTGACAGCATCGTTCTCGTGCTTCGCAAATCCGCACTCCCTCAGGTCGCTATCCATCTTCAAGGGAGTTTGTTCGATCAGAAAATGCTTTTCTCCTAAGAAACAGCTGGTAAATTGGTGGTCCAGTTGAGGCCCTTTGTTGGAAGCCGCATCGCGAAAGTTCGAAACAACCCTTGGAAACCCAAACAAGGAGCTGATAAGGCTCGATAGTGCAGCCATATTGGCTGTTGGGGACAAATATATCACTATTAGTACGATTATGACGATAAAATGAGAGTATCGCTGTTCTGCTTCAGGTGAGAAATGATTTGTCTGCCGGGGACAGAAGCGAGTCCTATAAAACGAGATGACAGAAAAACTATAATTGACCGCACCAATAAAGAACTCTGCTGTTTGTAGTTAGTTCGAAGTGTGACGGATACCTGGAGAACGAGGCTAGGGTTGCACGATCGACAAGGCGGACAACGCTAGAATCTATACACGAGATCCAATACACGTGATGAGCGGGGTAAGTACAGCTGACGTGGCCCTATCAATATTGTATCTTGGTGGCTACCTGTTTCATTTTCGTGCCAAGAGAATGTGCATATGTGCATTAAGCCACCATGTGCCATGCTGATCCTTCGAAGAATAAGCGACCACATGGGTAAAACGAAAGTCCTGCAGGGATAGCCGAGGTTCTCCATTATTTCATATCGCTTGTGTTACAGCATCGAGACTTTGGGTAGCTCATATCAGGCGAAGGTCATCTCCAGATATCAACTTGCTCTGACGACGGTGCATTCCGAACAATTTGGTTCCATGATGGAGAGCCCTAATAGTGTTGGTTTTGACTTGATTACTGATGCAGATGACAACATCATCAGCTCAATCAATTACACAGCTCCACTTGAGCTGTACGACAGAGAGAAGCCGTACTATTGTAACATTCCCGCTCCGAACGGTCGGCAGTCGAACCAGGTGGTTCAGAGCTATCCAAATACCACATTTCACAACATCCGAGATCGACAAAGTCACTTCACGCTGGACCACCACGGTTTCCAAGTCGTTCGCTACGGTGGCATCAGCTTCTGCGAAAATTTCACCTCGGATGCATGGATCGAATGCAAATACTATCCAGTCGTGGAAGACATGTTGCGGAGCGTGCTCGGCTGCCAGATGGTGAAAATATTTGATCACACCGTAAGGTTTTACCCATCACTACTTCCATTCCTGGATCACATGCTGAGGATGCACAAGGTGAGGAAGCGTCAGCGACTACAGATGGGTCCGAAAAATGACAGCTCCATCCGCACTCCCAGGCAACCAAGCCTCTCAGCTCATGCAGGTATGCGCTATCTGGAATGGAATGATAGGCCGCCTCGGGTTCTGACCGTCAAGAGACCAAACATTTCTCAGTGGCGCGAATCGAGTGAAGCTGCACATGGGAAATGAGGCTTCCTCGCTCTTGAAGAGCAGGTGCCAAATCATCAAGTGAGTCGAACAAGGCTGAGGTGTCTCCCAATCGGTTCAAAGAAGGCTGACGTTGGAACAGCGTGTGGCGCCCTCTATTTGGCCCATTGCAAGATGCGCCACTTGCCTTTTGTGATTGGCAGACAGTCAACGTTGAGAGGGATTTTCTGGCTGCGGACCTTGTTTTTCCACACTACATCGGAGAACAGTTCCTCGTCAAGCATCATTCTAACCACCGCTGGTACTTCCTGGACAACCAAATGCCCAACGAGTTCACTCTTCTGAAGTGTTGGGATAACAGCTCCTCTGGCGTAGCAAGATGTAAGCTTTTCTACGTCTGTGCATTGCATACATACTCACATTTCAAGGTGTCCCGCATACTTCTTTTATGAACCCGAGATGCTCTCAGACTACACGTCTCCGAGAAAGCATTGAACTTCGATGTCTGGTGTTCTACGGGCCAGAATGAGTTGTCATCCACCCACAAGTTGCAAATCGTGGTGTAGTGTCTATGAAGACTTCAATGATTTTCCGTTTGTTGACAAGTTTCTCTTCATTTTACTTTGTAAGTCCTTTTCAAGAGCTTTCACAATACCAAAGCATTCTTAGATTGAAATTGAGTAATAAATTTGACTTGCATAACATATTCCACTGTGGTCCCTGGATTCCTCCTCATCTCGAAGATCCAGTAAAGTGGTCACCAGAACTACTTTCGTGTCAACCCCCTTCCGCGTTGGAACTCGTCGGCGGCTGCTGACTTCCAGGTCCACTGCCTCCGCTCCCACTGCCTCCGCTCCCACTGCCTCCGCTTCCACTTCCTCCATTCCCACTTCCTCCTGCGCCGACTTTAAAGAGATGATTGTCTCGAGGCACCCAGTCAAGCCAGGGCTTTGCATTGGGCTTCGAGGGGTCCGGGATCCATCCGATCCAAGGCTGAGCCTTGAGTTGTTCAGTGGACATCTTTTCGGTCTCCTTTGGTGGCCACCAGCTGCGCCAAGGCTGAATCTGACCTGGCTTTGAAGTGGGCTCTTCCATATCCATACTCTGCACACTGTCAGCAGACGGTTCATCAAAATGACAGGTCTTTGATGAGATTGCTTTCAGACTCTAACAGTGGTTGATTGTGGCCAGCGGCTAAAGTGACGGTATGTCTGACCGGTGTAATCGTGGCACAGACTTCGATGTTGATGGGGCAGACTTCGGAGTCTGTGATGCGGCTAGTGTCCACATCCGACCATTTATCGTTTCCGGCACTATACTCGCAATGGGGTGGGAAACGTGTCGCTACTGGGGTATGATGCGGGGTTGAGGTAGCACTGCAGGCACGCAGCAATAACCTTCTATGGTGCACAACTCCGGCAAAGAAGCGGTCAAGAAGCCATCACGCGCACAGATCCACCCATAGCCTTGAAACCTGCTGAAGGAACCTGGTGCAGTATATCTGCAGTCGTTCGGAAATATCAACCACTGATCGTATGTACATCCTGTAAGCGACATTCCTCCAAGTGGATGTTGTGGACATGACATGCACCAATTGCCGGCGAGAGCATTATCTCCCGCCGATCTACATACTGCTTTTCGATCACGAGGGAGCATAAGACGGTATGATTTTGATTCGCGTAATTGGGTGGTGGTGATGGGTAAATCAAGGCAGAAGGCTGCTCGCGTCGACGACTGCTGACGTCTGACCCTGTTGATCTGCAAACACGTAGCAATGGGTGTGCCATGGGTCGCGATAGATATGACCATGCAGATGTGAGCCAAGAGCTGCAAAAGTCAAAGAGCATCCAGAAGATGCGCAGCTTACGCATTTCTGTGGGAATTTGGGGTTCAGCCTCGTCGGGCGTCGGTCGCATGTGTGCCTTACGGCTGGCCCCGCTTCAGCCGCTGCAGGGTCTTCGGCAAATAGTGGCAGAGCACATGCTCTCCACACCGGCATTTGTGTCATGTGTCTGCCTTCTTTGGCTTTTGACAAGGCTGAAAACTCCTCCCAAATGTGATATCATGGCCGATACTAACACAAAATGGAACAATCGCACATGTCACCCTTTTGCTTCTCCAATTCTATTACGTGATCATCTTCGCGCCAATCATGTCCACCATAAACCTCCAAGGTATTCCGAGCGAGGAGGACTTCAAGAGGATCATGCATACCTTGAACGAACATTTCCCGGTTTTCGAGTTCGGTATCGCGCCGCAATCAGCGGGACGACTTGGGGCAACAGTAACATTTCGGCAATGGAAGAGTGACCAAAAAAGTATCGGCAAAGTCGAGAGGGTGATCCAAGCGTATAGAGATGTGCGCGTAAGCTCCGACTTCCGGGGCTTGACGGTGCTATATGCACCTCAAACCCCGGTAGTAGAGTATGTCCCTGGGCTGTTGCAGTACACAAGAATTTGGTTTGACCTGTAAGCTAGCATTGTGGCTGTCCATGGGCTTGGTGGTCACGCCGCCGAAACTTGGATATACAGATCGTCATCCAAACCAGTATTCTGGCTGAGGGATCTTCTCCCACAGTACATGGCGACTGCTCGTATCATGACATTCGGCTACAACTCCAACATCGTCTCACGATCCACTGCGAGCATCAAAACCGTAGCTACTCAACTGCTCAATCAAGTTAGTGCAGAAAGACAGGTATCCATTCTCAGCATCAGTTCAAACACGGGGTGCTATGCTGACATGATGAAATCAGGACTCTCAGCGACCATTACTATTCATTGCTCATAGCTTGGGGGGGCTTGTAGTCAAAATGGCAAGCACACGTCCATAAATATTAATTAGTCGCTGTGCTGACGTCATACAGGCCTTGACAACTTCCAGAAATGAGTCAATAAATCATGAAGTCTTTACCAGCACCAGGGGAATCTTTTTCCTCGGAACTCCACACCAAGGTTCCAAGAGTGCCGATTTGGCGAGGGTTATCACAAATGTTGTATCTGTTGCCAGGTCTACAGCAACGCAATACTTGGACGTCCTCAAGCGCGACTCGAATGAGCTCTTGGAACTCTCTCAAGCTTTCGAACCCTTGACGAGAGACGGCACCCTCGAGCTAAGGAGCTTTTACGAGACGGAGAAGACAAGAGTCATGGTCGGAAAGTTTCGGTGGAGGAGCATCGAGGTAACCTACCGCATCGACTGTGATAGTTTAGATCTACGCTGACCAATTCAAGATTGTTGACAACAGGTCTGCACTCATAGGTTCATCGGGGGAGAAGCGATTCCCTATAGCTGCGGATCATCGGTCCATATGCAAGTTCGACCATGAAAGCAACCAGGGTTTCGTCCAGATCGTGAGTCAAATGAAGGATGTCTGCAGGAACCTTGGTATAGATCTTTTTCATTAGTGTTGCACGTATTTATAGGGGGTTCTGACATGAGGATAGTTGTCAGCTCCGAGGTCAAATGTATCTTTGTCCCGCCCGGTCGCCTCCCTTTGGATGTGAATTTCTTTGGACGCGAAAGTATCTTGCGAGAGATTTGCGATAAAATCCGGCCAGAAGGTACGAATAAATCCCTCAGATGCCTTTGTCTACACGGTCATCCAGGCGTTGGAAAGACACAGTTGGCAGCAAAGACAGCGCAGGACATGACCGGAACCTTTCGACACATTCTATTCGTACAAGCAGACACAAGCCAGAAGCTGCTTCAAAGCTTTCTCGCCATTGGCAGACACCTCAATCTTGCATCTGGCGAGTCTCCAGAACCCACGACGGTTCGATCTCAAGTGCTGGACTGGCTTAGAAAACAAGGTAAGGCGCCATAAAAGGTGTTATGTATGCAGTCTTACTAACATTGCAAAGATCTCCCATGGCTACTCATTTTCGATAATGTGGAGGAAGCTCGTCCTTTGCTGCAATACCTGCCTGAGAATGGCCAAGGGTCGGTCATCCTTACAAGCCGGAATGGCAAGATTGCCAACGGTCTCTCGATGGCATTTTCGGAACGTGCAAGCATCCAAGTAAGTGGTATGGATCCGGATGAAGGACGCAACTTTCTGCTCCGCCAGTTGAAAGATACGAAGGGCGCGGTCAAGGATCAGGATGACCTCCGCGAGATCTCGCTCTCGGTTGCAGAAAGATTCTACTACCACCCACTGGCGCTTAGGCAAGCAAGTGCTTTCATTCGGGAGACCGAAAGCACCATCACCAAACTATGGGACCTCCTTCAAATCAATCCTGCAAATGACCTACAGGTTTACAACTTCCAAGACCAAAGCACACCATACGAAGAAAGCCTGTGGTCTGTGTGGCGAATGATCCTTGCATCCCTAGATCATGGGGCTGCCAAGTTGCTTACAGTATTTTGCTTGTTCGATCCAGATGGGATCCCTGATGAGTTATTCGTACCAGCGGGAGTTCCAAATCAGGGCATTGATGATAGGCACGCAAGTGATCCCATTGAGTCAGTAAGTCACTACTTGCAGTTTCGACATCTGATAGCTGACCGTGAAATATTCAGATACTTCATAGACCGAGCTCCATTGATGCGATATGAAATCCTGATGCAACGTGCCCCGAGCATCATCTCGGTACATCGCCTGGTACAGCGAGTCCGCCTCAACAACGTATCTACAGAAGAAAAAGAGGAAGCCTTTGAAGTTGCTTTGCGTTTGTTAGCGCGAAATTTCCCGAAACAGCATCTTGGGGCGCATTTGCACGATCAATGGGCCAGATGCGAGCTGTTTCTTTCTCATGTACTCGCCATTGACACCATGGTACACCAGCTGAGCCCAGAATTGAAGGATCCTGTGTCATATATCGACATGCTGTGTGATTGTACATGGTGAGTCTTAGTAGCCCGCTCAAGCTATTTTTACTTCCGTCTATTATACGATCCTCAGACTGATGACAGTTTAGGTATTTGTGGGAAATTGAGCAATACGATGAAGCTCTTGGTCGGCTGGAGCAGTTGGAAAAGCTATGCGCTGAGACCATTGGCATTAAAACACTACAAGGGGCGCGTATTTTGGTGAACAGAGGAAGTATCTACGCCAGATGCGACCACCTACTCGAGTCCGGTGCATGCTTTCGCCGCGCTTTGGAAATCCGCCAGCGTCTGCTTCCTGACGATGACCAACTCCTCGCCAACAGCTACATGCAAGTCGGCAACTGGTACACATCTCAAGGACAGTATGATCAAGCCGAACGTCACCTTCGGTCATCCATCAAGATAAGGGACGCTTCTATCCCCGGGCAAACTATAATCTCCCATCAAAACCTTGCCAGATGCTTGCAACTTCAGGGCAAGTTAGATGAATCTGGAGACATAGTCAACAAATCTGCGGAGGTGGAGCGAGCCATGGGAACTTCGAAGGAGGCCCAGTACCACAAATTTGGGTAAGCACAGGATTGCGCCGAATACGGTCTTTGGTAACTGACTTCTTGCAGACGCCTATACATTCAGGGAAACATCCACCTGGGACGCGGCGATTATCGCCTGGCGTTGGATTCTTTCAAGGCCGTGTTCGATGGGCGGAAATCACTGTCAATATCTGCCGGCCCTTTCTCCGCTGCCTGCCATAAAGTAGGAGTCGCTCACCAAATGTTAGGCAACTACGAAGAAGCCCGGTAAGAATTGCTCCCACAAGCTACATCTGGGGTTAAAGCTCACGTTTATAGCGAATGGTTTCTGAGAGAGATTGAGATTGTTGAGACAATTCCTCGCAGAGTCCCCTACATGTTGGTGAGACTGTCCCGGGCACAATGGAGCTACTCTGAAGTTTTAAACACGGCCGATGACTTGGAAAAATGTCAAGAAATGAGTCAGGAGGCGCTGCGGAACTTTCACGAAGCTACAAAACAAGACTGTACAAGGGGATTGACGGACATTGAACAACACATACCGTACATAGATCGCTAGGCCATGCACGTGTTCTCAACCAAATGGAATGGTCCTCACAGGGATGTTTCTGTAGTACCGATTTTGACGTCCTATGTCACTATTGTTGTGTACGGATATAGCAGCAATTGAATTGCATTTTTCTAAGTCTACTAGTCATTACAGAGTGACCTGGCCACTAAGATATCCCGTGAAGCAGTAACAATATAAGAGACAATCTGCAAAGAAACCCTCCTCCATCACACTAGTTACATTAGAGCCTATCGATGCTGTAGAAACACTTGATAGCAAGAACTTTCCCAACTTCAGTGGTCAGAGCCGCGGCGGGAGGCGGCGAACATTCGTCTAATCCTCAAAGAAGAACGTCCTGCCACGTAATGTTTGAGAACAAAGGAACGTCGGCCTCACAAACAGTCCCAGGGGCAGGCATAGTGCCGTTCAAGAAGTACGCCCGAATCGCGTTCGACGTACAGACAGAAATCTGCGCGCTCGATCCATGCTGCAGCAAAAACACATGTCAGCCTCAGACTCCAAGCCGGATAAACAGTTCGTACTCACCCCCGCGCCCCTATGCTCCAACGCCACGCTCCCTTCCAGACTATACGTCAAGTTCTTCGCCGACAGGAACGGCGTGACGGGATCCCACGTGTTGCCAACCAGCAGCACGGGGTTCTTCGTCTTGACGCGGAAGTCGCCCAAGTAGCGCTCCTTGGCCTGCATCTGCCACTGCGCGCACGTCATCAAGGAGCCCTGCAGGACCGCAAAGCAATGTCAGCACAACGTTCGCCCTCCTTTTCCCTGCACACTTCGGCAATACTGACCGCTTTCCAGTCGCCTCCGAGCCTGCTGATGGCTTCCTGCCCGTCCAGCGCCCACGCGATGTCCTCCTTGGTCGACTGCCGCTGCGTCTTGTCGCCGCATTCGATGGCGCTCCAGCTCTCGCCTATGGTGCTCCTCGACTCGCCTGACTGGATGGTTGCGTCTATGATGGGGCCGAATTCGGTGGCGTTGCTCGTGAGCAGGCCGTGGAGGAAGATGGCGAGGGTGGGGTAGTCGGCGGGGGTGTAGAGCGTGTTCATGGTTATGCCCTTGACGATGCTGTAGTCGACGAGGGTGTTGTTGTAAAGGATCGGGTTGTACTTGATGGTGTCCAGGAGGTTGTATACGGATGCTTCTAGTTTCTTCGCGGTTGTGTTCAGGCTGGCTAGGGCGCACTGGGTATCGCCTGCGTCGATGCATGCGGAGAGGAAGTGAGAGAATGTCTTGTCTGTGTCGGTGAACATTTCAATGTTTCTGGAGGAAGGAGAGGGCGGAGTTAGCGTCGTCACTGCAGAGAGAAAGGAAGGACGTACTGTCCGCGCCAGTAGTCGTGCGGGTTGTAGACTGCGTCTAGGAGCACGTTACCCATTCGATCAGGGAACATGGCAGCAACGGTGGCTCCTAGCGTAGTGCCGTAAGAGAGGCCTAAACATCGCGGTCAGTACGACTGCAGACACGTTTGCCACGGATTGTCTCACCCCAAAAGTTCAGCAGCCCGTCGGTGTCTCCGAGCGCATCCACAACCTGCATGAGGTCTCTTGCGTAAAAGGCCGTGCCGACGAGGCCTCCAATATCCTCCGCGTTCTCTTTGCAGCTATCAGCCACCGCTCTCGAGGTGGCCCAGATGGTTCCCCGGGCTACATCCGATGCATTTCCAAGAAGAGCAATTTGAATAGCCTGAGCCCTCGCTTCGTCGCTATCGTAGCAAGAAACAGGCAGCGTGTTTACAGTTCCTCTGCGAACAAGGACATGATCAGTACACTGAGCCTGGAGAAGACGTGTGACCTTACCTGGGGTCAAAGGTGATGAGGTCGTGGTAACCTCCTTCCATGCTATGAAATTATAAGCGCCCTGCACCGGTGAATAAGATAGGGGCTCTCATCTTACGCTTGCATTTGGGCCGCTCCGTATGCCAGCGACACTCTCCCAGGGATGCCGGGTCCGCCAAAGTTGAACAGGATGCTTCCCTTCGCGGGTTGGTTTGCGGCAGGCACCTTTGCCAGTTCGAGAGTAAGCGTTTCGGACGAGTTCGGCTGCGTATAATCAAGTGGGACATCCAGGGTCCCGCAGACCATGGGCAAGGTTGGTTCTTGCGATAGACTGCATGGCCCCCACTGGATTTCTTGGCTCGGATTCTGGGCGTAGCCCAATGCCTGCGGCCTGGCTTGAACCGCAATGGCTTGGACTAAGAGTAGTTGGGTGAGGAAAGGTGCAAAGAGCATTGTAGTTGTGGAATTTGTTGGTTCGAGTGAATGAGTGATGGGACTACAGTAGGTTCAAGCTGGAAGTTATATACCGGACTTTTACACAGTGAGGCTTAGAAAATAGGCTGCCAAGACATGTTGCAGATACGCGTATACAGAAAGAACAGGCAATCCAGTCAGCCGCTATCCCGAATTGGGTACGACACAGACCACCAGTCGGTGGGGTGAAGTCCGACTTGTGCAAGGCGAAGCAGGTCCGCGGACAGGCCCAATAGCTTCGCCCCAAAAGAGCGGCCAAGAAGCGGCGCTGCAGTAGGTCTCAGTACAGAGAGTGCCGAAAGCCGAAACGGCGATTCTTATAGGCTGGGTACTTTGTGGGTGATGCGGCTGAGCTATTAAACGTGATGTCACGGTAAGCTGAGCGGTTTGCGTTCCATGAACGGCACTGCTAGGCTGCAGTGGTGTCGCGTTGCAATCAGGTTCATCGCAACAGCCGACGTGGATGTGGTCTCGGTTTTGCGACTCCCAAAGCTTTAGGTACAGCCATCAGTGTATCCCGATATTAAGCGAGCCGGCCGCGCACTGTGCTGTGAACAGCCAAAACCACTCCTGGTGAGCGCGCCAATGCTGCAATACTGGCCGCCACGACAGGACTCATTGACCAGGCGTTCATGCGACCCAAAGCGGCAGGCAAAGCGCTGATGAGACCCTGCATGTGGTCATGGCAGGGAAAGGCCGAGATGGAACCAAGCCCCTGATCCGGGCTCTGCGCTGGAATCATTCGAAGCATCGATCCTAATAATAGTGGCGCATCGCGAGGCGCCCATTCGCCAGGCGCACTCCTCATGACGTCGGGGCTCGCACGCAATGCATCGTCGGGCACGGCGTTTGCGGAGTCGGTCGCGGGTCGGTCGCGGGTCAGCGCTAAGCAAGAGAAAAGACGCCACACCCCGGCATCCACGTGGAACCTCGACCGCTTGGCTTTCTCCACCGTCTGCCCCCTTCCCCCTCCACACTCCACCCCGTCCCAGAGCTGATCCCATCCCCTTTCCAACACATCAGAACCGCACACCATGGTTCGTATCGCCGCCAATTGCCTCCCCTCTGCGACCTCCACGCCCGCTGACTAGCCCCCCGCCCCCCAGTCCGACGCACTCTCCCCCGAGCAGGTTGAGGAGTACAAGGCCGCCTTCGCCGTATTCGTACGTCATCCCCTCCACCCCCGAGTCGCTTCCAGTCACATGGCAGCCTTCCGCTAACACCTCTCTCCCTCGCCCTCCGCAGGATAAAAATGGAGACGGTGCGACAGCTCCCCCCCGGGTCCCGCGCTTTGCTGCAAAGGCGCCTGTCCGCGCCACTGCACCTGCTGCAAAAATCCCATGATCCGTAACTGACATGCTCTGATATTTTTTCCTTTGCCCGCGAACAGGCGACATCACGGCCAAGGAGCTTGGCGAGGTGATGCGCTCGCTGGGCCAGAATCCCACCGACGAGGAGCTGAACGACATGATCAACGAGCTGGACGTCGACCACACCGGCTCCATCGACTTCAATGGTAAGGAAAAAGAAAAGAAAAACAAACACCATGCCCTGCCCTGCCCTGCACTGCCCTGCCCTGCCCTTCCCTGCCCTGCCCTGCCCTGCCCTGCCGCTGCCCTCTGCCCCTTCCACCCACGTGCTCCCCGCCCTGGCACCGCTGACCAAAGATGCCAGAATTCCTCATCATGATGTCCAAGAAGCCCAAATACGTCGACCCGGAGCAGGAGATCCGCGAGATCTTCAACGTCTTCGACCGCGACGGCTCCGGCACCATCAACTCGTCCGAGCTGCGCCACGTCATGAAGGCCATCGGCGAGAACCTGACCGACGACGAGATCGACGACTTGATCCGTGAGGCCGATGTTGATGGGAATGGGACCATTGATTGTGAGTTTCCTATTTTTCTGTTGGGCGCGGGGGGCCGACTGTTGAGCGTTTGTTGGTCGACGGAATGCTGACTTTTGCCTTTGTAGATGAGGAGTTTGCGAGGTTTTTCAAGAAGGATTAGGGGGGGAAAGGGAGGTTAGGTTGTTGGGTTGAGCAAGCGAGCAAGAGCGCTAAAGGTTGGTGTATCCGATGAAACTGCTGGAAATGCGCGGCTTGCTTTCCTTTGGTCGAGTATCATACCATGGAAAAGGATCGTTCATCGAAAGGCATGCCCTTCGTCTCGTCGGCCTGCGTGCGACTGACACGCAAAGGGCCTCAGCATGCGCGAGACAACCAAGCAGCCGCGTCCGATCTCACGTCTAATTCCCAGCAGCAGAAATAATGGCTGACATCGTGAGCGCTCCGTCTGCTATCAGAGCCGTTTCCTTCGCCAAACCGTAACAGGCAAGGGCGCTTTCCTGCCCGTCGCTTCGCGTGCCGATTGGCATCCCTTGCTCGTCTCCTCATCGTCATACCCTTCATGTTATTTCCTCAAAAGGCACTTGCCACTGCCACACCAGTGACTCTGTATTATCCCATACCAGAAAACACCATAAAAAGACAACTCGAGCCTATCCCCGCCCTTCACCCTCTCTCGCCCGCCCATCAAACAAATACCCGAAAGCGAAAAGAAACACCCCAATCGCAGACGGGCCGTAGCCACCTCAAGGCCAGACGCAGAGGAATCACGCAGACAGCCCGGTAATCCACTACCGCGCCACCAGGGTGTGAGATACTATAAAAAAAAAGGGAACGAAAAAAGCTCCAGCCACATGCCAAACCAACAACTTCGGACGTAGCAAAAGCCCTGCCCCGCCACGGGGACCCAGGGCATGGTGGCGCAGTCTGCGGGGAAGGCCTTTTCAAAAAAAAAAAAAAAACGGTAACGAGGAAGGCGAGCCAACGCCGTCGGGGCGCGGGTGACCGAAAAACGACGAGCGTTGCGGTCAAGAGGAACGAGAACGAGAAAAAGGAAAGCGCAAGTACATACGTAAGCACATACTATCCGCCCTGTTCTATTTTTGTGTCTCTCCGGCGCTACGTCCCGGTTCCGCACTAGGTATGTACTGTCGATTGGCAAGGAACTCGGCACGCCGCTTCTCCATCACCGTGTATCGGTACTCGCACCACCACTGCCACCAAGAGCAGCAATCTTGCCCCCGCCCGTGAGTAGGTAGTCGTGCCCGGCACTTCAAGCACCTACTACACCGCACCACCGCTGCGCTGCATTCCCGGTCCGTCAGTGCGAAAGCAGCGAGACTGCCAGCCCCGCCCGCCCGTCCGCCCCTCTCTGATAAACCGACGGAACCCACATTACTCACGACGGCATGTAATGTCATGTCAAACGGACGTCAGAGAAGCCATATGTGTGCGCGCGTGGAGTATTTTTTTTGTTTTTTGCCGCATCGCACGCAACGCTTCACTTTGGCGCGCACCTACGTGTGCCCTCCCTTCAACGCTTAGGTACATAACCCGCGTGTCGCGTGGACGGGCGGCGCGCGCTGGCTCCCATTTAGAGGTAGATGCTGATGGGAAAGTCACTTAACGCCCGCGGTGGTCGTACGAGAAGAGATTGTTGCATCAATTGCCTGACGGCGAAGAGTGAGGTGAGGTGATCCCTAGTGTGTGCGTGGCTGCGGGATACGGTATGTCTCACTCGCAGAAGGTCGTTCGTAGTAGGGCTAGTAGGGGGAGGGCTGCGAGTCGCCGTAGGTAGTTTCACATGACGGAGCGTCGCAGATGCCTATCGTAAGTTAGCCCGGACCACTGTCGCGGGCTCGGTGGTGCCGGCGGCGGCCGCCGCCGCCTGGTCGATCCGCGGGTTTTTTTCTTCCAGGCTGCAGCGGGTCGGTCAGCTATTTTCGGCGGTACCAGACCAGAGAGTTTTGAGATGATGATGAGAGGTTGCGTTTCGCTAGCGAAGCAGGCGGCGGAGGCTGTGTCACGCTACTGCAGAGATTGGGGGGATTGGTGGTGGAGACCACCCGTTGTGTGTGTGCTTTGGGAAGCGGGATGTTCCACGGGGGCTTGGCCAATTCGACTGCCGCGTATGGATTAAGCTTCTTTCTGTTCCAAGGGCCCCGTGCTTGCAGGAGCTCAGCTCGCTGGCTATTGAACGCACGTAAGATGGTCCGGCGCGGGGAGCTCGTGTTCGGCGGGAGAGAATGCTGGCGCTACTGACGCTGTGAGTGGTCCGGAAGCCGCGGCAAAGAATAGCACGATGACAGGGTGGAACGACACGAGAGGGTGCGGAGAAAGAAGATGCCAGATAACGGGGAGGCGCCGAATTAGCTCGTGCTTAAGCATGGCCAAGCTTTGTAGCGTGCGGAGATCCGGGCCCGATTCGGGCCAGTCCCTTCGCAGTCTCCCCCCTGATTCGTATCCGATTATTGCTAAGCTTTTCTAGCGGCTGCAGCTGCGGCTGCAGCTGCGGCTTTTTTCTGCCTCAGCCGCCATGGTGCAAGCAGCGCCATGGCCCGATGCCAAGTGATTCTTCGCTTGCCGTCAACCAGGGCCGCTCTGCTCGCCGTCTCCTTCGCCTAAAAACATTATTGGACCCCTAAGACTTATCCGTCGACCTTATCCGCGGCGTTGGTAAGTACGCCCAGCGGCCAGCGGCCAGCCCCGCAAAGATGGGTGTGGCCGCCGGCCGCCGCGGGCCTGGCCAGGGAACGAGGGTCCGGGGCTTAGCTCGCGCCCTCGTAATGGCCCAGGCCGCATGCGATCCAAATAGCCCGCCGTGGAGCAAATGTCAGCCACACGAGGCGTTCTTTGCCATTCCCTCGCATCCCCCCCGGGACGGGAAGTGAGGCATTATTGGCCGGCGCGCGAGAGGCCGGAGTCAGCAGGAGTCCAGTCGGGCCTCCTCTCGGAGCAGAGGGAGGGGGGCGAATAATGACAAAAAGAATGCATACATACCCTCCACATCCCACCTCGAGTCGCACAGAACGTGGTCTCTCCACAAACGAAACCTCACATCCCCCTCTGCAACACGCCCCAATTTATTTTTTTCTTTCCCCACTGTTCGCAAGCCCAGCCAGCCAGGCAGCCATGCACGCGACGACCACTTCCCTGCTGTTCCTGCTGCTCGCCTTGCTGGTGCGGCCAAGCCGGCAGGCTCCTTCTGCTCCCCGACTAGTCCGCGGCACCGGATGCAGATGCAGCACGACGGCCGCGGCGGCGTCGTCGCCGTCGTCATCGTCGTCGTCCTCGGTCGGTCAGCAGAACCACCACGTCTTCTGGCTGCAGCCGCCGCCGATGGAGAACCCGGGCGACACTTGCGCGCGGCTGGCGGCCGAACTCGGGCACTGGCTCGACTGGATCGACGGCCGCACCAACCTGCAGGTCGCGTGGCAGATGTACGACGACGTTGTCCAGAACCGCCGGCGGCGTGGCGGCGACGGCGGGCCCGGCGCGGATGAAGCAGCAGCAGCACCGGGGAAGGCGCCGCCTCCTCGCCGGGCGGGAGACGGCAGCGACGATGTGAAGTGCGATATTGAGGGCATGAGCGAGACGGACGACGGCGGGGACGACGACGTCACGGCGTGGCAGATGGTGGCGGTCAAGGTGGGGCTGGGGCTGATACTGGTGGTGGTGGTGTTCGAGTCCGTGACGGCGATATGGAGGTGAGTGAGGATTTAATCCATGCGCTGTGCTGTGGGAGCCGGGCGCTGATCAGACTGGGGAGAAGGCTGGGCAGGGGCCTTGGCGACAGCATCGCGGGGGTGATTCGCATATGACGGCGGGACGGCGGGCGGCGGGGGGTTGGGGCTCGATGGCGGCGGTGGGGGCTCGGGGGCGGGTGGGTGGTTGAGAGGAAGCTTGTTGCCTGTTCAGCCAAAATTAACGTTTCAGCTGCACCTAGCGAGCAGAATCCGGGTTGTGGGTGTGCTCAATAACGGCGCGGCCTGATCCTCAACCTGGGCTGCTGCCCTGCTGCACTGCTGCACTGCACGGGGCAGGCGCGGCCTGGCGAGCCCCTGGCAGCATGGCTACTGTGTACTACTTATATTTCTGGGCTGCCAGACGAATCAAGCGGCCTACGCGTGCTTCTTCACCATGATGGAGCTGTCGTCCATCTGGCCGGTCAGCGTGCTGCTGCGCACCCGGGACCAATTCGCCCTCTTCTTCGTCTCCTCGTTCGCGGCCAAGCTGCTGCACTTCTACAGCCACCGCCAATCGCTGCCCATCCTGCTGCTGCTGCTGTACACGCCGACCTTTTTCCTGCCCGACCTGGTGCTGCTGCTCGTCGGCCGCCTGCTCGTCTACCGCCCGAACAGAGGCCGGCCATGGAAGATTCTCGGCGGCCTGCTCGCGTGGGTGCCCTGCTCGAAGCGCGATTGCTGGCGTCCCGACTGACCGCGTGCGCAGGCTCCTCACGGCGTCGACGTCGACGTCCCAGATCTGCTTCTACCTGACCACGGGTGGCGAGGTGCAGTGGATGGCGGCGGGCAACCTGGCGGCCGACCCGGCGGGGCTGGCGATGCTGCTGTCGGAGCTGCCCAAGTTCGCCATGGTGCTGCTGGCCTTCTCGAGCGTGGCGTGGCTCATCGCGGCGCGCTTCTACGCGGGCGTCTCCTGGGTGCTGGTCGACGTGCGGCTCTCGTTCCGCCAGATGCATCGTTGCCTTAGAGGGCAGTCGCAGCTCAGCGGATACGAGCAGCTGCACGGCCCGTGCGCCCACGACGTGGAGCCGAGGTGCGTCTGATCATTTGCCAACAGGAACCTCCTCGTGTCTCACCTTGGTTGCTGACTTGCCGATCCAGTAAGGCCGACCGCGCCCAAATCCCCTCGCTGCGCAGGGCCGCTTTGGTCTCCGTTGCCGTCATCGCCGCAGCCGTCACCCTGCTGATCCTGCAGTGCGTGCGCCCGCGCTCCGCCCCGTACGCCCACATGTCCGGCTCCCTGCCTATCACCCTGTTCGAGTCGCTGTTCTTCAGCCCCATCAATGCCGATTTTTGCTTGCCCCATCCCACCCACCGCGTCGACTTCCCCTTTGAGCAGTACGCCAATGTCGTCGGCCGCCAGCCACCCCCGGACTGGAAGCCGCTCGCCCAAGAGTGCCGCCGCCGTCACCACCGCCCATCCCCACATCCGCCCCATGGCCATGGCCCGCCCCACCATCCTCCGCCTGGATACCCTCCGCCGCCTCCACCTCCGGACTGGTTCGAAGATGAAGACGGCTTTGGGCCTTGGGACCCGCTGGAGCATGGAGTGCCTCCTCCCCCGCCGCCACCTCCCCCGCCTCCGCCCCACGGTGGACATCACGGACACTACGACCCGTCTTGTGACCCGCTGAAGCTGTCCAATTTGGACGAGAGCCTGCTGCATCCCCTGACCGCCGCATTGAAGCAGGATAAGCCGTCCATCAGGAATGTGCTGCTCGTCACCCTAGAGAGCACCCGCAAGGACATGTTCCCCTTCAAAAAGGCCAGCCACGCTTACGACACCATCCTTTCCTCCTATGGGGCCCCCGAGGCCGCCGAGCAGTTGGACAAGAAGCTGCAGGCCCTCACCACCACGGCGTCTTTCTTGACCGGTGAGTCTACCGGCTTCGAGGACGACGAGGCTTTCAACAAGACCGGCCGTCTGGGCGCTTGGGCATCGCATTTTGCCGCAGACAAGGGCGGCATCAATGTTCAGGGTGCCGTTACCGGCAGTGCTTACACGCTGAAGAGTTTGATCACCAGCCTCTGCGGCATGGAGCCGTTGCCCGTCGATTTCACCGAAGAGGTACGAGGTCGCATGTACCAGCCTTGCATGCCCCAGATTCTGGACATGCTCAACAAGGCCGAGCAGAGCGGGCGTGGCCAGAAGGATGAGGACGGTTTTCTGTCGTCGCCATGGGACTGGGCGTTCATGCAGTCGGTGACGGACCAGTTCGACTCGCAGTACACGCTGAACGAGCAGATTGGCTTCCGTACCATTGTGACAGACGAAACTCTCGAGGACCCCGCTTCGGCCCATTACCCACCTAAAAACCCGCGCAACAACTACTTTGGATTTCCGGAAGAGGAGTCACTGCCGTACCTTCGTGATGCCTTCGCCAACGCGAAGCGCGACGGCCGCCGCCTCTTCGCGTCGTACATGACCAGCAGCACGCATCATCCGTTTGCTGTGCCGGCCGCGTGGGAGGGCAAGGAGACGTACCTAGCCAAGCGCCGCTTCGCGCCCGAGAATTACAACCACTTCGATCAGTACCTCAACACGATCAAGTACCAGGACGGGTACCTAGACTCCTTGCTGAGCATGCTGCACGACGAAGGCGCGCTAAACGAGACGCTGGTCGTCATGGTGGGTGACCACGGCATGACCTTCGACGTGACGGACGGGTCAAGGTCCAACTTCGAGAACGGCCATGTGTCCAACTTCCGCATCCCACTGCTCTTCCTGCACCCGGACCTGCCGCGCGTCACCCTCGACGCCGCCGACGCCGCCACCCCGACCTCCATCATCCCCACAATCCTCGACCTGCTCCTGCAAACGAACAGCCTCAGCGACGCCGGCAGCGCAGTCGCCCACGGCCTGCTGCCGCGCTACCAAGGCCCCTCGATGATCCGCTCGCAGCACTGGCACGTGCCGGTCGCCAACCACTCGTCGCCGCCGCCCTCGTCCCCGTTCTTCCACGACCACCACCCCCACAACCCCTGGGACGACGTCGTCAGCACCAGCTTCCTCGACACCACCGCCTCGTTCCCCACCGCCAACGCCTCCGCCAACACCCACCCCTTCCACTTCTCCATCATCAACCCCGGCGGCTCCCTCCTCGCCATCTCGCAGGCGCACTCCCCCTACCGCCTCGTCCTGCCCCTCTGCTCCACCCTCCCGCTGCGCTTCACCGACCTCGACTCGTCCCCGAACGAGGCGGACGCCCTCGTCGCGTGGAACGTGGAGACGCTGGTCAAGGACGTGAGGGGGAAGCATGGCGACGCGGCGGCGGCGTGGGCGGACCTCGTGCGCAGGCTGGGCGAGTGGTGGTTCTGGGAGCAGAGGAGGAGGTGGGGTTATCATTTGCCGGCGCGGAGCACGGATAGGGGCGTTGTTGAGGGGAGCATGGCGGGGAGGATCAGGAAGAAGCATTGGTGGGAGACGTAGGCTCTTTCTCTCTCTCTCCCTCTCTGGGAAGACCCGGACTTGATTTGCATCACACCGCACCGCACGCGCGCGGTGGTCGTGGGAGTAGGGTTTTGTTTTGTGGAGCATTTTCTATGGGCGTTTTTTTTTGGTCTTCGGAGAGAAAGGCCAGCGTACTACCGGTGCTGGGGAAAGGGCGTCATTGGTGGTGTCGAGCTCGCTTGCATTACTGGCGTATGTTACCCGGAGATTATTCTTTTTTTTTTTAGCGATTACCATGACTACCCACGCCTCGTCTATAGAGTAGAGCCTGACACGATAGAACCGGAATTGCCAGTCGTAATATTTCTTGTTACATGTTTGGCGTGGTGGATAGGCATCTCGAGAATGCACAGTGTAATCTAGTCGTTGCCGCACAACCACTGGCCGATCAACGACGTCGTTATTGAATGTGAGACACAAACGGGAACTTTAATTTCATGCATAACGAAAGAGTGGGGTACAAAGCGCGCGCCAGCCGCGGTGCTTTCTCGGCCTTGTCGTTTTGACACTCTCTCTCAACCGGTTTTGCTTTCGAGCTTCGTCTTGCGAACAATGATGGGGCAGACCGTTTTCCATCTTTTTTTTTGTCTTTTCCGTTTTCCTTTTTCTCGCTTGCTGGTGTCGGAGGACTCCGCGCTGCTGCTGTCTCGCCTCGCTTGCAAGCGTGGTAGTATGCATGCATGCATGCGGGTTGTAGTTAGCGGCGCTGGCGCTGGCGCTTTTTCCTTTCTTGCTTCCTTACCTCCGCGGACTCTTTTTTTGCTCCGCAGTAGTACTCCACATTTTTGCCCGCGGCACGGACACCAGACCAGACCAGGCCAGACGCCAGGGTCACAAAAAAAGCTGGCTGGCTTTCAGGCCCCCCGCGAATCGTGAACCGATGACGTGCGATACCCTTAGCGTAGGGTCGTTATACATGCAGTTTCTGGTCAGCGCGCGCAAAAAAAAAAAAAAAGGCAGGAAAGCACGCTCGGTCGCTCGGCCATGCGTGCATCTCGCGGGGGTTTTTTTTCGTTGCCAGGAAAAACATGGATGCGGGATGCATCGCACATGGGGGATGGGGGAGGGATCAGGACGTTGGATGGAGATATATACGGGGCTTTTGACGTCATTTTGCGCATGGCTGCCTGCTGCGCCCTGGGGCAGCGAGCGGCACGGCGGATGGGTTGACGATCGGTTGTCGTTGTCATACGGACGTATGGGGTGTGATTGGGTAGGGCTGCGGAGCGGTGCACGGACAGGAGGGGGGGGATGGTTTGCCTCTGTTGTTGTTGTCTTCCTTCTGTGGGTTTGTTGGCCGTTGCGTAAAGTAGGGTAATAGGGGCCCAGGGGTAGAAGATCGGGGTGTGTGTGGTGGGGAGAGGTTGTTTCGATTTGTGGTAGGTATACGCGGGTTCGGTCTGGGGACTGCTGCACAGCAAGCAATCTGTCTGTGGCGTTTTGCTTGTTTCGCGCGTCAGGTTCGTGCGACTCGGGGTATTCCTCTAACTACCTGTCGTACAAGGGGAAAGGTCTACTTCGCACCGCTTCCCTCTCACGATATAAACAAAAGAAAGCACTGCCATTCAGAGCCGGCCTCCAGGCCCAGTCCATCCCCGAAATCGTATCCACCGCACCCCATCATAACCACCACCACCGCCACCACACCCACCACAACACAACAACAACAACAACAACAACAATGACATAACCCCTCCTCTCCTCCCCCCCCCAATCAATCCTGATCCCAAAATTCCCCCATCAAGACCCCACCACCTAACCTCCCCCCTCGCCCTCCCTCTCCCTCAACCTCGCCAACCCCCCCTCCACCGCCGCCGCCATCGCCGCATCCTCATCCCAATCCCCCTCCCGCCCCTTCAACACAACCAGCCGACCTGGCGGCCGCACCCTCCCCCCCTTCTCCCCGCCACCTCCCCACCCCCCACCACTCTTTCTCCCCATCCCCATCCCCTTCCCCCTCTCCCTCCTCTCCTCCCTCCTCCCCTCCCTCAACATCTCCCTCACCACCGCGTACTTATCCCCACCACCACCATCATCATTTCCCGCAGCAGACCCAGCCGCAGCAGCCGCAGCAGCACCGTGCCCGGCAGCAGCACCATCGACAGCACTAGCCATGAGCCGCTCCTGCCGCCGCGCCGTCTTGAGGACGAACAGGAGGGGCATGGCCTTCGCGGCGTGCGACGCCAGCAGCGCGGTGGTGGGGCCGACGAGGGCGAGGAGCGCGAAGGGCGTGGCCGAGTCTGTTGGGTGGTGGTGGTTTTTGCGGGTTAGTTGGGGGGGGTCGTTGTGATGGCTGGGACCTGGGTGTAGTTGAGGAGGGGGCGGAGGATGAGGCGGGGAGGGGAGGAGGGGGGAGGGGAGGAGAGGCGGAGGGGCGAATACGGCTTACATGTGAGGTCGTCGAGGTCGGTCAGGGCGGGGACGTAGGTGATTTGGATGGCGGTGGAGGCGACGTGGCTGTGGTGGGGCGGGGCCCGAAGCGGTGGGGCGTGGTGGTTAGTCGGTCGGTTTGGATGAGAGAGAGAGAGGGGCGAGTCGTACGCACCTGAATGCGACGACGTTGAAGAGCCCGGTGATGCCTTTGCCCACCCATCCCACGTCCGGCCCCTGCCGTCGCCCCATCGCCGACGCCACGGCGAAGCACGTCAGCACCGAATCCGCCGCCATGCTCACGCCTAGAAATGCGTACCATGGGGCCATCAGCTCCGAGGTGTAGCAGGCTGCTTGTGCGGCGGTGCGGTCGCGCGACCAGTAGGTGGGGACGGGCGTGCATTGGAAGAGGAGGAGGAAGAAGAAGAGGATGCTGATGGCGGTGGAGATGATCTGTGGGGATGAGGATGAGTGCGCTTGGGGGAGGAGGGCGCAGGGATGGGCTGACCAGGTTGATTGAGACGAGGCGCCGTTTCGAGGGGAAGGCTTTGCGGGAGATGGAGGCGAGGCCGACGGAGGTGCGGCTGGAGGCAGCGGCGAGGATGTGGAAGAGGGTGGTGAGATACCAGACCTGTGTGGACATGGTCAGTTGCGTGGAGAGGATCGTGCATGGAACGGTAGGGGGATGTGAAAGCTGCTGAAATGATACATGTGCTTGGGACGTACTCTCAGGGCTTCGGTGACGTTGCCGTTGTGTGTTGGTGGTGAGTCGAGGTAGTGGAAGTCTTGGTCCAGATCTGCCAGGTGCGCACCGAACCCATTCAGGCATGCGACGATCTGGCATACTATGTAAGCAAGCCAGAATAGCTGTTATTGCGTCAGTAATGCACAGGCATGCAGGTGCGCGGGGTTTACTTGCATCTGCAAGCGCAATGATCAGATCGCTGGCTGACATGCGCTTCTCAATCCTCATCTTTGCATAGCCGTGGACCAATATCATCGGGAGAACGAGAGCAAGAGCAAGACACACGAAGATAAGCACAACCCATCTTCTGTCCTCCATCGTGCCCTTGGTGATGCGAAAGAAGGGCCGACATCCTTTGCATTCCCGAACGCAGGGACGAGCTAAGCTTTGTACTATGGATGGATTACCCCTGTTTGAGA
The DNA here is from genome assembly GCF_001883845.1 of Diplodia corticola. Classification (NCBI taxonomy): domain Eukaryota; kingdom Fungi; phylum Ascomycota; class Dothideomycetes; order Botryosphaeriales; family Botryosphaeriaceae; genus Diplodia; species Diplodia corticola. Next base: position 94,808 of record NW_017971504.1, read on the forward strand.
CGGCAGTGCTTTTGTGGGATTTAGTAAATTGGCGACACCTGGGAAGAGAACGGGATGCCTTTCTGATACGTCCCTCGCAACTACGCGCGTTGTGTCCCGCGCTCCCCGTGTCGCATCCTTTGTGGTGGGAAAAAGCAAAAGCAAATGTTTACGCGGCAGGTCCGCACTCATGCGAGGTGTCACTTTGCGGAGGACACTACCACGAATGCCATCTCCGAATAGCTGCAACGCCGTGTAACCGTCTTCTGCTTATCAAAGGTGGACTCGGACAATATTCTACAAAGGTGCATCGGATTATCGCAAAATGAGCTAGTGCTAATGTCGCGACACTGTCTTATTTATCTGATCATTCATTAAGCGAACTATGATCTATCATTTGTTACTAGTTCTCCAAACCGAAAAATTTGTTGTTTTTCTCCGGTATCCGCAGTAGTGCCAATCCTATAGGATCTATGATAGTTGATTATTGGACAACAGTGGCATTCGTGGTGATGCGGGGTCAAAAGCATGCATGCAAACGGTATCCCTCTCCACGCATCCCCGCATTCGACGTTATACAACCCGTGTTCAAGTTTATAAGGGGGCAATGACGTTCAATGATATAACCTCTACCAGAGTACGCACACGTGCCTCGCGGCGTATTTTCTAGTACGCAGGAAGATCTAGCCAATTATAGCCTTAGAAATAACACACCGCTGCAGGTGCCCTCCATCAAGCATGTGTCACCCCGCTCTCCACCCTGTCTTGAAGAGCCTATTACGCAGCTTTGATGTAACCACACCGCTTGCAAGGGAATGCAGACCGCCTGCAGATTTCTATCAAAACATACAAATGTTTCCCAAACTGTCGAAGTGTGTGCGCTTTCACTGACTCAACTTCATCTTCTCCGACAATCTCTAGAACACATAACTTCCCACAGCTGGTAAGGAATAGCCTCTCCTCTCCAGATACATCATCTAAACATTGACCAATTACAGTCCTCCTTCCAAGAGTGTTCCAGCCCAGTGCTCTTGCCTAACAGCTCATCCGAACGCTCTATTTCTTGCGCTGCGTCGTCATGCCGCACATTCCGAACCTTCGAAGCTATGAGAAAAAGACACCACATGGAATCCCGAAGCTCATCATTGGACCACCCAGAACGGATAGCACCGACTCCACCGAGAGAGGTTCCGTGTCGGTCAAGCCCCAGGGATACCTTGACAATCCCAGCGTGATCTACTCACAATGGAATCAAAATGCCGGCGGGATTGAAAAACGTCTGGGCTCCTTTGATTCGCCTCCCAAGGTCTGTTTGATTGGTGGAGGAATCTCCAACGTGGTGACCGCCTTCGAGCTTGTCAAGGCCGGTGCAGACGTCACACTACTCGAAGCTACGGGAAAAGTGGGCGGTCGCTTGAAGTCCCTCGCCATGCCGGACTCGAGTGACACCAATAATGTAGCCGAGATGGGCGCCATGCGCTTCCCGCCCTCAGAAGACTTACTGTACTATTATGCCGAGCAAAACGGGTTCACGTTTCTGCCTGACTTTCCAGACCCAGGGGTCAAGCCGACGGTCATCTCGTATCAGAAATCCCAATACCTCTGGACGAACCCCAAACAACCACCACCAGGCTTTGAGACCGTGTACGGCGGTTGGAATGAATTCATCTCCAAGGGTGTTACCGAACACAAAGGCACCGAACACGTGCTGATGCCCTCCCACCAATTGCAGGAAATGCTCAAGTCGCCCGAACTCTCGCAGCGGCGCGCAGTAATTCCTCACTGGCAGAAGTATCTGGAAGTGTTTGCCCACGACAGCTTCTACCAAGGATTGCAGAAGATATTCGGCAAAAAGCACCAATGGGACGTTCCGAACGGCAATGTGTGGACCCAGGATGATTTCTCACGCTTTGCAGCGCTCGGCGTAGGAAGTGGAGGCTTTGGCCCCATGTTCCCCATCTCATTCAACACGATATTCCGCATGATTCCGAATGGCCTTGAAACAGAGCAACAGGTCTTCGCCAAGGCGCAAGACAGCGGACCCCCGAGCCCAGCCGGCATTCAAGATCTGGCAGCAACAATTCTCCAGAAAACCATTGATCTCGAGCGCAAGTTCACGTTCAAACCCAACACTACTGGGGATGTCGTCAACTTGAAGGGCGATCCGTCTAGTGGAGTAACGCATATGACAGTCGACGTCAGCGAGGCTCCGACCAACGGCGGGTCTGCAGCGACCAACACATACAATCTGGTCATCGTGGGCACCACGACACGCGCAATGGACGTCAACATGTCCATCTCGAACCTCGACCCAGAAGACCAACCTTACTTCTCAAACAGCGTATGCGAGGCGATAAACGACATACACATGGCCTCCTCATCCAAGCTGTTCATCCGGACCGCAAAATTCTGGGAGCGCGACCCCCCCGACCCCAACTTCCCACGGCTCATCCTCTCCGACACCAAGCTCCCCCAACTATACACGCTCGACTACGGCAACCGCGACTACGGCATGGTCCTCGTCACATACGCGTGGGAGGACCTCTCCACCAAGATCTCCGCCCAAACCGACCCCATGGCGCTTCTCGCCGTCCTGAAGAAACAGGCCGCAAGCATCATGAAGCACACCCACTACCCAGCGTGGGCGAGCAACCTCGTCCCCGTCAACAGCGGCGACGACGGGTTCCTCGTGCACTGGCAGCTCGATCCGCAGATGGAAGGCGCCTTCGCGCTGGGCTACCCCGGCCAGGATGGCTTGACGCACCGCATGTTCTTTGACTTCACCAAGCTGGTGACGGGCAAGGAGGCGCTGGCGCCCGTTTTGCTGGGTGGTGACTCGATCAGCTTCACGGGCGGCTGGATCGAGGGCGGGTTGCAGTGCGCTATGAATAACGTTTCGGCTGTCCTCAAGGCGTATGGGACTCTTGAGCCGAGGGCGGCGAAGTTCGCGCCTGTCAATTTGATGAGGAGTGAGGACTATGGTTATAAGGAGCCGAGAGGGGGTGCTCGTGGGGCGGTCAGGGATACGAAGGGTGGGGGTGGGAAGGTGGATGAGTTTGTAAGGTAGTCTCGGCCGAGTAAGAGTCTGATAGACGCTGGGTGTTACGCTCATAGAGGCTTAAGGGTGCTTGAGCTCTTAGTATCGGCAGGCGGATAGCCTCACTTGACGATGATGCTCGGGAAAAACTACTAACCAATAGTATATCTGCCTGTTGCAACTCATTGCGATTATAACTATTCCGTGGCGTTGTTGTTTTCTACTGTCGATATAAAAGGGCTTGTTGACGATGGTATGATGTCGTGGTGGACAAGTACATTTGTTGACTCAGGGTTTAGCGTGCCAGTTGAGGGTCTCATTGTACAGCCAGGGATGACATGTGACAACATGTGGCGTGACATGGAGCAATTGCTTGATCAAACCTACTTCGGCTAGCGAGTCGTACATTGTCAAATAGCCTCATGCAAAAGAGATATTGTAACTTCAAATGATTAAATTGCAAGTATGAGCTTCAGCAGCACTTTCATCTACTCAAACCATCAATGCGTTTCTGTCAGTTTCTTGTCCCGGACAACTTTAGAGGCCCAACCCCGTGATATCGAGCTCTGGTGCTGCTCTGACAAATTCGTAATCGAACGGCTTCTTCGTAATCTTCTTGCAACTCCCAGAGGTCGCCTTACCAGCGAAGCGCTCATCGATCCACCTCAGCCACTCCGGCGCCGCTGCCTCCAACACACCGGAATGATCCTGCTTAGGATAGAGCAGCATCTTGATCTCGTTTCCATACCCACACGCAGCATTGAAAGCGCTGATGGTCAGCGGCGCCGGAACAGCCGTGTCATTGAGGCCCTGAACAATGAGAATCGGCCTCTTCGACCTCCCACCATTCGCCGGCGCGCTCATCTCCTGCCACCGCTTCAAGATCGACATGTCCTCGGCCGACCACGCCCTCGCAGGCGCCACAATCTCCTCGGCGGGCAGATCCAGCGTCAAGCCCGCCGTGCCCGCCGCGCACGTCTGCGCGCGATCAGCAAGGCCAAGCCGCGTCCTCATGACCTTGCCAAAAATGCTGTAGCCGAACTTGGGGAAAACGCGCTTCGCCGACACGGCCGCCAGCGGCGCCAGCCCCACGAGCGAGTATCGGTGGAAATCCGGCCTCGTCATCACCTGCGACGTGAAGTACATCCAGAAGTCGTACACCTTGGTCGCGGGGCTGACGGCGACGGTCCCGATGTAGTTCGCAGCCTCGCATGAGCCGCTGCCATGCTCGGCCGCGAGCTTCTCGATGTCCTCGCCGAGCTTCCACGCCGCGCCGCCGCCTTGCGAGTGCCCGACCGAGAGCCATTCTTTCGACAGGACGTCGCCGAAGGCTTGGCGCGCCGCCGTCACCGAGTGGAAGACGTCGGCGGCGTGCGCGTTGAGGGTGAGGTATTTGTGCTCGGTGCCGTTGACGCCTAGGCCGGCGTAGTCGGTGGCGACGACGGCGTAGCCCCGCTTGCTGAGGGCGCTCCAGCTGTCGGCGTACTCGAAGAGGTTGGGGCTGTTGGATACCGCGCAGCCGGGGTAGATGCCGATGGTGCCGTGGGCGAAGGCGATCATCGGGAAGGCTCCGGATTTTGGGAGGGAGAAGGGCATCGCGATGTAGCCGGAAACGGGGACCGGGGAGCCGTCGAGGTCCTGGGATGTGTATTGGATCTTGTAGACGGATACGCCGGAGATGGATGTCATGGTTGTCGGGTCCACGGGCTTCAGCTTCAGGAGATCGCCGGGCTTGGATCCGGCGAACTTTTTGCCGACATTGTAGAAGCTCTGGTCGAAGTCGGCTCCCGTGATCTCGAGGTCGGCCTTGTTTGTCTGTTCAAGGATTTCGTAACACTCTTTTCCGCACAAGAACTTTCCGGCTGTTGTACGGGAGACATCGAAATTGGAGCCCTGCGCTGATAGGACTTGCGCGGGATAGAAGAGTAGGGGGAGTAGGAGGCCATACATGATTGCGATAGAGCTATTAGACTTGTACTTCTTTCGCTGGGGGGATGGGCTGAGATTTATACATCATCCTAGGATCACTTCAATGACGCCAATCATCCCCGTCGCGTACCGGAATGTAGTATTTTTCCCAGGCGGGGAAGGCACCTCTAGACGACTAGTAGAGTAAAAGCCTGTTCACGGCCGCGGATGTGAGGTGGATATCGCTGTTGGTTCAGCGTATGTGACTAAGGGATGCGCTAGTTAACCCTGCTGGAGACCTTTCATGCCCCATGTCTAAAGAATGTGTTGCCCGCGCCTGTAAATTCTCTATCAAGTGTAGCGCCTGAATTTCCAGCTCCGATACCTGTCGATCCAACATCGCCAGCAACGGAATGCCCGCTATCCCTATCCGCACGCAGTAACGCTCTCACCAACAAAAGCATGATTTTTAAAGATAAATCTTATTCAAAGCTCAAATATGCAGCTTGCTTTATAAAATGCCAAAGAATCTGCTTCGAAGCTAATTCTCATACCACAAGTGACTGCTGATAAAGATTGGCAAGAGGTTCACGGAGATGAGCCGAAGTGATGGAAAGTATAGGAGTCCCGAAAAGCTTGCTAGTCTGAATAAGGAAATCTATCCGTAAGTGAAGATCACCGGATAACTCAACCCATTTTAAGTCAAGTGCTTGCTCGCGTCGTGATGACTTAAGCCTTGATGGACCGCATCAAGGGGGGTCGGAGCTCGGCCGTTCACGCGGTCCGGCAAGCTTCCATGTGCTCTAGCCCTAAGCCCTACCATCTTTGCGCAGCGTCTCGATGCTTCATATGGAATAGTTCGTACCTATGAATAACTAACACACTAAATCATTATCCCACTATGATTATACTCGCAAACCCTTTTGGCATATTTGAGTGAGCGGAAAGGAACAGAAGGGGATCTGTACGAACAATATGACTAGTTCGGCACTCGAAGCAGTACTGCCGGGACACATCACCGTGGTGCGGTTTCGAGAATCATCAAAATGTCGCAATTAGCGTGAAACGTTGCTGACGTTGCTGACGTTGACAATACTGATTTGGCCGGTCGGGAATTTGCGAGTACCATGTTTGCATCCGTCCCATTGCCTCAGTGGCTTGCTCGTGGTCAAGATTTTTGACATACACCAAAGAAATGACATAAGTCAAGAGACGCTCTACGGATCTCCGCTAGGCAAGTCGGTGAAATACTTCCGCGCACTTCCGCCAGATCCCTTTTATACTCTGTACTACGTTCCGTATTTCTCTTGTCATCGCTGAGATGTATTCTTCATCGCAATAGCAAATATCTCCAAGGACCACAAACCATGGACGTCGACACAACAGGCTGCGTACCATACCAGCCAGGCGTTGAAACCAACTACGGATACGTCCCGTCAAAAGCAGCCGGCATAACCTTCATAACTCTGTTCAGCCTCTCGACACTCCTGCACCTAAGCCAAACGATTCGAAGCCGACAGTGGTGGACACTCCTCTTCGCCATCGGCGGACTGAGTAAGCAACCCACCCACAAACCACCCACCCACCCCGTCCATCCATCCACTAACAACCCCCCGTCTCCCCCACAGCCGAAGTAATCGGCTGGACCGGCCGCACCTGGTCTGCCCTCTGCCCCTACAACACCGCCGCCTTCCTGATGCAAATCACCACCCTCATCATCGGTGCGCCCTACCCCCCACCCCCCTCCCACCACAACCACCCTCAACCAACCCACCCCACCCCCCCGCAGCCCCCACCTTCTGGACCGCCGCCCTCTACCTCCTCCTCGGCACGCTCACCTCCCTCCCGCGCGCGCCGCCCTCCCCCCTCCGCCCACACACCTACCTCGCCCTCTTCCTCTCCGCCGACCTCGTCTCCCTCCTCCTGCAGGCCATCGGCGGCGGCATGGCCAGCGTCGCCGCGGCCGCCCTGCCGCCCGGCGACACCGCGCCGGGGACGCGCATCATGGTGGGGGGGATATTGTTCCAGCTGGCTGCGATGACGGTGTTTGTGGGGTTGATCGTGGCGTTCGTGGTGCGGGGGAGGGGTAGGAGGCTGGGCGGAAGGGTGCGGTGCGGGGTGGGGGCGATGGCGGGGTGTGCGGGGTTGGTGTATGTGAGGTGTGTGTATCGGGCGGTGGAGCTGCTGGGGGGGTGGGAGGGGTGGGTGGCGACGCATGAGGTGTGGTTTTTGGCGTTGGATGGGGGGGTGATGGTGGGGGCGGTGGGCGTGTTTAATTCGGTGCATCCGGGGGTGTTTCTTGGTGGCGGGGCGAGGGGGGAGGAGAAGGGGGAGGGTGGAGGTGGGCGGGTGGAGTCTTGGGCGGCGGGGGTGGGGGATGATGGCGAGGAGAAGGAGGGAGATAGTAGGCCTGGCACGGCTGTTTGAAGGGTAGCTGGGTTTCGTGGCGGGTAAGCGGGGTTGACTTTGTGCTATCTGATGTATTCGTTTGAGCTCGAGGATGGGTCGACTTTGGTGTTGGGCGTTTGAAGGTGGGACGAGTAATGGAAGATTCTAAAAAGTAAAGCAGCCTACTTCAATGCAACGTTTCTAACCACTCGCTTTGCTTCAGCCCACTTTGTCATCACAACTTCTCCAATGCCAATCCGGTACGAGTACCCTTCCTCATCAGTCCAGACGAGCATGACGTTGACGACTGGGTACGGATACGAAGCCCTGCCATTGCAGTCAAGGAATGACCACTCCTGCCTCCTCATTTCCGTGGGGCTATCACATAAACGAGCCGGGGAGCATACCCATGTCGCCACAGAGAGTGCTAAGAACTCCGCGTCTGTACCGCCATCAAGGACCCCAGGGCCGATCTGGCTCTCTAGTGTGGAAGTGGGCAGATGGTTAATTAATCCAACGGAGTCGCCTCGGTGGTCAAGGATGTTGTAATCTTCTTTTACTCCTTCCGGCGGACGTGAAACCGACACTGCGACACATGAGCCAACATCCGTCACAAGACTGGCTTTACTACTCACCACAACTCACTCTCACGATCTTGAGAACAGCAGTCTGCACCCGACCACATAGTATGCCTGCTTTCCGAATGTCGAGCGAAGCGTATTTATCCAGTTCTGCCTTCTCAAGCGCGTCTTTCGGGAAATCGCGAGGCGAAGGCCATATCCGGGTCGTGATCTCGTTAAGTTTCTCAAATGAAGTTTCGTTGTGATCCAAGTACCCAGGACACGGTTCTTTGAAGAGTCCATTCGCCCACGCGATGGCCAAGCACGTGGCGTCCTTGATGAAGCCTATCCCCGGCCCACCTGGCCATTGACGCTCTGGAATACTCACCTCAACCAAGTCTCTCTCCGCCTCGCTGTATTGCGACCACCGGACCAAGGTTCCGATGAAATCCTGTCCTCCAGCAATGATCTGGCCGTGCATTGAACCCCATGACCAAGTTGGTGCACCCCGGCGCAGTCCAGGCGACACCGCATTCTTATAGGATGGTTTATCGGCCCAGAGAAGTGCCCGATCAAAATTCGCTAAAGGGAGGCCGAATGTAGTGCCGCCGTGGTCGTTGAACAAAGGGTTCAAGATGCCCATGAAGGCGTTGAAGATATCGCGATCATCGCCCAGCGTTCGTTGGGTATATCGAGACAAGTGCTGGTGGTACGACTCCCAGGGTGGTTGGTCGTCAGACTCATCACGCCCTGGGGCATGTAACGCCCCCAGCCATCGAGACACGGGTTCCCTGGCAAGTTTGCTTCCTCTTTTGATGTACTTTCCCTTCCATTTATCGGTGTAGACATCTTCGCGAACAACGACTTCTCCGCACTCGAACCATACTTCTCTGTCCATTATGTACAGCTTCCTACTGGGGAGAATTCCCTCTTGGTACGTCCAACCTCGGGTTGACCATATGTTCGACTCGAGCAGTTCCCACGGCTCCTTGGAAGTTGACTCTGTGAGGCGCAGTCCAAGAAATCTGGACTGATTCTTCTCCGGGCGGTCCAGCGACACTCCGGGAATTGCTTGATCCATACTGCTGCCAGAAGCAACCACCAGCACCGCTTGAGCTGCGGTGTAAATGCTGGCCATCATTCCTATCTGCTCGCTCTTGTCTTCCGCGTCGTCTTGCATGATGCACAGACAATCAGCCCAGAGGTATCGCTCAGAGAGTTCCCTGCACACCACCATCGCATCCGCAATGGTCCGTGGCAAAAGAGTCGGCTGGAGAGATCCGGGTTCTTGAAGGCTTTTGGCGTTAGAGAGCTTTGCTATCAGCTTCGACCGGTCAAGCCCCGAGCCCCAGACGTAGCTCAGCGCCAGGTACCGACAAGGCAGCGTTGGCCGCACTAGTTTGCCCTCATGGACGTCGATGACGCAGAAATTGGGCGACAGGCTCCCTGCTTCCTTGGGGCGGCATTCATCGTGGCTTTGGCGGCACTCGTGGAGCCACGCTGCCGTACGCCTCCAGTCGATTCTCCGAGGAGGGGAGCCGTAGTGGTCTGGCGAAGCACGACTCCCGACCGACGTCGGCGGCAGATCCTCGATGTTGACTTCTATTTGAACCTCCTTGCAGTAATCGTTGTCCAGGAGAACGGTAGCCATCAGAAACCCCGGGTTGTTGGCATCACAGCTACTTAGAATAAACAGCTGGTCCGGGAAGTGCGGCATCAAGGGCGTAGCCAACGCGGCCCAGAACCGACACGAGGGGCAATCCCCGGCTCGCCCAGCCACATCCCTCGTCATCCCGAGAGAGACGAATTTCCAATTTTTCAGTCGCGGAACTGGCTGGTTGTCCCTGTCCGGATCCCTCTCGGCGGGGCAAAGGAACAGGTGCCGCAGTCTCAAGTGTCGGCAAAATGCACATATGCGCTGGTCCTCTGTTGCATGTAGAGCGGCGTCATCACATGGACAAGGGGAGTGGAAAAGCTCCTCGCAGTCCGACCGTGAGAGTTGGTAATCGTCGATGACGTCTGCTCTCACGCTGGCGCAGTGTGTGCAGTTACGAGCCTCCGGGGGGCAGCTGTTGCTGTCGTCGCTTTGGTCGCCAACCATGCTGCCCAAGGCGTCGGGAACGGTCGGGGTTCCAAGAGTGGGTTGTGACTGATTATACGGCTGAATAGGGTGTCCGGCCGCAGACTGACCCAGCTTGTCCGCTTGCAGAGTCGTGGTGATTCTTCAAGACTTTAAAATGTTGTTGAAATATGTTGTGGAGAGAATAGGATTTGGTGAATAGAGCAGCGATGGTGCGAGACCACAAATAACACAGCAAATTTTTGGGACATATTGGCGTAAGCGGGGTAATGGCGAAGCGTTCAGCCCATGACGTAATGCACGCAGCAAATATCATCGCTGATGACCTTTCTTTCGTAGGATGATATGTGAAGATTTATGAGTAGTTCCTCTGTAAGTTTTCTCATGCGCCAGAATATTTCTGGTTTAGCATGATCCACGCGTCTATTTTTACATCACGAAGGGTGTCACGGCGAGGCTGGAGGCTGTCGGAATCGTATCACGGATGCAAGGCTTACACGTTCGGGTGACAATCAGGCAAGATCCCAGCATGCAGCTGTTACACAGCACCAATCTCTTGTTTCATGTAGCACCTGTCAATAATCAACAAAAGAAAATGTACCACGTGCATCAGCCGTATCCGCAGCAATTCAAAGTTCGAGCCCTTGCCATGTAAGACAGCAAGGCTGAAGCTCAGCTCTCTATAAGTAGTACCTCATATCGCGCACACGCCCTTCTGCTCCCGCTGATGTACAGCTCACAAGTATCAGAAATTTTCTCACGCAATCCAGAAGTTCAACCTCCACAGAAACAAAACCATTCAATACTCACTTGTCCTTGAAAACCGAAAGAAGCGTTAACAGATCGTTGGGCCACGTTATCGACCATACAATGGAAGCGCAACAAACAGAGATCCAGCCCAGCGACATTGCTGGAAGCGTGGCGGCGCCGCTGTTACATGATGAAATCTCAACACGGCATTCAAAGTCCACCAATCGATTCTGGACTATTGCGAACGTCCTGGCTTTGGTATGCGTCCTCGCTTCGGTCGCCCTTCCCATTATCCTCTTCGCTCCCGTCTCAGGAAGAATCAAAGCGCTCTATGGTATATGCCGTCCTGATGGCGCTTTCGATTATTTCTTAACCGACCCACAATACTACTCGCGCGGCTTCAGATATTACTTCGTCAGTTTTATCAACCTCTTTTCCCACACCAACATGGTCGCTATAACCATTGTCTTCGGCAAATACAGTTTCGCACAAGCAAAATCGATTGACTTGGCCTGGGACATCGGGGTCGGGCGTATTGGCCAGATGGTTCTGGCCTACGTGTCTTACCTCGTCATCACGCGGACCATGCTACACGCCATGGAAACCACCGCCATTCCTTATCACCTATTCGTTGACCTATCTTTTCTGGATCCATCGTCCATGGCAACACTGTGGAGCATCGTTACCGTCACACCGAAGTCTCAACTGTGGAAAGCTTGGAAAGGGCCTCTTCTTGTTGTCGCCTATATAATAGCCTATCTTACCGCATTTCCAACAATTGTAAGCGCCATGACTGGTTACATCACCACATTTTCTGCTAGAGTCGAGTTTGGGGATGCTTCCGTCGACTACGAGAGCGATGAAATACTCCCAGTGCAATTAAAGATTGGGAATTGCAGTATTTTCAACCAAAGCAATGGCTGCAATATTTATTATCTGCCCGGATCAACGCCGAAAAATGGTTTCTGGGAAATCATCGAAACCGGGGAAACGTTTGACGATACAATTTTCTATGAGCTAGAATCTGGTAATCTTAGATTTCTGGCCCTCCTTGGAAAGCCATTGGCTGATCTCGAGGACAGCATATAACTGCCAACTCGACCCCAACTACTCCAGATCCTGCGGAACGCTGAATATCAGTGATAGCATCCTCAAAATCGACCCACTAGATTCATTGAACATAACGTATTTACCCGGCATATGGGCTTACAACGGAGAGATGTACAACGGTGAGTATATCGAAAAGCATGGTCATTGTCAACCTGAGAAAGAGTACCAGTGGGGGTTTTCATTTCAATTGCTCTTTATATTTTCCATTTTGAACCTGATTTGGGCGGTTTCCTTGTGGTATCTATGGCTTAGCGCTAGGGGCGACTACAATGTCCAGACCAGATATGGAAAGTACCGGGCGGCGGTTGATTTGGTCGGCGTTGCAAAGGAAGCGCTTGGCAATCGAGTGGAAGAGATGTCGAACGCAGAGATTGAGAAAGAGCTCAAATGGAGAAGCACCGGCATCGTCAGATCTGACACTGGAACGCAACGGCTGATTCACTGGGACTGGGCTCGTTTCTATAGGAAAAGGTACAGGCCCCCGTTCAAGACGCGGATGGCTGCCATTGGCGATGGCGTTAAACGCGGCATGGGATACATTAGAACAATACCAGCAAAGATCAGGTTGTGGCGGCGAGGGCTTTGGTCAACACGCCGAGGGCCTAGAGTTGAAGGGAGCGGAATGGTGCTACATGCCCTACAAGCCAGAGAACACCGCTTATCCAGCAGTTCTCGTATGTAGATAGAAAAGCTGATTAGGGAGGACTTCCATGGAAAGAGGGAGCGAACACAAAGCAAGATGAATAGTAACATGTATCGTGAGTGTGATTTTTTAACCACTTGCAACTCTACCACGCCCCCAGTAATTATTTGCCAGCAGTGATGGCAAAAGCCCATGGCGTGTTTCGACCCCAAGTCAAGTGGGTTACTGAACAGTACGGACATCAATACCACCGACATGCACACCCATCAACCATAACAAAAGATGACGGCAAGAACCACTATCATCTCACGTAATTGCCTCCAACCCCCGCAGGCACCGGACCACACACGCCACTCGATCCCCCACCGCAAGAACAACAAAGGGACCACCACCACCACCACCGCCGCCGCCTCCCACCCCACCCCACAAGACCCCAACCCAACCCAACCCAACCAAGCTCGACCCGTCCCATTACCCACCCCTCACCTCCACCCACTCCGCCAACTCCCCATCCCCCCTCAACCTCTCCATACACCCCCTCTCCAACCCCAAATACACCTCCACCCCCTCATCCGCCCCCGCCCCCGTCCCCGCACCCCTCGTCGGATACAAGAAACAATACCCATCAAACACGGCGCTCGCCCACCTCAGCGCCTTCAACCCCCCGAACCCGAAATCCGCCCGCTCGTACGCCCGCAGCACCCGCCACGACGTCGCGATCACGTCCAGCCCCAGCACGACGTCGACGGCCATGTCGACGCTGCCGACGCCGCCGCGCGGGCAGGAAGAGATCCAGCGGAGGGCGCGGGCGAGGAGGGTGGGGTGGCGGTAGTGCGTGATTGTGTGGCGGATGGTGAGGGCGATGGGGCGGAGGGGGGAGGGGGAGGCGGGGCTGGGGGTGGGGGTGGGGTGTAGGAGCTTGTTGAGTGGGAGGGTGGCGCGCGAGAACATGACGCTGTTGCCTGGGTAGGCGGCGGGGACGCCGATGGTGGGGCTGGGAAGGGTGGCCGGGTCGGTGTCGCTGTCGCTGTCGCTGCCGGAGGGGGAGACGGGCGGCGAGGGCGAGGGGACAGCGGCGGTGTTGCTGGTGGTGGTCGTCGTCGTCGGTACGTAAGCGCGGACGTCGATGGCGTTCATGAGGGCGACGGGGCGAGTGTCGTCGGCGAGGGATTCGGGCGTGATGCCGTGCAGGGCCAGGCGCGAGCGGGTGATGCAGCGCCACATCAGCGCCGTCAGGGCGTCGTTCGTGGACACCCAGGAACCATCGTCGTCGTCGTCGTCGTCGTCCGGGATTGCTGCTGCTCCTTTGTTTGGTGGCGTAGTGGAGGAGGCGAGCGCCTTGAGGGCTTTGAGCTTCGACGCCGGCACGTACCAGATCTGGGACGCCATTTGCTCGGGCTCCACGCCTGCTCCTGGCGCAGTACCGTCAGGCATCCATCGCATCGAGGGGACGGCTGGGGTGCGGTAGTCGACGGGTGGAATGGTGGGGTTGGCCATTAGTGGCGTCCGGTCATTCCAGGATGGGTCGAAGGGCGCGGGCGCGGGACCATCGGGATGGAAGATGGACCGCGTGTGCTCGGCCCAGCGCGCGAGGATGTTGTCCATGCCCCGTGCGTCGACGAAGCGGTGGTTGATGGCGAGTCCGATGATCAGACCACCCCGAATTAGGTTCAATTGGACCAATGTGACGGGGATGCCCGACCCGTCTGCGGGTAGTTGGGGGAAAGGCTCAAACCCCGGAGCAAGCAGATCGGTATTCTCCAGCTCACTGACTGGGAAGTGTCGTGAAGCGAGCTCTGCATAGGACGGGTAGTTGGTGCGCCGGAGATCCTTGACGTGGACCGTGAAATGGGTTTGGCTACGGGTGCGCTTGGAGTAACTTTGACCGTTGTCGTCCTCGTGGACGCATCCCGCAAGGAAGCGGTACTCCTTCATGACCCTTTGAAGCCCCGTGCACATGTTCGAGATGATGGTGTCGTCATCCACGGTCCCGTCAAGCGAGTACGTCAAGGTGATGGGGTTGGAAATCTTCCGCATGATCGCATCGAGGATGCTGATGGGATACACCTCCTCCGGTGGGTCCGACGCAAGGTCGGCCACCTGTATCTGGATGGTTCTTGTCGAAGCGCTGCTGTGAGGCATAATGGCGGCTCGTGCTGTCAGTGTGGCAGTACCTTGGAAGGGTGCTTACCGTGGCATTAAATGAAGGTATCTTTATCTTCGCACACGCCAGGCGGGATCGCCCTGCTCTTGCGCGTATGAGAAGCCTCCATCTATGGTGACCGCTGTTTGTACGATAGGGGAAAGTCCTCCATTGAGCCATGGTATTCTGCGCTCGAAAAGGGCCACGATCTCTGAAGTCAGTCCACTTTCTTGGCCCGTGCCCTCATTCCCTCCTCATACCACGATGAAAATCATTCTTCAAGAAGATCTTTGCTTCTGTAGGTAACTGTTCGCTTACTTCTGATATCTCTGAGCCCTGGGCTCTGCAAGGTTTTAGGTGCATCTAGTATGTCAGCCTTGGTGCCTGGTGGTGACGACGCTCCGGCAAAAATTTGAAGCGACCGTTTCAGGGGGCTTGGGCGGAACGTCTTCCCGGATCATCCGCCGCGCCTGTGGCGCCTAAATCATCGATGATCTACAACATAGTACTAGTGGGCTCTCCGGAGCAAATTGGAACTCGTTCCGATAAATCCGAGAAGTTGATCGATGTCGTCTTGGGCGGTTATGGGAAAACGAGCAGACATTTTTGGGATGCTCAAGGGACCATGGAACCCGTCTGAAAGCGCTATTCGGTTGATGACGCGTAGTCACAGCG
The DNA here is from genome assembly GCF_001883845.1 of Diplodia corticola. Taxonomy (NCBI): domain Eukaryota; kingdom Fungi; phylum Ascomycota; class Dothideomycetes; order Botryosphaeriales; family Botryosphaeriaceae; genus Diplodia; species Diplodia corticola. The sequence goes on from NW_017971504.1 coordinate 110,081, forward strand.
TTGCTTTGAAGTCAGAAGATTTGCAGTAGACACGTACGATACTTCCAACCAACCAATTACGCCATGAAGTTTGACCAAACTATCTTCCTTAACATCTCGTAGCAAGCCTCCAACTGCTCCGATTGCCATTGAACTTAGTATTCAACCGATTGATGTTGGCCAAACGGACAGCCATGGAGGAGAAGTAGATACGTGCACTGCGGGACTCTGATGTATGTCCACTTCGGGATTAACCCTGCCCCACCTCGAAATTAACTCCCGCCCCGCTCTCACCTGCTGGTGTACTGTGTAAGCACGATATCGAGGCTCTGACGCAAGACACAAGCCTGTTCCTATGGTGATGGTGTAGAACCTCGGCGTTGGCTGTTTCATCGAACAAAATTCGATATTCTTCTTTTAGTGGTATAAATCACCTGCCACCAAGAAGAGTGAGTACTCACAAAACTATCAACGAATTAATACTTGTTGGACTACATCATCAAATGATCGTGATACTCATCATCATTCAACAAGGATCGCGATGATCATGTCATTCAACAAGGGACTCATTCAACAACATGTCGTCATGAACACCTCCCTGGCTAAACGACAACACCTTGTTAAACCTCCCTTTCTTCGCGCGCCTATATAGACCTCATGTAGCAGTAGTATTCAATAATCATCCAGCATTCAGCTTCACTCTCTACAGCCGGCTGTGATCACACCGACCGACAATACTTCATCAAGACGATACATGGTAAGATGTCATCACGATGGCTTGACCTTCGACGGCATTTGGTCACCTCTCCAGCAGGTAGCTAGAGCCCAAACGTGAAGTCTTCATACACCAGTCCAGACAGTCACATCCTTTTAGAGGCCTGGTAGAAAACAACACCTTCCGCACGCACCGAAGGGTGACAAGTTTTTGTCAACCAGCCGAAACACAATAGTGAGAGGAAAAACGAGGGAATCCTCGACTGGCTGCCGCCTCGTTACTCTGCTTGCTATCTGCCTCGGTTCCACTGCCGTCACTCCATACACATCAACATCCACAAGACAAAAACACACATAGCAACCAAAGATACACGACAGATGGGGAGTCTCGAAGCAAACGAACAACCCATCAGACGAGGCCAGTATCGAACACACCGAAAAGCTCGAAACCTGGAATTCAGCCAAATTCTAAAGGAAAACCAGGTGCATCATCGTCGCAAAGAAACTCCACAGCCTCGTACCGGAGATTACACTTCTACACACCATAGCGACGAAAGACGAGTGAGGTGAGAGGAAGCCCTGACAGGAGGAAAACTGCTGCCCCCATGACGTCCAAGAAACATACCAACACGCTGGACAAAAGCACCCCCGTTCGTCCCCCATACCTATCGACATTGACAACACCGACATCAACATCCACAGCGCCGCCGGCATTACAAGTTTCCATCTCTCCCTCCTCCAGGAAACAAGAGTAAGACCATTAAAAGCCTAACACCTACTACCTCCTCCCCTTCGTTCATAAGGAGACAGGTAAAAGTCGAAAGGAAAAAAAAAAGAGAAAAGCCCACCTATTACTGCCCAAAGAGCCCAGACATTCTCCATCCGAAGGCTCAAGGAGAGAGAGAAGCAAACCGACAACCAAGGAAAAAGGAGGAGCGATAGAAAAAAAAAGGTAAAGGGCCTTGTAACACACAATGCACAGGCATTTATCCATTTTTGTACACACTCGACAGTTCTTTAGACGCAACTTCCCCACTGCTCCTTTTTGTGAAGAACCTCGAACGTGGGAATTTAATAAAGAAAAGAGGAAATAAGAGAAAAGAGAAGAAAAAAAGAAAAACAGGGGAAAAAGAGGAAATATAAAAGAAAAGAAGAAAAAGACGCATCGACAGATAGTTTATCCCTAAACACGAAAGTGTAAAGTAACCCTCATCCCAGAAACACCTAGCACGCCGGTCGATATGATTGCTGTGTATGTGGTGAATTTTCCTTTTTGCCCCTTTGATGCAGACAACACGAATAATGTTTCTTTCAAGTCTCCAGTTCAAACCCCAACCAACCTCCACCCCCCATCATCACTCAAGCCTTCGCCCCGCCATCCGGCCCATCGCCACCACCTTCGTCCTTCCCCTCTCCGTCCTTGTCCTTTCCTTTCTCCCTCGACGCCAAGAACATGGCCTTGAACTCCGCATTACTCTTGCTGCCCGAAGCTTCCGCCCCCGTCTCCGGCATCTCGACATCCTTGCCAGCGGCTGATGCCGAGGGGCCCGTGGCCCGTTTGATCCCGAGTCCACCCTTCCCGCCTCTCCGAGCACCCTGCAAGCCTGGCCGGCTGACCCGCGGAGCTGGCTGCATGAGTGCAGGCTTCGAACCTTCCTTCTTCTCGTCCTTCTTCTTGCCCGATGGGCCGCCGCCGCCTATGCGGTCGACCTTCTTCTCGGCCCTTGTCTTCTTCATCTCTGCCACCGTGTCGACGTGGATTTTCCGTCCGGGTTCGATCTCGTAGCCCTCGAGCGCCAGGCTGGCCTTCCCCACGTCTGAGACGTGAGCGAACTCGATGATGGCGCCCTGGTGCTGCGGCATGAGAATGATCTTCTTCAATGCTCCGTGAGACTCAACGATAGAGCGGATGCGTGCATCGTTGACGGTGTCCGGGATGTTCATGAGGGCGATGGTGCGCTCACGGCGGTCGTTCGCGGCTGACGCCGTTCCATTTGTCTCGGCAGAAGCATCTCCAGGAGCAGAGCCGGGTTCAGGGGAGGCCGAGGGTTGGCTGATGACGGTAGTGGCCAGGCGTTTGTTGCCCTTCGGCTCCGAAATGGTAGCGCGGAGGATACGCTGCTTGAAGTCCTTCGCATCCAGGATGTCGGCAGCCTTCTTCGCGTTTTCGGGTGTATCAAATTCCACGAAAGCAACTCCTTTCATCTTTCCACCAATGTTCCTCGGGATACGCACGTTGACGAAACCTTCCAATGCTGATAGAAGATCCTGCACTTCTTGGTCCGTTGCACCATGCTCGATGTTTCCAACAAAGATCTCCCGGCCTTCATATAGAGCTCCGTGGCGCTCTTGTTTGTGAGCAGGATCCGAAATGAGTGCTCGAAGTTTGAGACTCTTTCCCAGCGGCCTGCCGTTCAGAGCCTTCGATGCTCCTTCCGCTTGCTCGGCGCTGGCAAATGTGACGTAACAGAAGCGACGATGGGTGTTGTACTTTAATGACGGAAAGCGCACCGAGACAATCTCACCGTGTTCCTTGAAAAGCTTTCGGATATACACCTCATCGGCCTCGGGAGGATAGTTAGTGACCCACAATGTGCTGCCAGTCCCAAGGGAGATCTGAACGCTTTCGCCTTCGAGAGGCTTTCCGTTGCGGGAGACCGCGAACTGCGCATCTTCCTGCGTCTCGAATTCAACCGTGGCTGCTTGCGTGGAACCATTGGCGTCGGGGATAAGGCTGATGCTGTTAATAATACCGCAGCCGTTGAAGAACTGGCGGACTCTTGTTTGGGTAGCAGAAGACGGGATGTTCCTGACAATGACAGTCGTGTGCTCCCTGTCGCGTTTCAACTGAGCCGCTGCTGACGAAGACGCCTCGAGTTCCATCGGCTCTACGCTTGCCTCCTCCGCTTGCCTGCTCTTCTTCGTGGCCGTCTCCTCGGCAACAGCCTCAAAGTTCCGCTTTCGCTTCCCGTTCGCTGCAGGATCCTCGTAAGCCTCCGCAGGGGCCTCGGTGGTAGCGAGTAACTGCTGTGGGTAAGCTGCTGCAGCTTCAGCAGCTTCTCTCTGTCGTCTGGCCACTACTTCCGCTCTTGCTTTCTTCGACTCGAAGATAGCGACGCGGTACTCTTGAACGTTCTCGTTCTGCTCACAGTGGTTGATGAACATGTCGATGAGTGCCTCTGGCCAATCCATTGTAACGACCTTTGAAAGACCCTGGCGAAGCATGTTAGTAGCTTCCCGGGGTGACTCCAGCGGTTGGTTGTTGTCCTTGTCCCGCATGCACCATTTTGACCAGACGACCATTTCCCAAATGTAGTAGCGGTACCAGAAATCATAGCTGTTCTCCAGGCGGGGAACGAGGGCTCTCCAGCAGTCGCGGGCTGCCTCAGGATTGCCGCTTTGGGTGATGAACTTGATGTTGATCCTCTCCAGGCGATACTGCGGATCACCCTGGAATTCCTTTCCGTATCTCTTCTCGCCAATCTCTTTGACGTGTTCCAGGGCAGATCGGATGCCAACTTCGGCAATGTCGACGTCATCCTCGGAGGAACGAGCATCGAAGGCCTTGCGGCGGAGGAAGCCACACCACGCGATGTAGACCTTGAGAAGCTCTTCCAGACCGCCGACATCCAGCAAGCCGGTCTCGGTGGCGCTGTGCTTGACACTCTCCATCTCGTCGAAAGACCTGCCTTCTGCTTCGAGAGTGAGTAAGCGGTGCGACCAAAGCTCCCCAGACCAAGGACAGTGGCGGGTGCCCCTCTCAAGCACGGGAAGGACCTCGACGCCTGAGCCGGAGTGCTCCATGAGCAGCTCCACATAATTTTGCCATATGGCGGCATCAATGGAGAAGCGAAGGGTGGCACGCTCGAACAAGGCATTGATGAGGTGGAAGCTGAAAACGCCCTTGTTGCGGAGCTCCCATTCTAGATACGCTGAGTAAGCCTCCCACTCGGCATCCTTGTCTGCGGCTTTGACGGCCCTGTCAATCCTCAGCTCATGGTGCTCACGCAACGCAAATTGCTGCTTGGCCTGGCTTGCACGCTTGGTCATGGTCATCATCGTCTCCTCGTACTCGGAATTGAAGTAGCGCGAGATGAAGGTGGAGAACATCTGGAAGGTGTCCTCCCACGTCGCGTGGGGTTTGAGGAGGCGGTCGGTAAAGGCGTTCCGGAGGTGGTGGAGCTTCTGGGGTTCCGGCCGAGCTTCCTGGTCTCTTAGCATGATCTCCATCCAGCGATCCCACACGAGATGGCTGTCGTTCATGTGCCATTGAGTGGCCGGCAGAGCCTGCTCCCAAACGTCCTTCATTGCCTGCCACGAGAAGACTTCCCGGCCCAACATCTTGTCCTCCTCCGTCCAGTCCGCAGGCTCCACGTCGAAGGCAGCCGCCCAGAGCCAGTACATGTAATCACCGTACAAGCGCCAGAGTGTGGAACTGCTGGGCTCTTCCTGAACGGACTTCACGCAAAGCTCCATCAGGCTCACGCGGTCCTCGGTGGAGCGCGCTAGCATCTTCTCGTCGTTTATCCAGGCAACCCAGCTGTCCTCACCTATCGCGAATTTTGCATGCATTGTATGGCGGGCGCGGCGGAGCTCGGAAAGCAGCCCGTAGGAGAAGGGATCGCGGGAGGCGTCCGGCGCGTCGGGGGGGCGGACGTGGTCGCGCAGCCCCTTGGTGAGGAGCTCGACCAGGCGAATGTGCGACGTGTAGTCGTACGAGTTCTCCTTCAGCTTCGCAACCAGGTCGTTGATCTCCTTGTTGTCGGCAGGGGAGAGCGAGTTGGCGTGGAAGACGCGCGGCTGCTCGTGCATGGTGATGTCCTTGGCCGAAGTGGAGGACATGGTGCGGGTGATGTTGTGGACGTTGTAGCTGTGGCGGGGTCAGTAGAGGTTGGCGGGGGAGGGGGGGAGGGGGACAAAGCGCCCGGTGAGGAAAGACGGGAACGCTACTCACCCGACGGAAGGAGCCCGCTGGAAGACCTGTGGCGACCGCAAGCCCTGGCTGCTCTGGCGAGTAGTCTGCTGGTGATGCTGCATCGACGCGAGATCTGCGCGGGTCAGCACTGTTGCCGCCGCAGGCGCGCGCAGCGGATCGCTCGTTCTCGACTCACCTGCCAGCGTATCCATGCCGGGGGTGGAGCCGTGTCGGTGCATGGGCGGCTGCTGCGGGCGCTGCGACGCGGGCGGGGTGCGGGCTTCCGCTATGTGCGCGAGCGGACTCCTGATGTCGCTCGTCGGGGTGCTCGTCGCGCTCAGCATGCCGCGGCCATTGTGCGCCGGCGAGGGACCCGGCGACGGCGCATGCTGCACGTTCTGGTACTGCAGATACGAGTGGGACGCACCGGCGGCCGGCAGCTGGGGCAGCGGGATGTGCTGTGGCGGGGTCGGTTGGTGGTGCGGCGCGTGCTGCTGCTGCTGCAGCTGGTGGTGGTGGTGGGCAAGCTGCTGTTGCTGCTGCTGTTGTTGCTGCTGTTGCTGTTGTTGCTGCTGCTGCTGCTGCTGCTGCGGGTTTTGCTGATGCGGGTGCTGATGCGGTGGCAGCTGGGGCGGCGGCGAGTACTGCTGGACCTGGCTCAGGCCCGACGACTTGCGCGACTTGGCCGGGCGGCCGGGGCGCTGGAGCGGCGACTGCGAGGGCTGGGGGCTGCGCAGCGGCGGCGTCTGCGATTCCTCTTTGGCTGGCGAGTCCTGGGGACTGAGGAGATTTGCGATGTTCATCTTTGCTGGCGTTGAGGACAGGCGCGGTGGTCAGGTCCGGAAGGGGTGCGACATGGCCAGCTCGCCGGCGCGGGGAGGGATTGGAGATGCGTGGTTGTTGTCGTTGGATGATGATGGCTTAGGTCGCGCGCAGACGCCTCTCTGGAGCACTGGCTTGGGCCGAGTGAGGTCAATTGTGGAATCGCGCTAGCTGGGCCACTGCCACACCTGGCCCACTCGTCAGCGGCACACGGCGGGCGCTCACGCGATGCGGCACTCTGCGAAATGGGCTGCACGCGCGGGAAGGATGCGGCTGCCGGAGGTTGCAGCTGGCACGCCCGGGCTGACTGTTGCGCGGTTCCTGGGTCTTGCGAATGGAGATACTTAGGGCGCTCCCGGTAGCCTGGTCTCGCATCACCCGCCGGCCTCAGCAGCGGAAAATCTCTGGCTCAACCTCAGCACACGCGACTCCCACCACCCACCCCAGCCATGAACGTGAGGATGCCCGCGAGACGGCTGGCCCCGCCAGGTGAGCTGCCCATGCCCATGCCCTGCCCGAGCCCAATGCCATGCTCCATGTGGCCCCCCGCCCGCGTCTCCCAATTGCATCAACAGCTTCGCTCCGATGCCGTCGACTCTCCAGCTGACAGCCCTCCCAGCCGTCTCCCTCCCCCTCGCCCCCCGCCGCCCCTTCGTCTCCGACATGTTCAACCGCTTTCGCAAGCGCCAAAAGGACGAAAAGCCCAGAAACGACCCCAACGCGCCGAAGCCCAAGAACCCGCTGCTGGAAAGATACCTCCGCGAAAAGCCCACCGCCCAGGCCTCGGGCCAGCCGCAAGTGAAGCAGGGCTCCCTCTCCTCCGACTCCATCTTCACCGAAGCCGAGCGCGCGCCGACGGCGCCTGCCGCTGCCGCTGCCGCCTCAGCCCCGAAGCGTCACGAAGCCCCCATCACGGAGCTATACCCCGGCCGCGACCCGGCTGCGATGGCGATGGCGCTGCACCCGGACCCGCGGGGCGACGCGCGGTGGGCGCGCAAGATGGTGATTCGGGAGACCAAGTACCGGGGGCGGGTGCAGCGGGCAGTCGCGCTGAAGCGCATCGAGCGCGAGCAGCTGATGCAGTCTGGCCAGATCAAGACGTCGGTCAAGAAGCTGGGCATGCTGGCCCGCCAGATCCAGGACAAGCCCATTGAGGAGGCCATCCTGCAGATGCGCTTCAGCAAGAAGAAGGCCGCCAAGAAGGTGCTCGAGCACCTCGAGTACGCCCGCGACTACGCCGTCGTCTCGCGTGGCATGGGCCTGGGCGAGGCCCAGGGCACCAAGGGCGAGCCGGTGGAAATCGAGTTGAAGGATGGTCGTAGGAAGCTTGTTGAGGATAAGACTGGCATCTACGTCGACCAGGCTTGGGTCGGAAGGGGCACGTACGGCAGGGCGTGGGATGTCAGGGCGAGGGGCAGGGTGAATATTCTGCGGTTACCGACGACGAGTAAGTCACCGAATCAAGGATTCGTCCGTCAAGCGGATTGCAGAAACTGACGTGAATACAGGCATTTCGGTGCTCTTGAAGGAGGAGGCGACGCGCATAAGGCTGTCCGAGGAGAAGCAGCAGAAGCGTGCTAACCGTAAGGTATGGACACAGCTGCCTGACAGGCCAATTCAACAGCAACGCCAGCACCTGCTGTGGTAAATCGTCATTACGACAAGGGCTGATGGCGTACATTTACACGGTCTCCTTGGGTTTATGTCTCCATGTATAACAACACCTGAAACTTTGCAAAACTTCGTGGTATGAATTCAGAACTTTTCCTGCCTTGAAAGGATAGCATTGTTTTTTTGCACGCCCTCTAGATATCACCGGATATCTCGTACAGAAATGATGTGCCCGTCCAAAACGCCAGCGCTATGCAAGAGGTGTTGCCACACTCATTTATCCCGCACACTTATCTTCCACACTCCATGAGACATAGCCCAACCCCACCAGTAAAGAAGAAAACAAGGCCAAGTTGTCTATGCCTGGCTTGTACCGGCCATCAGCATCTCTAGCATGCCCTGCGTACTCCATGCCTGCTGGCTGATTTCAGCATTTCTTCTGACCTTATCGTGCAGTTGATCAACCAGAGCATCAATCTCCGCATTCTGGCCCATCTCCTCAGAGTACAGATCCAACAGCACGAATGCCACATCAGTGGCGAGTTGGATGTGGCGTGGATCGCCGATGTTCTTATTGAGCCACTTGAGGACGGGCTGAAGGGTCATTTCGTTACGGCCGCTCAGAGCCGTCCGCAGTGCGGAGCGGTGGCGAAGAGCTGTGAGGAGGGTGAGAGTATCTTGCTTGGACGGGTTCTAAAGTTGTCGTTAGTAGAAGTTCGAGGGAAGGCAGTCAGGACATCAATGATAACGTACCTGAGCCTCGAGGACAAGATCAAGCGCCTTTTCGAATTGGCCTTTCCGAAGTGCTGTCTCCCACCTGCTCATGTTCTTGATCTTGCCGCGCTCGTTTCCGTCGATGATGATGTCCGCGCCTTCACCGGTGAAATCCCGTCCACGCAGTCTCTTCTCCCAACCCTTGCCCCTCTTCTTGTTCTTGCTGTCATACTCTTCAATCTTCCCTTCCATGAGTGCCTTCATTTCCTTGGCACGCTCGCGGGCTGCCACCTTCTGCTGACCGGATAACCTCGTCTTGAGCGACAGAATACCGTTTTCCATACCGACGGCCAAGTGCTTGTCTTCCCGCTCCGTACCCGATGCGATGACTCCGAGAGACAGAATCGGCGAGGGATACTTGAAGCCAGCAACGACATTCCAGCCAGTCGTCTCAAAGACCTTGACATGGCCGTCCAACCCACCGCTGATGACTCGCTCGCCGTTGTTCGCCAGCGCCAAGCTCGTGACGGTCTTCTGATGGTTGCGCAGCAGCTGCAGAGGGCGACCACCAACCAAGTCGAGCACGGAAACGGTGTTCTCGGCCGAGGCGAGCAGGGTGGTGCCGGACGGCAGAGGCAGGACACTCTCGACAGCCGCGGCGTGCTTGAACGTCATGACGGCCTTCCCTCTGATCCTCGGGTCCCACAGGCGAACCGTCTGGTCATAACTACCGGAGAACAGCAGGCGGTCCGCCTGCCCCGGCATGAATCCACCGCACCTCACGTAATCTTGATGCCCCACGAAAGTTTGAGTGCTCCTGTCCGAGGGCAGATCCCATAGGCGCACGGTGGTATCGTCGGACGCGCTCATGAGCGTCGTCAGTTCGGCCGGACTCCATTTGGTAACATGGACGGGCTGCTTGTGTTCCTTCCAGGTCTTGAGGATAGCGCGCGAGTTGATGTCAAAGGCCTGGATGGCGCCACTGTCGCCTCCGGCCAGCAGCACGCGGCCATCGCGGCGGATGTCACCGCTGTGCGCGCGGTCCTCGACTCCGAAGCGCGTGATGGACTTGACGACCTTGCGCGTACGGCTGCTGAAAATCTGCACGCGGCCGCCCGAAGTGACGGCGAACGTTTCCGGGCTGTTGAGCTGGGTCGACGAGGGTGCGAAGAGGGGTGCCGAGATGTGGGTGACAGGCGATGAGTGCGGCGAGGGCAGCAGAAGCTGCGAAGAGAAGGTCTTCCAGTACTTCTGCTCCGGCGTCAGGGCGGACGGCGCCGCGGGCAGCTTGACGGGCTGTAGCGGCCGGACTTCTGTTGCCATTGTCGCGTGTGGGTGGGAGCGCGGGGCCGGAGATGTGCGTGCGTGCTGGTGGTGGTTGAGGGCTCGCAGCGCGGGAGATATTTTTCTGAGCAATGACGCCGGATCCCTGCAAATCTTGGCGGCGCGCGTGTCAGGGCTCGCGTTCGGTCCCCCAGTCCCCAGATCCACCGCGCACCAGACACCCGTGTCCTGCATTGCGGTCTCTCACGTCCCTGCTTACCAATTTCGCGCGCTATCGCTCCCCGGTGTGCTCGAACCCCCTGTATCATCACCAATACTTCTTCCATACAACACCATGGACCCCGGGGATCCAGCCATGCATGCCGATGAGCCTCAACCTTCCGTCTTCCGCTGGGTTCTCGGCTTCCTGCTTGTCGGGGCGGCATGGGGAATGACCACGCCATTCATGCGGCGCGCTGCCGTCAACTACACTCCACCGTCCCGTCCGTATCTGACGGATCCAAGTGTTCCCTGGTTGAAACGGAAGCTATGGGGTGTCATATTCGCAGTGGCCGATCTCTTGCGGCGGCCGGCGTATGCTGTGCCACTGTTAATAAATATTACGGGGAGCATTTGGTTCTTCCTTCTGCTGGGCTCGGCCGGTAAGTGGAATGCACAGTCAATCTACCAATCCTATGTTGACTAGTTGCGTGCGTTGTAGAACTTAGCCTTATGGTTCCCATCACGAATTCATGTGCGTTCTTGTTTACCGTTTTGGGTGAGTGGCTGGCGGAGCGCAAAGTTATTGAAAAGGGTAAGTGAAACACCGCCCAGCTGGCCTCCACAGCAACATTAACATTCATTTCTAGATACTTGGTTCGGGATGGCACTGGTACTCGGAGGCATTGCTTTGTGCGTGACTGCAAAGAGATAGAACATACTGCAAACCAGCTAGAGATTTGTTCGCCACTCTTATTTTCATCTATGGTATCTATTACTACAATACATCTACAGAGCATCTGCACACTCATTTTTTTTCCTCGCTCTCCTGAATAGCAATCATTTGCTGGACCTCCTGATCGCTCATCCACTGCCTGACACTCTCCATGGCTTTCTCCAGGTTGTCCCCTCCTTCGATCACATCGTCCAAGCCATGGATCGTCAGCCCACTGCGGTGGTCCGTCACGCGCTGCTGTCCCCAATTGTACGTTCTAATCTTATGCTCGCGGCCCATCTTGGCAACGCCTATGACGCTCCTCCGCAAGTTCAGCGCCTCTTCCTCCCTGGATTCCCGTCTCAACTGCGCTATCCTCGACCGCAGCACCTGCCACGCCTTGTCCCTGTTCGCTCTTTGTGACCTCGAATCCTGAATCGCCGCCACCGTCCCGGTCGGAACGTGCGTCAGCCGGACCGCCGACTCAGTCTTATTGACATGCTGTCCACCAGCTCCACTCGCCCTCATGATATCCGTCCGCACCTCCTTCGGATCAATATAGTAATCGCTATTCAGGTCCTCGAAATCCACATTAGCCGCGCCCCCTTCGGGAAAACTCGGCAGCACCAGCACGCTCGCGGAGCTGGTATGCGTGCGGCCCTTGCTCTCGGTCGCCGGCACGCGCTGGACGCGGTGCACGCCGGCCTCGCAGCGGAAGCGGCCGTAGGCGCCCTCGGCCGCGACCTCGAGGATGGCCTCCTGCAGCGGGGCGTCGGAGCCGCGCGGGTCGCCGCCGCCCTCGGCGTCCTCGTACTTGACGAGCTGCGCGCGCAGCCCCTGCCGCGAGCAGTACGCCTGGTACATGCGCAGCAGGTCCGCCGCGAACAGCGCCGCCTCGGACCCGCCCGCGCCCGGCCGGATTTCCAGCATGCACGGGAGCTGCGCGAACGGGTGCTTCGGCACCAGGCTGCTTGTCAGCGACTGCGAGGCGCGGTCGAGCTGGGCGGCGGTGTCGGGGAGGTCTTCGGCGGCGAGGTCGCGGAGCTCGGGGTCGGCGGCGGTGTCGTTGACGAGGCTGCGGAGCTCGGTGAGGGACTGGTGTGGTGGTGAAGGTTAGAGGACGGCGGGTTGCGGCGATTGGGAGGGCCGTTTGGGGTCGCAAACCTCGTTCGCCTTCTCCCATTCTTTTAAGGCTGCGGCGATGGGAGCGGCCTCGCCGGCCTTTTTGGCGGTGCGGGTGTCGAAGCTCTCGACGAGCTTCTCTGAGAGCTGGGCATGCTCGGCGGCGACGGCGCGTGCGCGTTTGAGCACCGCAGATGAAATGGAATCTAGAGATGCGCTAGTGGTTTGGTGACGCACGAATGCGGCGGACCTGGCGGGGAAGGAGGAGCGCAGCAGGCGTCGGCGGCAGATCCAGCCTACGGCGGCGTTCATGGTGGAGGACGGCGGAGAAATGAGTGTCGAGATAAACTACTTTAGCTGAGCGTCACACACAGCGGCCACAGCAGCACGCGTCGGCCCGTGTGTGTGTTTCGGCCGCCAGTCGGCCAGGGCTTGGCAGGAACCGCGGGGCAAGCACTCCCGCGGCCAACAGCTGCTCGTGCGGTTGGCATCACCGCATAGTCTCTCTTCTGTCAGTGCCTTCGACTCGATCCGGTTAATCACAGGTCTGCAGTCGGCCTGCCACCACGATGCCGAGGAACAATCCCGGTCGAATGGGCCGCAACCGTGGAGGATAACGTAATGACGAGGGACCCCCGCATAGGCAGCTGGACCGGAGATATCGAGCTCAAGGTGGGATGCCAACTCTGTGTCCTACCTATGACTCTATCGGTAGAGACGGCATAAACTTCCGCCTTAGCCCCCATCGTTGCCCGTTGCCGCGTGCCGCTGCTTTCATTTCTTCTTATTAGTCCCCACGCCTTCCAATTGCGTTTCTGCGTTGCTCGCTCGATTTGTCAAGATCGTAGACACTTGAAAGTCACTGTGCAGTCTTCAGCATGCCTCTAAATCCGCAGGCCATCTATCCGGCCACGGACCCGGAATTCATCCAGTTTCCCAGCCGGCGAAGCACCGTCCACAGCACCAAGGGCATCGTCTCGTCCACCCAGCCGCTCGCGACCCAAGCCGGGGTCCGCATCCTGCGCCAGGGGGGCAACTGCGCCGTAAGCCGCGCATCGAGTCCCTCGAACAGCAAGAAAACCGACCATCTAACATGACCAAACCACACAGGATGCCGCCGTCGCCGTCGCCGCGGCGCTCAACATGACGGAGCCGGGCAGCACCGGCATCGGCGGCGACTGCTTCTGCCTCTTCTACGACGCCAAGACGAAGAAGGTGCACGCCATGAACGGCTCGGGGCGGGCGGGCGGCAATGTCTCGCTCCAGACCATCCGCGAGGACTTGGGCATCGCGCCGGGCGAGATCGGCAGCATCCCTATGACGAGCGTTCACGCCGTTACCGTGCCCGGCGCGCCGGCCGGCTGGGTCGATGCCGTCGAGCGCTTTGGGAGCGGCAAGGTGTCGCTCGAGGAGATCCTGGCGCCTGCCATCGAGCTGGGCGAAGAGGGCTTCCCAGTGTCGGAGCTGAGCAGCTCCTTCTGGCACAACAGCGAGCAGACCATCAGGAACGCGAGCCCTAACTTTGCTGAGATGCTGAAGAAGGATCCCGCCGCCAAGGATGGCTGCAGGGCGCCGAACCCGGGCGAGATCTTCAAGAACCCGACGCTGGCGAACACGTTCAGGTTGTTGGCTAAGAACGGAAAGAAGGGTTTCTACGAGGGCCCGGTTGCGGAGGCGCTGATCAAGGTCGTGCAAGACCTCGGAGGGCGCCTTACTCTGGAGGACTTGAAGAGGCATGCGGAGCTCGGCAGTGAGCCGGTGGATGCGATTTCGCTCAAGTTTCACGGGCAGGGGGTTGGGGACTTGCACCAGAAGCACATGCACGACGGAGGAGACGAGGGCGTGGAGGTGTGGGAGCACCCGCCGAACGGCCAGGGGATCGTGGCGCTGATGGCATTGGGCATGCTGCAAGAGCTCGAGAAGACGGGCAAGATCTCCAAGTTCACGTCAAGGGACCACAACTCGGCAGAACACCTACACGCCGTCATCGAGACGCTTCGCATCGCCTTTGCAGATGCAGGCTGGTGGGTGACGGACCCGAACGTGGAGAAGGTGCCCACTCAGGAGCTGATTTCACAACCCTACCTGGCCGAACGCGCAAAGCTCTTCAACCCCGCGAGCGCCTCGGACATCCCCGACCACGGCTCGCCGGCGCACAACCACAGCGACACGGTCTACTTCTGCTGCACCGACAGCGAGGGCAACGGCATCTCGTTCATCAACAGCAACTACGGCGGGTACGGCACAGCCATCATCCCGCAGGGCTGCGGCTTCACGCTGCAGAACCGCGGGGCCAACTTCAGCCTGCAGCCGGACCACCCCAACGTCATCAAGCCCAACAAGCGCCCCTACCACACCATCATCCCGGCCATGATCACCAACCCGTCCGACGGCAGCCTGCACTCCGTCTACGGCGTCATGGGCGGCTTCATGCAGCCCCAGGGCCACGTCCAGGTGCTGCTGAACATGCTGGTGTTTGGCCACACGCCGCAGTCCGCCCTGGACGCGCCGCGCGTGTGCATCGGCGCGGGCATGCCGGATCAGCGGAACGAGCAGAAGGCCATTGACCGGACGGTTTATCTGGAAGACGGCATCAGGCCGGATGTGGTGGAGAAGCTGAAGGCGATGGGCCACCAGGTCGAGGTTGTGAAGGGACATCAGCGTGGACTGTTTGGTAGGGGCCAGGTCATCAGGTGTCATGTGGAAGACGGGCAGACGGTGTGGAGCGCCGGAAGCGATCCTCGCGGCGATGGAGCAGCGATGCCGGTGTGATTGATGTACAGTAATAAGAACATGAAGGTAGAAGCCGCGAGATTTCTGATAGAGATTGGTGTCCGTGATGTCCGCGAGATGGATGAGGATTGTGAAACAAGAGTGCAGACAAAGAGGCGCAGTTCTGGTTGCAGGATGACAGGGCCGCCACGTGCCTGTCTGGGGAAAGACTAGGGTTCAACAGGCCGGGGGACGCCGCTTGCGGCCCGTGCGCAGAGGAAAGTCAGACGGGCCTGCTTCTATCCTCTTCACCAGCCGTCCAACTGCACCGCCGCCGAAACTTCTTCAACAACACCACCCTCGCCCGATCCGCTTGTACAGCTATCCTTGACGGTCGTTACACCATTGCCCGTTTGTATCGCAGCAGCTGTTCGGTAAGTCACGCATGGCGCAACCTGCAATCTGGCGCCTTAAGATGAGGGGCATGCCAGGGCTGTGCATCATCATTGACTAACTCGGACCTCCAGCCCGGCGAGAAGATCTACACACAACCCCTGCGCCCCCAGCGACCGCAGGCCGAAGCTACATACACACCGAAACACGCCTGCCTTATGGACTCGATGCGCAGCCTAAACACGTCGCTGCCCTCGGCGCGGCGACGCCCGCAGCCGCCGGCTCAGCTTCTACAAGCCTTCAAGACGGCCGCCCTGCAGGTCACCAACCTGTACAAGGCCGCCGCCACCGACCGCGAAGCAGCCCACGAGGAGGGCTACCAGGCCGCACTGGAGGACATGCTGAGCTTCCTGGACAACGAGAACCTGGGCGTCGGCGACGGCGAGGGCTGGCGGGTGCGGCAATGGGTGACGGAGAAGCTGCAGGAGGGCATGGCGAGCGGCAACCACATCGACAGCGACGACGAGAACACCAACACCAACAACACCACCACCTCCAGCCACCAACACGGCGAACACCAAGCCAAGCCCGCCCCCCAGCGCAGCTCCTCGCCCGTCGTCCCGCACCGCACCGAAGAGCCCGTCGTATCCGTCCCCCCGCCCGCCGTCGCCTCCGTGTCGCCGGAGCCGGCACACGTATCGGCCCCCGAGCGGCCCGCCTTCGACGCCACTCTGCCCAAGGGCGACTTCACGTTCCGCGCCGCCCAGTCCCTGCCCGCCCACACCGACTTGGACATGGACCATGAAGCGGAGGATGAGGGCGACGAAAACAACAACAACAACAACGCCACCGCACCCGCCCAAATCAACGTCTTCCCTCGCCACCACGGCCGCGCCAACCACCACCACCATCGCAGCGGTAACGGGATCAATCGGTCAAACCACGCCAGAGACGGCAACCGCAACAATGCTGCCGCCACCGCCGCCGCCGTCGCCCAGATCA
Source organism: Diplodia corticola (assembly GCF_001883845.1). Classification (NCBI taxonomy): domain Eukaryota; kingdom Fungi; phylum Ascomycota; class Dothideomycetes; order Botryosphaeriales; family Botryosphaeriaceae; genus Diplodia; species Diplodia corticola. The sequence goes on from NW_017971504.1 coordinate 126,262, forward strand.
ACAGTATTGGCCAGGGAGCGGGTTTGAAGCGGCGAGCGCCGTTTGGCGACTTCTTCGACATCACTGGGGTAGGGAACGGGAAGGATATCTCTGGGGGAGGTGGAAAGAGGGGGAGATTTACGTAATGAGGGGGGGGATTTTCACGTTTATCACCACTCAGCGCGCATGGAACGGTTTTAGAGCATGGGGGGGGAGGGGGATGGGGCATTGTAGAACGTGGTGTTTGCTGCAATGGGCCTTTTTTTATTTTCGGTTAGGGCATTTTTTTTCCGGGTGTTCTTTTGTGTTTTTCGGGGATCTCTATACAAGTCGAGGATATCCATATACCACAGGCAGCAGTGCCGGCATAGGAAGCATATTACGGGAGTTTTTTTTGTAAGGGGCTAACGTTATATTCTTTCTGGGTTGTCTTATTGCAATGTTTGGAGGGGAGGGTTCTGTTCACATCATGTGGGCTGCATTGACGGAAATGTTTTTTTTTTTCGTGAAAGGGACATTTCCTTGGCTTTTGCCCGGAAAGAGGACCCTTGCATCGAGGATAGAAAGGGATCATGGACTACAATGAATCGGATTGTTGGGTTGGAAGGGCTCGGCGATGTCGAACCTTCTTGCACCATGGGAGTCCTTTCAAGGGGCTTTCTTTTTTCTTTCCACCAGCTAGATGTTCGCTTTACCGCGCCACCTGGTTGGGGGATTTGTCCCTGGGGATTCAAATCGAGGGAAGGGATAGTCAGTGGTGGATCTACAATACCCAAATATGTGTCGGTCGACCGGCCAACACTCAACAAACACCATGCTGTCAAGTGCGATTTGGCACCGTCATCTGCACTTTAGCTTCCTATTGGGTAGTACTCGACTGAGTGAGGAGCCCTGTAACAGAAATGAGTATGTGTGTACGTTCCAGGCAAATCAGTGAATGTGAACAACCCGTCCTTTCTCCAATTACACAAATATTATTTGTCCGTGGAAGCATCAACCAGACAGCAGCAATCATCGCCACCCTCCCCCGACGAACCGTCCCCCAATTCCAACAAGCCGAGCCTCCACCGCAACAGAGCAAAAATACATCCCCCCCTCCTCTTTCCCCACAACCCCCAGAATCCCAGAACCCCCAAAAAAACGCCGCCCGCCCCGCCCCGCCCGCGCCCCCCAATAACCCACCACCCAACCCCCTCCCCTTCCCTCCCTTTTTTTCCCCCCTCTTCCCCATCTTCCCCCCATTCCGTCACCCACAACCAACCAAAAATCCAAAAACTCAATTCACGAGCCGATACACCCCCAGCCCGACCAACACCCCCGCCAGCCCCGTTATGCTCGCCCGCCGCGCGCGCAGCCCCAGCCCCAGCGCCGACGCCTTGGCCAGCGCCGCCGCCCGCTCCCGCCGCAGCTGCGCGTGTCCCGACATGTAGCTGTAGATGCCGAGGCCGATGAATGCGCCGGAGCCTGTGGGTGGTGTTAGAGTCGGGCGGTTGGCGGAGGGGGGCGGGCTGTGGTGGGGTTGGGATTGGAGTTGCGGTTGCGGTTGGGTTGCTTACCCATTACTCGGCATGGCGTGCAGTCGTCGATTGCCTGGCGGTCTTCTTGGAGCATCTTGCTGAGTGGGGGTGGTTGTTGTTCGATTGGTAGGTCGGTGGTGCGGTGTTGGCCGGCGGATGGGGTTGCGGTTGCGGTTGCGGTTGCGGCGTCTTTGGACATTTTGGTTTATTAATTTTTTTTTTTTTGCACGCGCTGAATTGCTCTTTGGTGTCGGCGGTTGCGGATGGAGGGGGGAGAGGCGCTGAATGCGTTGAGCGGGGAGAGAGGGATCGCGTGGCGTGGCGTGGTGTCGTCGCGTGGTGGGGAGAGTTCGGGTGAGGTGTGGGACGCGACGCGACGCGATGCGATGCAGCTGTATGTAGGTACTTGGGCGCGAGTCATGTCGGTCTCGGCTGGCTGCGGAGTATAGTGAACGAATGCTTTGTACATATCCAAGAGGCTGGAATTCATTATGACGTAGTTCTTAATGTCGTGTCATGTTGTGGTCATCGGGCACTTGGAAAAAAATATATTTGCTTGATCACTTGCCGGCATCGACAATGTCATTTTAGTGGATGGAATTCTTTTTCCTTTTGGAAGCCAAGAATACAACCCGAACAGAACCGTTTTTCTATGTTAGTCGATGACGGTGGAAGCTTAAGATACGCTGTTACCCCCGGGCCACCAAAGAGTATGGGCAAAAGAGAAGATGAAGTGAGGATGGATGATAAAAACTACAAATCATTGCCTACTACAAAAGAGCAAAAAGTCAGTTCCTTACGGAACCTATAAAACCCCCTTTCGAGGATTTCCCCCCTAAGTCCGAAGACAAAGGTGGTGAGGGTGCGCAACACCTCCATGCCCTAGGCATGCTCCCGCCTGCCAGAAACGGCGGCGGCCGCTCCTTTCGGCAATGCAAAAGCAGCTCTATGTGAAGATAACTGGGACAGTGTCCAGCCACTACTCCATACCTGCAGCAATATATCTGCAGTGCCCGTAGGCGAAAGAAGAAGTTTGCTGAAGTGTTCATATACAACAGATGGGACTCGGACAGATTTTATTACAGATTTGCTGGTGGAGATTAAGGAGAAAGAACGAACAGTGAGAGGAGGAAATTAGGCAGTTTTATGCCTGCACAGTCTCAAAGAACTCTACTCAGAAATGGCAGTTATATCCAACTCGGGCCCTGACGATGGCGACGTCCACGTCCTCTCAGTCACTCCACTCCCCCGCCGGAAGGACCTCATCGACAACCGCGCAGGATCCTCCCCCGACGACATCGACGCAGACACCAATGACGCAGTAGAGCAACCCACTGAAAAGACCGACACCGTCTGCGTCTGCAGCTCCACGGCCACCAAACAGTCCGCGCTGCTTCCTCCCGCCAGGACGTGCTGCCAATCCCGCCTCACCACGCCCTCGCCCACACCATACCCCAGCGCCACGCTGTAGTTCTTCTCCATAGAAACGATTCACCGTCTCCTGTGATCCGATAATTCTGGAAGCCCGACGTGACTTGGCGAAAAAAGTCGCCATCCTCCCATGTAAAATTCAAAGCCTGACGGTTGAGGTCGGTGGAGAATGCCTGCAGTCTTGTCGCTCAGACAGAGTTCTCATGGCTTTGGTCAGCGGAAGGCCGTGGTATCATCTCACAACCAGATCCAGAGCTTCCAAGCACACGGTAAATACGAAGTAGTAGATGACAAGAGGTAACGACCTGGATTTTCGCAGAGATGATGGGTCCAATGTTGGGAGACCTCTTTGTCTCGAGGGATCTCTCTGTCTACTTGTTTGATTGAGTGCGGGTTTGACTGGACCTGATGACGGAGAGCGGGGTCGCGTTCCCAGGCTGTAGATGGAGGGTTAGTCAGTCGGTAAAGCATGGTTGCAGACTTTACTCACTGAGCCGGACATGGTCTCTGAATCTCTCTGCAGATGAGGGTGGTATAAATTAAGGACGTAGGAACATAGCCGCGGAGAGGTGCGTTTGGGGGTATGGGGGTTCTTAGAGTGATCGGAAGCTTATTCTACGCGCGAACGGTCAAATGGCAATCGTCCAGTGGGCGCCGTCAAGATGGCTGCTAAAGGACGTCCTGTGGATGCACGAGTCATGGCGGTCGAGGGTCCAGGGCGGCGACATCATCGGCGGCGCAGCCCACCCAAACCACCAAGGCGAGCCATCTCGGAGAGCACTCCTGCAGCAACCCCCGCTCCTCTCCTCGCCCGGCGCATGCATGGGGCGCGCTCGTTCACCCGCTGCCCGCCATGAGCCAAGTCGAGGCTCTGTACATCTTCGATGAGCACAAGTACGTCGATCCACCGCCCCGCCGCCCCGTCGACCGCCGCGCTCACCAATACTCCCCAGCAACCTGATCCTCGAACACGTCTACTGCGCCCGCCCGCCCGCCGCCCTGCACCTCCTGCCGCTCTACCTGCAGCACCCCGCCCCGCGGCCCTCGCTGGTCTACCTGCCCTCCACCAATCCCCCCACCCTCGTCCACTCCATCATCCAGGACCGCCTGCTCTTCCTCGCCCCCTCCAGCGTCGACACCGAGCCGCTGCTCGTGCTCGAGTTCCTCCACCGCGTCGCCGATGCAATAGAAGACTTCCTGGGCTCGCCGCTGCTGGCCACCAAGATCGAAGCACACTACGATGTCGTCGCCCAGCTGCTGGGCGAGATGTGCGACGCCGGCATAGTCGCCAACACCGAGGCCAACGCCCTACGCGACCTCGTCGAGGCCCCAAGCGTCATGAAGAACCTGCTGGGCAACATGGGGCTCCCTTCGTACGCCCCCCCTCACCCTCTCCCCCCACAATCCCACGCTGACACGCCCCGCCCCGCCTCCAGCTCCTCCCCGGCCCTCAACCCCGCCAGCACCTTCGGCCGGCCCTCCCTCAAACCCACCCTCACACCCCCCGGCAGCAGCCCCACCGCCTCGCCCGTCCCCTGGCGCCGCGCCAACGTCCGCCACACCTCCAACGAGCTCTACGTCGACGCCGTCGAGACCCTCTCCGTCACCTTCTCGCCCTCGGGCGCGCCCATCTCCGCCTTCGCCAACGGCAGCATCGCCTTCACCTCCAAGGTCAGCGGCATCCCCGACCTCATCCTCCGCCTCGACGCCCCCGGCGGCATCGCCCACGTCGTCCAGCTCCCCGTCTTCCACCCGTGCGTCCGCCTCGCCCGCTGGCGCGAGCGCCCCGGCGAGCTGAGCTTCGTCCCCCCCGACGGCCGCTTCGTCCTCGCCGGCTACGAGGTCGACCTGCTCGGCCCGGGCTTCCTGCTCGACGCCCAGAACCTCAAGCAGGGGACCAACCGCCCCGCCCTCAACATCCCCGCCAACGTCGAGGTCAAGACGAACCTCGGCCCCGCCGGCGCCGACTTCGAGGTCCGCCTCTCCCTCTCCCCGCGCTTCCGCTCCACCGCGTCATCTTCGTCAGGATCAGGCGGCGGTGGCGCGTCCGGTCGACCTGGCGGCGGGCTCGGCAGCCGCACTGGATCCGGGTTTGCCGGCTTGGGCGGTGGTGGTGGTGGACACAGCGGCACGTCGGCCGCGCCGCAGCTGTCGGACGTCACGGTGCGCGTGCCGCTGCCGGCCGGTGTGCGCAACTTGGCTGACGTGCGCCCGTCGCGGGGGGAGGTGACGCAGTACGCGCCGGGGGACGGCGCGCTCGAGTGGCGCGTGTCGTCCAAGGACGTCGCCGCCCTGCTGCAGCTCGGCATGGGGGCCGTCGCGACGCTGCGGTGCTCGGTCGTCGGCGGCGGCGGCGGCGGTTCGCTGGACGGCGACGACGAGGCGGATGGGGAGGGGGATGGCGCCGCGGCGTTGGTGCTCGGCGGTGGGAGGTATGACTATGATGAGGTGGATGGCTCGGCGTCGGGGAGTGGCGGTGGTTATCAGTCTGGCGGCGTGGTGGAGAAGGCGAATGGGACTGGCGCGGCGCCGGACGTGGACGCCCGGGCGGAGAGGAGGAGGCAGGCCAACAGGCTGCTCATGCCGAGTAGCGCTGCGCTGAGCTTCCAGGTCAAGGGCTGGTTGGCGAGCGGTGTTAAGGTGGAGAGCTTGAATCTGGACCAACGGAAGTCGAGGGGGTTGGGGGCTGGTGTCACGCCGTATAAGGGTGTCAAGTATTTGACTGTGAGTAGGGACGGCGTGGAGGTGAGGTGTTGATGGCGGAGGAGGATATGGTTGAAGGCATGGCATTGTTTGAGTGGCAAGTGTACGTGTGATGAAGCCTTGAACCCACGGCCCTGATGATGCGGAGATGGCTTGGGAGAAAAGAGGCTGGATGAGGCATTGAATCGCGATTGAATCAAATGAACATATTTCTCGCTAAGATTATTGATCCAAACGGCCCTGTTTGAATTCAGGATACGATATCTGTGTGCAATGGATATGGTCCTAAGAATTCGCTGTTTCGGCCGATGGGAGAGAGATGCCGCGTGAACCCGGCAAAAGTCCCAGCTGCGGCGGTACCAACCACATCAATGGCCTACATGCAGCAAAACGCACACGGACCTATTTGCATCCAGAGGAAACTGCGGATATTTGTAATGGACTCGGAGTCGGGATGGTACAATGGCTTCTATACTGCTACTGCTGACGCAATCGGGGGTAATCTCCATCATCTTGATTGGTCCATTATTCTACAAGGTCGCAGACCAAAGGTCCAAATCTCCCCTTCCCTTCCTCCCCCAGCTCCTCCCAAAAATAGCTCCCGGCGTTTACATGTTGGGATCACTGGCGCGCGCGCGACGAGGAAATTGACAGTGGGGGGCGAGATGGCTTATTGGCCCAGAGCCTTGGCGCGCTCGTCTTCGAGCTTGGTGTAGAAGTTGTCGCGGTGACGGACGGCGGGGACGTGGTAGCCGTACCACCAGCCGTAGCCAGTAGCGGTGCCGAGGCCTGGATGCGCGGGCGGCGCTGCTTGTTAGCGGGATGGAATGATCTCGGGAGAGGGAGCTTCGTTTGGTGGGCTCTGGATTGCGATTCGCGCGCGGGGGGATTGGAGGATGGAGCGGCCGCGGGGAGGAGCTCGGTCCAGCGCGGGATGAGAGGGAGCGGTTCTACGTACCGAGGGCGACGGAGAGGTCGAGGACGAGGCCTCTGCGGAGCATCTGTTGCGGGTGTGCGGGTTAGCCCCAATTGCGGGGGGAGCAAGGACAAACGGTGGGCTGCAGGGGTGGGGGAGGCATACTCCAGTGATGGGCTTGACCATTTTGGCGGCGGGGAGCGGAGAGGTTTCGCGGAGAGCGGGCGTTGGGGTGTGGTTGCGGTGATGCGGGTGGTGTGACGCGCGATAGCTGGGGTTCGTTGGTCAAGGTCGCAGTTGCTTCGCACCGGCCACAAGTAATGCCGAATCGCGAAGGAACGACCTGGGCAAAGCAGGTGGCCCAAGCTGCGCGCCCGCCGCCCGCCGGCGAACTGCAGCTCTGCCTCACCACACTCTCAACCTGCACCATGCGCGTCACATAGCGCGAAAAAAACAAACATCTTCCGCCCGTTCTCGCATCCCGCCGGACTTCCGCCCCTTTGCACACCATCCGTCCTCAATCGCTCGACCTTTACACGCCCATTGCAACGCGAGTCTGCGCAATGATGCCCGGACTGCGCTACCCCGATGCTTCTTCAACGCAGAACCACGCCGCCGGCTCCAAGCGCCCGCTCGCTCCGGACGATGAACAATACGCACTCTCTTCGAAACGCCGTCGCGTCGTGCGCCACGGTATCCGACATAAGCAGGCCTGGCGCGAGGACCCATCCATTGCCGCGCCGCAGGACGAGGCCTTCTTCCAGGCCCAGATTCTACGTGCCTGCTCAATCAGCTTGACGGCCGTCGGATTTGAGAGCGCGAAGCCCACCGCGCTGGAGGCGTTTCGCGGCCAGGTTGACGAATGTACGTGTTTTTTCCTTATGTCCACAGCGGTACCAATTGGGGAATGAGCGCGCCGGCAGCAGTGCTTTGGGACGGACTCTTCTGTGTTGAACTGCGAGGCTTACGCATCTGTTTTTCCCCAAAAAAAAACAGTCATGCTCCACTTCCTCACAGATGTGCGCGTCTCGATGGAGCACGCGCGCCGCACAACCGCCACGCCTTCCGACTTCGCCCGCGCACTCGCCCACACCGGCTACACTGCGTCGGACCTTGAGCCGCAGCTCGCGCTGCCGCTGCCTGCTGCCATCGCATTGCCGCCCGTGCCCGACGCGCCGCCCGCGGAGGAGCCCCCGCCGCGCCTCGAGGCCGTCCTGGGCGCCGAGCTGTCGGGCGCCGCCGACAAGAACGCCCGCGCGTACATCCCTACGCATCTCCCTGCCTTCCCCAGCAAGCACACCTGGCAGGCCACGCCCGTGTACAGCTCGCGCGAGACGGACCCGAGGAAGATTCGCGAGCGCGCGACGCAGGAGGGTATTCTGGCGGAGCAGGCGCTGAGGAAGCTCATGGCGGCGAATCGGACGGGGTCGAGCAGGAGGCGAGGCAAGGATACTGGTGTTGCGGGTGATAAGAGGAGGTCGCCGCCGGCGAGTAAGCAGATGTGGGAGGATGCTATGCGCGAGATCATACGCGAGGATGAGATGAAGCGGGGGGACGTGATCATGGGCGGGATGGATGACGAGCAGAGCGGGGACAAGACAAACGACTTCGTGGTGGACACGGGTCTGCTGGTGAACTACGATAAGAAGTATTGGCGGAAGGGAGTACAGTCGACGGCATGGTCGTAAGACGGGAGATTCGAAACCAGCGGGTCGAGGCGCCGAGTGGGGATGAAGGGAAGTTCAACGAAGGAAGGCAATCGATGAGACAGTGGGAGATAAACATTTTTAGCGCGGCGTTCCTGGTGTTTGGTCTTGTGGATGGCGTGTGTCAGGTGGCGTACGGTCCATCATTTTCTCGGGACAGGAGAACCAATAGCTGCATCAAAGCGGACGAAGATACCACGGTCGAGGTGTGATGGTCTGTAGAATCAAGATATGCAGCGCGCTTGGTGAATATACCAAACCGATTTCTTTGTTTGCTGTCACAGAGTCATACGCTATCCTGAACGGGTAACGGCACAGTGGGTGACGGAAGAACTTGGTCTACGGCGACTTTGCTATGCTAACTCTGTGTTTTCATCGCGAACCTTGGCTGAGGTTCAGTGCAGGGAAACGTGGTTGTGCCTGCGTTGGTCGGGCGAAGACGTCACAGGCGATACTCCAAGTCCTCCCACGACGTCGTCTCGACCGTCAACCCATCCGCACATCTTTTCACGACAGCCTGTCAGCACCTCGAATCTCGACATCTCCTCGCGAGTGGAGGGGCAAAAAAGTCCAAACGCACCTCCGAAAATAGCGGATCAACGGGCGGCACACGACGCTGGCGCGCGGATCCTTCCGGTTTTTGACCTCACACAGGTACTGCACCATCTCCAGCGGTTTGCACTTCTCCAGCTCGACCGGCGGCTTCCTGCGCCTGCCATTGGTTTTGTACTGCACGCGCACGCCGAGCTCCTCCGGCGGAAAGGCTTCGACGGGCGGTGCCATCGTCGTTGGAGTTGATTTAGGTGGGGAAAAGAGAAGGAGAAGAGGGCGTCACCACCGTCTCTGCCTGGAAGGATCCTTGACCGCGAAGAGATGCCCTGCGCGACAGCTGCGGCTGAGCGGGAAGCTGGGTACTGGTGAAGGGTTCTGCCTTTGTGGACTCAACGACGGCTCGCGGCGAGATGGCAGCGCAGGTTTTGGGACGGAGGTTGTTGGGCGAGGTTGAGGAGGCCCGACTGGACGAGGTGTGTATGCTTATTTGATGTCGCGACATCCCGCGGCTCGACCATGGTCTGCCAGCGCTACAAAGGCACGATACGCTAACTCTACGTCAGGTTTTCAATTCCGTGAGGCTGTTCACGCACCCAGAGCCGAGCGAAGCGCGATTCGGTATTCCCCCGCTGGACCGCCTCTTGCGCTTATTTGAGCAATCACATTCACGCTACCACGACCCGGGCTCTCCACCCCTCGACCAGGCTCAGAGACACCGACCTACTCCTACGCCTCCGCTGATCGAGCTTACATCTGCTGGTCCCGGCGCGGGCAAAACGCAGCTGCTCTACCTGATCACCGCCCTGGCCATCCTCCCCCGCGCCTACGCCAGCATCGACCTCCAGGGAAAAGCGAGCGCCATCGTCGTCGTCGACACCGACGGCCACTTCTCCGTCTCGCGGCTCGCAACCGTCGCAAAAGGCCACATCGCCCGCTGCTGCCGCCGCCACGCACAACAGCAGCAACAGCAACGACGCCACCACGACGGCATCGAGCCCGACAACAATGACGACGGCGACGACGACAACCGTCACCCACTCATCAAACCCGCCGCCGTAGACTCCATCATCGCCGCGGCCCTCACCCATGTACACATCCTCCAACCGCAGTCGCAAGCCGCGCTCCTGGACGCCCTGCGCGCCCTACCCACCTACCTCTTCTCGCGCTCCACCACCTCCACCACCACCTACCACCACAGCTCCGCGCACCGCCCACTCCACTCCATCCTCCTCGACAGCGCCAGCGCCTTCTTCTGGCCCCTCCGCGCCGCCGAAGACGACGCCCGCCTCGCGAACGCCACCACCACCACCACCACCACAACAACAACAACACCAACGCCGCCACCAACAACCGCATCATCCTACACCGCCCTCGCCCGCACCCTCCTCACCCTCCGCACCCAACTCAACTGCGCCATCGTCGCCACCACCGTCGCGTCGTCGTCATCCGCCCCCCCTCATTCCCGCCACCACGTCGACCCCTCCTCCTACTCCTCAAACCTCAAACCCCTCCTCCCCGCCACCTGGCCTGCCACCTTCGCGCCGTCGCTGCGCCTCGGCGTCGGACGGGCGGCCGTGCGCGGCTTCGCACCGGCGATGAGCGTCGCCGAGGCGCGGCGGGAGCGGGGCTTGCGGCAGGGGGTGGTGGAGAGGGGGAGGTGCGGCGTGTGGGTTGAGGGTTCGAGTGCGACTGCTGATCAGCTGGTGCGCGGCTACGTCTGCTCGGGGCCGATCATGGGGGCTGAGGGGTGGGTGGTTGATGTGAGGGGGGATGGGGTGGTGGTGGTGGTTGGGGAGGAGGAGGAGGGTGGTGGTGGTGGGAGCGGGGGGGAAGGGGGAGAGGGGGAGAGGGAGGCGGAGGCGGAGGCGGAGGGGGAGATCTGAGGGATGGAATACTGAGGGCTGGAATATTGGGCTGGACTACTGGGCTGGACTACTGGGCTAGGCTGGGCTGGGCTTTTTTTTTTTCTTTTGCTCCTGCGGCTGGAGAGGGCTTGATTGGGCGGGTGGATGGGAACGAGATAAGGCTCGGGCCGCGCCTTCCTGCTTGCCGCTGCCGCTGCCGCTGCCGCCTGCGGGACGAAGGATGGGGAGGAGGCGGGAACATGGCCAGGATGAGGCCATGATGTCGTGGTGTGGGTGCGCGGTCTGGCACGTCGCGCGGGACTTTGGTGCATGGTGCAGGATGGTGGATGGAACCCTTTGGGATGGATGCAAGGGTGCGAAGACGTCCGGATGCAACACAGAGATATCGGCACTTGGTCACTTATTTCGACTTTGGGGTCCGCATGACTTGGAGTCGGCCTCGTGCTAGCGACGGTGTACAGCAAGCGCGGGGTGCTGGCCGGGAATTCCTGGATCCTGGCTTGCTGACTCAGGGGTAGCTCGACGATGCCATTGGCGGACTGGCGCACCAGATGCTCGAGAGGCACGTTCGTGCAACGTCCGGGCTTGGGAACGTGGCTTTGGACGAATCTACGATACGAAGTTTCGGTTGCCTGCTTGGCCGCCCGCATTGGCCAAGACGATCCGGCACTGTCAGTCGTCGAGCATCTGACTCCTCGGTCTGCTCATGGCTTGGATGTCGTCCGGGTTGTTATCTCCACAGCTCGTGAGGACGGGATCGGGCGGGCTGAAACCGATATCTGGTGACGCGACAGGGGACGCCACACGCCAGCCGCTGTTCTTGCCGCCGTTCGCCGAGCCGTCCGATGGTTTCATTGCGTGACCTCGACTAGCATTCGATCTTCACAATCAAGTCCCCACGACGATCACTCGGCTGAACCGCGGCCGCCCACCCAAGACGGCAAAAGAGAGACGAGCCATCAACGGACTCCTTTTTTTGCCCGCCACCACGGTCCCTCTAGCGTCCTGGTGGGCTGCGCGGGTCATCCAGAGCTTGGAGAGGACGCCCGAGGAGTACGCCATGGAGATTTGTGACACGCGGCCGACCTATCTGCGACGCCCGTCCGCGCTCTCTCGCTTGACCGCGCCAACATGAGATGATGGCGGCGCTCGGCCTCGGCAATAAAGTCGTCACCGGCCAGGGAATAGCACTTCAGCCGGGGCGTTTCTGGTGGCGTGGGCCCACCACCCGACGAGTGGCTGCGGGGGACGGGAGGGAGTTTTGCTGGTCAACCTTGTCAACCTTGCTCTCGGACCTTCTCCGCAGCGAACCCAAGGCTTACGCTACCTGCCTGGGCTGGCTCGAGCCACGTACATGAACGGCCCCGGCCCTGTTTTATCCGCACAACTCTAACAGGACCTTCTTCGTCAGTGCATATTAAAGAGCGATCATTCGGCACTTTCTGTGGCCTTGCTTTTTAGCCCTACGCACCTACCTGCCGCTTCCTTCCGCTCCATCCCCCTGCCATTGATTGCAACAACATCTCGCTTTTCTAACTCTGAGTTGACTTTCGGCTTCGTCTTCTGTCGTCGGAGAACTGTCATCCAGGGTAAAGAGTAGAACATGGGCCGTCAGTTCTTGACTGGAACAAAGACTAGATCGGATTAACCATAAACTGTCCCCCATTCTCCTCCTCGCCTGCGGCACAGGTAGAGAACCCATGTTGACTGAAGTCGACTAAAAGAGACATCATTCATTTCGGCCTTGGTCGATCATCTCCACCTTAGGTGCGCGGCTTGAGACACCTTCTCTTTCCACTCTCGCTTTTCTCTTCTACCATTGTGGAGGTCTCTCCTCTTCCTCGCCCTCATCTAGCACCTACCTACGCTCAGGCCCTCAGCTCCTTCCGCTATCATCACCACCACCCGCTTATACCGTTTCGACTCCCCCGGCCCTTCAGCCTCCCATCGAAACGATGGCGTCGCCTTCCAATGTCTCGTTCCTCCACGATCCTCTCTTCCTTGCCCGCCGCGATCTGCACGTCGAAATGCCTGGCTTCGTCCTCGACAACGTCCGGCTCTTGTTCTTCACTTCAACTCCCGCAGTCCTGGCCAGCATCATTGCTGCGGCTGCCGCCGTCACCGCTGCGGTGGTCTGGACAAGAGACCCGTTGGCCGCGTTCTCGGTCATTGGGCAGGAATGGGGGGACGAGAACAAGAGGAGGGAGAGGTTTGTAATGGACGCGAAGAAGATTTATTTGGAGGGTTATAAGAAGGTTCGCTGCCACACCGTTTCACCCGCACTCTCGCTTGTTGGTGTGTAGACGAGATGGAGGGTTTGAGGGTTGAATCAGTGTGCTGATAGTTGGATTATGTGTTGTGCAGTTCAAAGATGGCGTGTATCAGATCACGACTGTGAGACGTAAGCGCTGCCGTAAATCGGAAGGAGGGGAAAGTTCTGAGCTGACTCGTTCCGTGGGGGTGTCAAAGGATCCAAAACGATCGTCATCGCGCCCAAGTTTCTCGATGAGCTGAGGAAGCTGCCGGATGACGTGGTGTGCAACCAGTGCGCCGCCGATGAGGTGAGTGAAAAGACACCACACTTGTTTGTCCGTCAGTCGTCGTTGACGACTCCTCGTCCCCAACCGCCCCCTCCCAAGCAGACGTCCGACTCCATCCACAAACCAGCCAGCTAACCACCACCACCACCACCCGCCCCACCAGACCCTCGAGTCCAAATACACCAACCTCAACACCCACGAGCCCCTCCACGGGCACGTCATGAAAACCCTCCTCACACCCAACCTCCGTACGTTCCCCCCTCCCCCTCCCGCTCCCCTCCCCCCTCACCACTGACCACCCCCTCCCAGGCCGCCTCAACCCCCGCATCGCCGAGACCATCACCATCACCACCGCCATCCACCTCCGCCTCCCCGCCTCCACCACCACCTGGTCCCCCCTCAACGCCACCACCCCGCTCCTCCACATCGTCGCCGCCGCCACCGGCGCCATCGGCGTCGGCACCCCCCTCTGCCTCGACCAGACGTATCTCGACGCCTCGGTGCAGTACGCCAGCAGCGTCATGCGCGCCATGGCGGCCGCGAGTCGCGTGCCCTGGTGGGCGAGGTGGTTGGTGGCGCCGTGGTTGAGGGAGTGCAGGGAGGTGAGGGTGAGGGAGAGGGATGTGGGGGCGTTGGTGGGGGGGTTGGTGAGGGAGAGGAGGATGAAGGAGGGGAAGAAGGGAGACGGGGAGGGGGATATGTTGGGGTGGTTTGTGGAGAGCGGGGCGAGGTTTGGGGTCGATGAGGAGTGGAAGGTCGTGCGGGCTTATCTGGGGTTCGTGTTTGCGGCCGTGCATTCGACGACCGTGGTGGTGGTGAATGTGTGAGTGGGGTGTTTTTCATTTTTTTTTTTCATCGTTTCCCCCCTTTTGTTTGTCTCCGAGGAAAGGATGGAGAAAATTGACGTTGTGATGTAGGCTGTTCAACCTCGCCGCCATGCCCGACTTCACAACGGAGCTTCGCGAGGAAATCACAACCGTCCTGGCCCGACACGACGGCGTGATGACGTTCCAAGCCCTCCAAGAAATGACGAAGCTCGACTCCTTCATGAAAGAAACCCTCCGCCTCTACCCCCTCCAATTCGGTACAACCTTCCCCCCACTCTCCGACCCAGTCCCTGCTCGCCCCCTCCCCCCCTTCATCCCCATCCCGCTGACCCGCCCAAAAAAACAGCAAACTTCCAACGCAAAGTCCTCAAACCCTTCGCCCTCTCCACCGGCCCCGTCATCCCCGCCCACACCGTCATCGAAGTCCCCAGCATGGCCGTCTCGCTCGACCCCGCCCGCTTCCCCGACCCCACCCGCTTCGACCCGCTGCGCTTCCACCGCCTGCGCACCGCGCCCGCCGCCGACCCCTCCAAGCACCAGTTCGCCACCGTCGCCGAGGATAGCACCAACTTCGGCTGGGGCCGCCACGCGTGTCCCGGCAGGTTCTTCGCCGCGAATGAGATCAAGATGGTCGTGGCGGCCGTGGTGCGGGGGTGGGACGTGAAGATGCCTGAGGCGGGGGAGGGGGAGGGCGAGGCGGAGAGGGAGTGGGAGGGGAGGAGGTGGAGGAATTGGGAGTATGGGAATTTTGTGAGTGGTGGTGTCCCTTGCTCCTGTTTTGGTTTTTTTTTTCTTTTTCTTTTTTTTTATCGTGGTGGATCGCTCGTTGGGTTGCTAGAGAGCGGATGGCTGACTGGTGCGTGCAGTGTTTTCCTGTTCCTACGAGGGAGCTGTTGTTTAGGAAGATTGTGCCGTAGGACGTCCGTTATACGCAGAATGGTAATGCAGAGATTTGGAGGTACCATGCACCTTGCGATGTTTTGAAGATATGCGTTCGAAGTCGTAGGTACCGGGGCTGTGCATATGCAGTCATCGGCTTGGCGTCAGCAGCTGATCCAAGCGTCGGACCCCTCTCCAGGCAGCCACGGCACTTGGATGTGCGTCTGTAGGGAAAGGAATGCCAATTGGCGGATGCCACGCCATAGATAGCCGCCGGGTTGCGGATTTCCCCCTAAACCAATAATGAGCATGCATACGTCCGCAGCCTACAGAAATACCGAACCCCGCGCGCAAACCTCGCTCGGTGGTTCTCTTTTCCGTCTCTTTTCGCCAACGTTCATCGTCGGCTCGCTGACTGTTCGCGGGTTGTCGATGGCATGGATCCTATCAGCACATTCTCCTTGGCAGCAGGCGTCATACAGGTTGTCGACTACGGGACCCGTGTTCTCTCCACCACCTACCAAATCTATCAGTCCGGGTCGGGCCAGACTACGCGCGATGTCGAGCTGTCAAGCTTATCTCAGGATCTTTCCGATTTGAGCGAGCGGCTGAAGAAGAGGCCTTCGGGAACACCTGAGAACGCCTTGCTTCATTTGTGCGACCGCTGCGTAGAAGCCAGTGATGAGCTGCAGAGGGCCATCGATGCTCTCCGAGCGCGGGGAACAACAAGAATCAGTGTCGCCGCGAGCAGCTTAGTTTCGGCTCTGAAATCCATCTGGACCGAGGACAAGATTGGGAGGTTGCGCGATCGCTTGTCAGAGATTCGGTCTCAGATGACGATCGCGACTCTAGTCTCTGTCTGGTATGAGATCCTTGGCGGGGCTCCTAATGACTTGAGGATGCTGATAGGTGTCGTAGGGAAGAGACTCAGCTGGACAGCCAGAGACACGTCGAATTGAGAGACCGGCTCGATGAAATCGCCGAGAAGCTTGACCGTCGCGACACATCAGCTCATCGATTTGCAATTGAGCTCAAGGGAATGACATCGCAAGACGAGGAGAGCCAATCTTCACGAAAGAATCACGAGCTGGTCCGAATCATTTGGAACACTGATCGGTCGTTTTGGGCTCTCAATCAAAGTGGCCAGCAGTTCAATGCTCCTCAGTCTGTGGATCGATCTTCATACGACGACGTTCCGGTGGCCGCCAAGGTCTTGAGCAATCTATGGTATAGCGACATGGAATCCCGAGGAGAAGCTATCCCCAATGCCTATGCAGATACTTTTGAATGGATCTTCCGCGACGAACACGTGGATGAACACGGACAAGAGTTGAAGTGGTCAAGCTTTCCAGCTTGGCTTCGGCAGGACTCACGCTCCATCTACTGGATAACTGGCAAGCCCGGCTCGGGGAAGTCGACCCTCATGAAGTTCATCTTCGAGCATGAACAACTGCGGCGCCACCTCCAGGACTACGCCAAAGATCTGCCGCTGATGCTTGCCGGCTTCTTCTTCTGGAATCCCGGCTCCAAGATGCAAAAGTCCCACGAAGGCCTCATCAGGGCTCTTTTACATCAATGTCTGACTGTCCGACGGGATTTGATCTCCGTCGTTCTACCCAGACGTTGGGCATTATACAGTCTTCTCGGGCACGATTCAACCGCCCCAGATTGGTCCTGGGGAGAGCTAAAGGAGTCGTTCGAGATTCTCTGCTCTTATCACGGAAAGGAATTCCAGCTTGCTCTGTTTCTGGACGGGCTTGATGAGTTTGACGGAACTCACGTGGACCTCATACAATGGGCAAAGGACAACATTGCTTGTCGCGATATCAAACTTTGTGTCTCGAGCCGACCCTGGAACATATTCTCGGATGCGTTTGGCCAGGGCCACTCCTTGACGATGCAAGACCTGACGAGACGTGACATTGAACATTTCGTCAAGGCGGAATTCGACAACAGCCCCGCGTTCCAGGACTTGAGAGGGATCTACGAGCTTGAGACGAATCGACTTCTCAGCGAAATCACACGGAAGGCCCAAGGCGTCTTTTTGTGGGTCAACCTCGTCGTTCGGTCTCTGTTAGAGACTTTGACCGACAGCCCATCTTTGTCACATGTTGAGGCAGTACTAGCTGAGATCCCGGCCGACATAGCTGGCCTGTACAACTCAATATGGCGCTCGATACCGACCGAGAGACTTCCGACATCGTCCAAACTGTTCCAACTTTGCGTAATTCAGGATCCAAATGAGCACCACGTCACAGTTGAGATGTTTTGGCGCGCCACTGAAGGGAGCTTTGCCAAATCCCGGCCTGTGGCAATGGATGAAAACGCACGCAAACGCATTACAAATGTTATGAAACGACTGCTGGACGGGCATACCCGCGGAATCCTAGAGATATCTTCAAATCAGGTTCAGTTTCTACACCGCTCAGCTAGGGACTGGATAACAGACGCCGGGATTTGGGGAGAAATATGCTCCAAAGCGCCAGCAGACTTTGACCCACATATGGATCTGCTCGAGGCCTACCTGGCCCAGCCACCAACGGTCATAGGGAGTGAGACGGACCTATTATCAGGATTCGTCCATAAATTCCTTTTTTACGCACGCGGTGCCTCGAAGTCAATTAAAGTTACGGAAGATCGACTTGTACAAGCTCTCGACCGCGCTAATGAGCTGGCCTGCGACTTGAGCGTAGCCTCTCCTCATATTACCAGGAAATTGTCAGTCGATTCAACGCATCCTGACCGCGACGAATATTCTCTTCGACACTGGTCGACCGTTCAATATTTTAATATCGATAAGGAAAACTCGTTTGTCGGCATTGCTGCACAGTACGGTGTTTTTAAATATGTTCAAGCAAAGGTCTCGGCGAACAGACGTCTTTTGGAGTCGAAACCTAACAGAGTCTCACTGCTGGAAAACGCAGTTTTCCCTGGCCTTACTTCCATACAGCTCCATACGAGATATGGACTGTACGATATTCTTCCACAGGGTTCAGTAGGCGAGGAGCAAGCACGAATCGTCCGATTTCTTCTCGACGCCAGCAGTGCGCACTACAGGACGGCCTTCGGCCGCTCATTGTACGATACTCTGCTGGAAGTACAAGGTGCCAAGAGAGTGTCGATGATGATGCCTATATCTCCCGAGTGGTACGTTGAGGCTCGGAAAATTCTGGAAGAGTATGGGTATGGTCACGAGGCAGCCAGGCCCGAGATAGCCAGGCCTGAGGCAGCCAGGCCCGAGGCAGCCATGCTCGAGGTAGCCAAGCCTGAGGTAGCCAAGATTGTGAAGGCGAAAAAGCTCGGAAGGCTTCTGAGAAGAATGCGTACGAAGCTCGTGAATTGATTCGTGCAGTTGATTACGGAAGTATATCATGTAGCCTGTCTCTCGAGTATCCTGTCCAGTATTCAAGGTCCACGTCAGCGGCGCGTCAATCCATTTCTCCTTCAGCCGTGTCTTCTTGAACTGCCGTGTTCCCTCTTTCGTGAGCTCCCATCCGCAATTTTACATGTATCACTTATAGTATCCCTACTCAATCAAACTTGATATCCGGGTTGCAGGCTTTCTCGAGGCGAACAAGGATGCCTCCTACTCGGCCAACTCCAATCAAACTTGGACATCGGTGTTCCGCCAGGCGATGCAGTTCGAGATCAATGTGTTTGGTAGTGCTGTCGGAGTGACTACTGGATCTGGTTAGTGTTGGTCCCATAGCAGACGTACGTATGCAACGTCAGCAATAATGTCTCGCTCAAAAAAGAAATGAGCGTGTACTCTTCAACGTCGACGAGTCACTTCGAGATAGCCAACACTTCAAGCGATCATGTCGCGTGCACTGACTAATGCCTTCGGTTGTCAGAGATTTCTCTATCGGCAGAGCCAATGAAGAAAAACTAACGCAGTCGGTTGATTACTCTCACCTCGGCAAATAGTGCAGATCTAGTGCCTGAAATATCCGCTCCATCCACCAATCCCTCCGCGCCCGTTCCGCTAATTATGTAGCGCCCGCTCGATACGTACGGCTGTGGCGGCGTCATTCCGCGTCCGCGTATGCAGCATGCAGGGAAAACGGGCTTGCAGGCGCCGCCGAAACCTCCCTTATCCAACCGCGTACATCCGCTCCAAGACAAACAGCTCTTTCACAATGCGGGTGTAATCCGGCGTTCCCGCTGGACGGGATAGTAAGCCTTGGATGTGAGCCGCTCAGACAGAAGTATGTACATACATATAAAAGTGTCTGGGGTCAGCGCGGGGTTGGTGGCCTACCACAATGAATAAGCACACCAAAGTCATCTTATAATTGTGTCCACTCTCTCTCCTCGCTCTCTACCTCTCTTTCTCTCTCCACACCCACTCTTCCCTCATACGCACCAGTCCTCTCCTCCCTCCTCAGCCCACCAACCCACCCCAAAAAAACAACAACCCCCGCAAGGAAGAAAAATGCTCGAACCAGCCATCCCCCCGCACCTCCTCCTCCCCCGCACCCAACCCCCCCGCCTCCCCGCACCGGACTTCGCCCCTCCCATCGCCGCATACACCGCACGCTTCCCCCAATCCGTCTCCCACCTCGTCATGGCCACCGTCTGCGCCCAAGCCCGCGACACGCGCACCACCCTCGACGCAGCCGGCGTCCTAGCGCCCGTGCTCGCATGCCTGCAGCGCGGTGCCGCCTCCGCCTCCGCCTCCGCCTCCGCCGTTCCCGACGAAACCACCCACAACAACAACAACAACAACAACAACAACAACAACAACAACAACAATAACAACACCGACCAGAAGAACGACTCACCCACCAACACCACCACCGCCCCCCACCCCACCGCCCACGACCTCATCACCTTCCACGACGTCGCCGGCCGCCATACCGTCGGCGTCATCGCCTACTTCGCCTGCTCCCGCCCAGCCTTCGCGTCCTGGTCCCGCCGCAGCGGCTTCGACGCGTGGTGGCAAGCGCTCGTTCCCGGCGCGGAACCGGTCGGCTGGTTCAGAGAAGTGTTTTTCCCCAGCGTCGACAGGTACGAGACGGTGTTCTCGTCGAGCGGGGAGGGGCCGGGCGGCGTGGGCGAGGGCGCGGCGCGGGTGGAGGGGATGCGGTTGAGCGGGGCGGTGAGGGAGCATGTTTATTGGGGGAGTATGAGGGATCGGTTGCCGAGGGGGCAGGTGGATGGGTTGGTTGGTGAGGGGGGGGAGGGAGTGAGGGGCGGGGTGGAGGGGACGGAGCGGAGGAGGGTGGTGGTGGGGGGGAGGGGGAATTTGTGCGTGATTCGGTCGGGGCAGGATTGGTCGGGGATGGTGGAGGGGGAGAGGAGGTTGTATCTCGAGACGATGCATCCGGTGTTGGTGAGGGGGATGGATTTCTTGCGGGATGAGGGGCGGGAGGTTGGGTGTCATTGTTGTCGGTTTGTGACGGAGCTGGATCCGGTGGATGCGGAGAGGGAGACGGAGCGCACGTTTGGGTTTGCGTTTTTTAGGGACATGGAGGCGCTGGAGAGGTGGTCCAAGTCGCATCGGACGCATGTGGACATCTTTGGCCGCTTTTTGCAGTACGTCAAGGAGCTGGATGGGAATATCTCGTTGCGGCTTTTCCATGAGGTGCTGGTTCTCACGCCGGAGCAGCAGCTTTTGGAGTACGTGGGGTGCCATCCGCAGACGGGGCTTCTCGGTCTTTAGTGTGAGACTTGGATGATTCGTCTCTCTGTCGACATTAGCCAACGTCGGTTAAAGCGGTATCAGTCTATCCAACGGTACCTGGATTCTTTCCTTGACTATGGCTTCGACGACAATATCCTGGATGCATACCACCAACACTTGGAACCGTACATAAACCCTTTTCAATTAGGTGAAATCCACGACTCTATCTACAGTAGCCGCCTTGCTCGAGCTAGATGTGGAATACTGCGAGAAGAATGGTATCAAATTGATCTTCCATCCGGGTAAGCGCAATAACGTGCAACCAAGAGTGGGATTCTGTAATAGGGGCATCGAAGTTGGAGTAAAAGGTGACAAAGGTGATTGCATTACTGTTTCTATGACAGGGAATAATTACCCTAGTGGGAGTCTACTCTACGAGGCATTTCCTATTCCAGACGTTGACGAGGATTCAGACGATGACGATGACTCAGACCTTGACTATGGTCTAGAGCTTGACGAGATTTCAGATGTTGGGGAAGTCTTAGAGGATGATGAAGGAGAGGAATTACTATCTTATTTCATGTTTACGGTTTAGGTTCCTACAAATTCCATCTCCAGGAACGAATATGGAGCCGAGGCAAGATATCCAGGGCGATGGATGAAGGATGAGAAGCAAGGAGATCTTATGTAGGATTTTTGCATTTCATTCTAGTTGGTGTTGGAGCTGGCTACCTAGTATACGTCGTAAGTAAGGATTACCAAAGCAACCCCGCAGACATTCGTCTTTCGCACGCGGTAGTCATCAAATAGTCGCCGCCACAACAGCCGCCACGCCCCCCAGCGCAGGCAGCACACTCCTCACCCCATTCAGCCACATCCACCTCCCCAGCAACTCCTCCACCTCCGATTCCTCCTCCCTTGAGGCCGGTGCTGCCACCCCCTGCCTGCCGATCTCTTCCGAGTTCTTGATCAGCTTGTTGTTCGTTCCCCGCATCGTCAAGATCGTGTACGGCACGATTCCAATCGTCAGCGCCGCCGCGGCGCCGTATAGGTAAAGCGGCCGCAGCACAGAGCCATGAGGTGCTCCTACGTGGCGCGTCGACCACGCGAGGAATGATAACGACGCCGTGGTCAGGGCGGCGATGGGCGGGTTCTGCGCTTTGCCCCGTTCGTAGGTGTGGCGCCAGAGGCGCGTCAGGGATACGGTGGTCGCGGCGCCGTCGTGGAAGGCGGAGGTGCAGGCCGGGACGGAGATCAGGGCGAGTGCAGCGATGTTTCCTGTGGGAGGTGGAAGTTAGTGAGGGATGGTGGGTGAGAAGTGTGGGCAAGAACGTACCGGAGAGCCAGAATGCGCCGCCGATGCCGATGGCGCGGGCGATGAGAATTGTGAATGTCGTGGACATTGCTGAACTTAGTTGATGGAATTTGTTTGAGAGTTTTACTGGGAAAGTGACAGTGATGATAGAGGGATTCCTGGTGTGCAGGCGGGGTAAATTTTATATATAGACGTTGGCTGCCTTGGATCGGATGCAATGGTCACGGACATCATACGACTGGGATCGGGGAGTCGGGATTTCGGAGGACCGAATGCTTGCAACTCCGCATCCGAGTCGCCAATCCTACGACCGGAATCCGGGGACGGGCTCATAACCGCTTAGCGCTGACCCGAGGCGGGACACCGAGATCCGTGTCTTCCGTCTCCGGCTTTTGCAAAACTGCATTCGGAGAGACACTGTGAAGAGTCTTACGATCAGAGGGTCTCAACTCATCTAGTGTATGCACTTCGTTTAATCTCTCATCTTTCTGTCCGGCGGCCAATAACTGCAAGACTGAAAGCAAATCAAGAAAAAGAAATTAGAAAATGAAAACCTCCAGACTACAGCATTTGAAACAATCTCTTAAGGGATGTGTTTGGGACCAATCCCCAAGACCCGCATGACGAGCTACCGGAAATTTATTACAATGCTTGTTAGCGTACGGTCTATGATGAAAAGGGCAGCAATAGCGATGATGAGATAGATCTTGACTGAGCGGGCGTCTGTTAACCTGGTCTTTTAGTAGCAGAATAGAGCTGATCAACTGAACAGCATTCCTGAGAGGCGTTAGCAGGCTTCTTACTTACCGAAATAGACTAAATCTACCCAAAGGTAATGCTTAAAAGTGCTTGGATGCCTCCACCAAAATGGAGCCCGACTTCCTCAAGAGCTTAATCGAAATTCAAGATCAACGGAACTAAGGCAATAAAGTTCACGCAGAAAACAACATTTGGGTTTCCCTGAACACAGTAGACTACAAAGCCTGCTGGGATGGAAAGTAAAAGAAAATTGAGCCAGCTGCTGAATATAACATGGTTGAATTGGGTCCATGGAGCGATGACGGGCTCCTTTCTGATTCCCCTATAATCAAGGTTCCAACACCACGCATCATCAAACAAATTCCCATTCAAATACTTCAGCCCCGTATCACAAATAACCATGACCACCGTCTTCCCTAGCCCTTGCTCCTTCGCCAACTCCAGCGCGGCCACGACATTAAAACCCGACGACGTCACCACAAGCAACGCCTCCTTCGCCAACCGTCTCTCCATCTTCCTCACTTCAACCTCCGAAATC
Source organism: Diplodia corticola (assembly GCF_001883845.1). NCBI lineage: Eukaryota > Fungi > Ascomycota > Dothideomycetes > Botryosphaeriales > Botryosphaeriaceae > Diplodia > Diplodia corticola. The sequence goes on from NW_017971504.1 coordinate 149,415, forward strand.
GCTCCGGCCTCATCATGCAGCTTAGCATCCAAGGTTTTTACCACCACGATTCCGATGACACCAGACATGTCTCGTCTACCACAGATGACCGGGATTGTAGCTGGCGGCGAGGCTCTCTGCAGAAGGCGTCCGTGGACGGGAACTGTGCGAGAACTTCCTCCAAGTCCTCGTAGCGCAGATCTAGCTGCCACATGAGTTGCGTGAGATGCTCTTCGAACCACTGCCGCGGCGATACGATGCGGCTGTCTTTCGTGGAGACGGCCCATCCAACGAAGAGAACCCAGAGCAAGCCGTGCAGATGCGCTGTCCGTATCCACTGGTCGATAAAACCGGGAGCGGACACCGTGGTGTGGAGTCGCTCAACGAGGAGATTATTCACGGCCGTTTGCAGCGGCATCTCTCTCAGCGCGGCAAGGAGGAAGAGCTGTGCTGTCTGAGCTACGGCGGAGCGTACTCTCTCGGCTGCCGACAAGGTCGGCGATCTCTCTTGGCGAGTTTTGGAATCCGCCAGGATAACTAGGAGCTTGTGTTCTGAGTCGTAGAAGGTTTTGCGCATCGCCGGCCTGTTCATGCGCGCATTCCATGATGGCTCCTGTGCGATGCTCAGGTGGTGCAGGCTGAGCAGTATCGAGTCCAAATCCGCTCCAACCGTCGGAAGCCGGCGCTGGCCCGACTGATGGCGAAGTGATGCTTGCCGTCGCAGCTCGGGCGGAAAGGCTTCGAGCCACTGCTGCACGCTTCGCGGAGAAAGCTCTTGGTGAAAAGCCGGGACCGTCATGTGGCGCATCGCATAATCATTCTCGCACCAGATGAGTCCGCTTTGTATGACTGGTGCGAATGCTTCGAGTCCGCCTCGAGCATGGGTGAGAGCGAACAAACCGGTGTAGTGCATGTCGGCAATCTCCCATGAGCCCTCGTTGCTCTACTATGTTGTAAGTAAGGATACAGCCCTAGACGGAAAGACGGCGCTTACTGCACACAGCGCCAGAGCGCCGACTGCACAAGCTATCGGGTCGGATATTGGACGTCCAGACGCGAGAAATTCCGTGACCATGGAATGTGCTCGTTGCTCCCATATTACGACTTCGGTGGTCATATCGACTCCACGCAATTTGCCGTATAGTATAGCGACGAAGTGGATTATTGCAAAAAACGAAACCGGTTCGAAGCCACTGACCCGCCAGAGAGACTCTGCCCACTTTGGTGACGTTACTGCCACGTCATCTGGTATTCATCAGTCGCGTGGCATAAAATCCCCCTTGAAACACTCACCGTAAGCGTATGGAGCCTGAGCGGGCATGTCGTGGAAATCTGGGATGCCACGTCAGCTAGGAGAAGGCGAACTCCCGAGCATTTCTCTTACAAAAATCCATCATGCTGCGATAAAAAGGCGTCTCCTTCACCGGCCGCGTTTCGAACGGGTCGAGCCGTCCCGAGCCAATGCCCCGAATTGTTTGCCGACCCAGACTTGTTGCAACAGCGGCTGACTGCCGGAGATTCCGGGTCCATTGTTGTATCCCGCTTCGCCGCTTCTTCTCGTTCACATGAAACTGGACGTGGCTTCGAATCTCGCGTTTGATTGAGCGCGCACGCGGCTTCGTCTTTTCCTGCTCGCTCGCCGCGTCTACGTGGACGAAGAGGAGAGGTCTCCGCGGGCTGTTCCCGCTTGCGGTAGCGGTGTGGAACGCTGGCGCCGCAGTGCGAAAAGCCAACTGGTGCGTTTCGGCAGGGTCGCTGACACCACTCGGGCCAGGTCGTTGCGGCGACATACTAGCTTCGGCCAGCCTTGGGTCGATCGGGTTACTTTGGTTGATTCGCGGGCTGGAGCTTGAGTTTGTCGTCAGTCCTGCTTCCCCGCATCTTATCAGAGTTGAGACTCGCTCAGCTTCGCAGGCGCACGAGCAGGCCAATCAGATAAGTCACCGAGCCCCTTGGCCGCAAGAGGACATTGTGTACGCTCTAATAGGTAATGATCGGCTGAAGTGTCATGCACACGAGCTCTCGATGAGGAAGGCGAAAGGTACCCGTTGCCACCAACTGAAGTTCGCAAAGAGTCGCACAAGCCGTAAGGGGCAAAAAACCTCTTTCGTGTTGGTACATACATGTGAAGTACGCTCTATCAGCTGGAAAATAGCTCTCCCTGCAATCGAAAAATGTGTTCGTCCAGCGCGTCTCGCCCCCACAGCCTTTACTATCTGCCACACCGACATTGTTCCGTCTCTTTTGAATGTCAAGACATAAGCTCTACCGCAGCTACATCATCTAAATACAACTGCAAATCACAACAAAATTTTCAGCTCGCTTCGAAATCATCCAGGTATGTTGACACTCACCACTTACAGACGTCTGTAGTTTATTGAGTAAAGCCCCACTGCGGAAAATAGATGAAGGCCGACACCGGTCAGAACCCAGGGACCGCAATGCACAAGTCTCATTTTGTAGCAAATTCGGGATTCCATGTTACCAGAATGAACATTGGCTAGGTTTGGTATTGTTGCGGGTGCTGCACCGGCGGGAATCGGGTCAATATGTGGGAATATGACTGTCCTGTTTGCGGCCACTCTGCTTGTGTCAGCTGTTCTTTTGAGTTTCACGGCAGTTGCCTAGGTGGGTGGGGCTGTGCAAGTGAGTCGAGGGGACAACTGGGACCGGGATATCCACCCGAGCGACTGTAATCGGCATCGAGGGTTTTGGGGAATCATAGATGATGGAAGAGAAGAACATGGCCACACCAATCCTCACCGGAATATGGAGGTGGGGCTGCGAAGAGTTCTACAAGGGAATGTTAGCCTATCGTAGTCGAGTGTTACCAGCACATTCTTAAGACTGGACAACATTCCGAGCTTGGTAAAAGGTAGTTATTCCCCCCCATAAATGTAGTACCATAGTTCATCCAAGAGCCACACGGTAGCAACATCCTCAGCCACGTGCCTCGAGACATTCCCTTCCGCGCACTCCACCCCGTTCCTACCCTGCGCCCCAGCAGAAACCCAACCGCACCACAACAACAAAAATGACTTTCACATCAACAATCCTCTACCCCAACTACCCGCACAAGAACTGTAACTTTAATTACTATCTCAACACGCACATGCCCCTAATCGAGGAGCTCTGGGTCCCGCTAGGAGCAGGTGTGTCCACTCCGATGCTTGCGTTTTGTTCAAATTGCTTAGTCAACCGGTTAGGATTCGTCGCCGAGTATAAGTACGTCATCTCCGCCGTCTCCCACAATGACGCCAATGCGCCCGCGATGCCGGATGCGACCGTACACAACGTTTTCTACGACTAATACTCTGCCATAGCAGCGACAGGTGCTCCAGGACTCATCTTCTGGTTTCTGTATGTCAAGCTTCCTGTGCCAGTGCGGACTCCAGATTGTCCGTGATTCGGAGAAGAGGACATGGAACAAACAGTTGAAGAGTACGGAGACAAGCACGTTTGTACGACTTACAAGATCAAGGATCTGTGGGATGCACGCGTAAAAGCATCCATGGTGCCGCTGGAAGAGGGTGTGCGGAAGAAATGATGGGCGTATTGTTCTGCAGGTCGGAGACGCAATACACAAGGTGAGTTTGATTCATCCATCCGCCGTGATTCCGCATTGGAGCATCACCTGCAGGCCACCATCAACGCCGGGATCGGCGGGAACACGGCATACAAAGGCATCGCGTGCTTGACCAACAGCCTCGTCGAGCTTCTGGCGAAATCGCCGGCACCGTCGCTTGGACAATTCGGTGCAGCCTTTGACAAGTTCGAGGCAACACATAGTCTACGCGCCTAGTTATCAAGCTGTCGTGTCTAGTCACGCGATACGAAGCCTAAGACACGCGGTGACTGAAGCTTGCGTCTCGCTGGTTGAGTCCCTGGGCAAGTGACTCGCGCAAGGCGGATGCCTACGTCTCATACTTTGGGAAGGCTTCGTATCTCACTTATCTCTCAAATCCGGATGAGATGGTGGGAGCGCAAGCCAAGCCGTGAGCAGGGGTGCTTTTGTCTCTCTGATCGGTCTTGTCATTGGCTGGCTGAACAGGGGTGCAACCTTCCCTTAAGAGTACAGGGGGTGGGGGTCTTCTGCCTCGGCAGACCCACATGCTGTGAGACGTGTCTCTGTCGAGCAACATCTTCATTGGTGATGGAGGGCTTGAGAATGTTTTCGTGGCAAAGGAACGAGGCGTAAATAAGCTCAGCATTGGGGGCCAGTCCGACGATAAGTACGAGGCCTAGAAGTTTGCTTGGATTTAGCCGTTGGGGCCTTTCCAGAGCGGGTAGCTGTCCCCGCATCCTTCATGCACACTAACAAAATGCTTAATATATAGATGCAGCCTATTCACCCACTGTCATTCCTCTACCTTTCTTCATCTTCCAGGGGCTGTCAGGATGATGCGCGTTTCATACTCTTGCACTGTCGCTCTCAACGCGCTTTTGTTTTCGGCAATTGCAGTCACTGCCCAAAACTCGACCGACTGTAAATGCATTCCCGGTGATGCTTGCTGGCCGGCGGCCGAGGCTTGGGCAGAGCTCAACACCACCGTGTCCGGCAAGCTTATCGCCAACAAACCGCTGGCACACGTCTGCCACGACCCGGACTACGACGAAGCAGCCTGCACGGAGCTCAAGTCGGAATGGGTTTGGCCACTCGTATTGTGAGTCCAAACCAGAAACACGCAACTGAACACGACTGACATAGTCCAGCCAAGACGCGCCCACAGCCATGATGGACCCCGTCTGGCAAAACTGCACTCCCTACACCCCGCGCGAGCAGCCGTGCGAACTCGGCCAGGACGCCGTCTACTCCATCAACGTGACCTCCGCCTCCGACATGGCCGCCGGCGTCAAGTTCGCCGCCGCAAACAACATCCGCCTCGTCGTCCGCAACACCGGGCACGAGTAAGTCCCCTCCCCTCCCCCGCACTCCACCCCTCCCTAACACCCCCCCACCAGCTTCCTCGGCAAAAGCACCGGCACCGGCTCCCTCAGCCTCTGGACCCACAACATGCGCGACATCGCCCTCATCCGCAACTACACCGACCCCTCCACCACCTACACCGGCCCGGCCCTCAAACTCGCCGCCGGCGTCCGCGGCACCGACGCCCTCTCCGCCGCCAGCGCCAGCAACCTCGTCGCCCTCGTCGGCAACTGCCCCACCGTCGGCCTCGTCGGCGGCTGGACCCAAGGCGGCGGCCACAGCGCGCTGTCGTCCACCCACGGCATGGGCGCCGACCAAGTCCTCGCCTGGGACGTCGTCACCGCCGCGGGCGCCCTCCTCACCGCGACCCCGACCGAGCACCCGGACCTCTACTGGGCCATGTCCGGCGGCGGGCCCGGCGCCTACGCCGTCGCCGCCGCCGTCACCATCCGCGTCTTCCCCGACCAGCGCGTCGGCGGCGCGGCGCTGGCCTTCGCGAGCCCCGCGGCTAACAGCAGCAGCAGCGCCGCTGAGGCCGACGCCTACTGGAACGCCGTCCGCGCCTTCCTCGCGGCGCTGCCGCAAATCGTCGACTTGGGCGGCCACGTCGGCTTCAGCCTGTCCGCGGCCGGCTTCCGCATCCTGCCGCTGACGCTGCCGGGGGCGGACGAGGCGGACACGCGGGCCGCGATGGCGCCGTTCGTGGAGGAGCTGACGGCGCTGGGCGTGCCGTTTTCGTACAACGTGACGAGCTTCGCGACGTTTGAAGAGCACTACGACGCGTATCTGGGGCCGATCCCGCGGGGGACGATGAACATCAACGTGATGATGGGGGGGAGGCTGGTTCCGCGGGAGGTGGTGGAGCGGGATAACGGGACGGCGGTGGCGGGGGCGTTGAGGGAGTTGAGGGGGGGCGAGGGGGCGGTGCCGGGGCTGATTCTGGCGGGGGTGGCGATGAGGGGGACGGATGCGCGGAGGGCGGTGGCGCCGAATGCGTTGTTGCCGCAGTGGAGGGGCAGTTTGGTTTCGGTGCTGGCGGCTGTGCCGTGGGATTTTGCGGCCGCGGACGAGGTTAATCGGGAGAGGGAGAGGGCGTTGAATGAGGTGGTGGTGCCGAGGTTGGAGGCGTTGACGCCGGGGAGTGGGACGTATTTGAATGAGGCGAGTTATCTGAATCCGAACTGGAAGGAGGATTATTATGGGGTGAATTATGAGAGGTTGAGGGAGGTGAAGGGGGCTTGGGATCCGGAGGGGTTGTTTTACGGGCCGACGATGGTGGGGAGTGATGAGTGGGTGGAGAGGGATGGGAGGCTTTGTAGGGTGTAGATTGTCTCTCAGCTCCCCTGCAGGGTTTTGCGTTATGTTAAACTATTTTGGCAATGGTGCCGCGCCAACGATTGTCAACAGATGAGTGGTCCCACTGGACTAACCACATCATTCCTCCTTCACCTTCACAAACTTCAACTCCCCACCCTCATCCCTCGCCAACCTCGTCCTCATCCCCTTCGCCAGGGCATCCATCTCCCGACCGTCATCAACCCCCAAATCACCCCACCCGCTCAGACCGTGAAACATCAACGGAACAACGTCAGACTTCCACCCAAACGTCGCGCGATGCCGCCCCGCCAGCCTCAAGCTCAACCCCAGAAACAGCCCGCCGAGCACGCACAGCGTTGCAGGCAGTATGATCCACAGCCAGCGGACCCCGACGTAAACCACCGCAGTGTACGCCGTACCTTGGTGGTGCGTCGAGTTTGGCCCGACGAGTAGCTGGAGCGTCAACGCATCGGCGACGGCGGCGACGGCGGCCGATGTGTTCTGCCGCGTCAAGAGGCTCAAGCCCGTGTTGAAGGACAATCCGGAATCGACGCTGGGGTCGACGCGGAAGGAGAAGAAGGCTCCCAGGTAGCCCTGCACGTCGAAGGAGTCTGTCACCGCGACGGTGAAGGCCGTGTCGGGGATGCCTGCGGCGGTGAAGGCGAGCGTGCTGTTGAGGGAGAAGGTGTCGTCGAGGGTGGAGTGTGCGGCGTCGGGGGTTAGTGGGACGCTGGAGACTGTGTAGTCGTTTAGGGATCCGTTTGCCTTTTGGTCGTGTCTTTTGTCAGTGGGATGCGGCGAGGGTGCTTGCGTGGAGGCTTACCACTTTGACGTTTCTGAATGACTTCGCGCACCATTCTATGGAACATTCCAGTATATCGGCGGCTGGGTTGTACACCAACGTCTTTCGCCCGTTGATGCCATTTCCAGCTGGTTCTGACGCATCGGGCGTTCTTGAGGTATTTGCCACGGCGAAAGTGATGATGCTTCCGTTCCAACTTAGGGCCCCGTTGAAAGCAGCTTCAGTCACATTACCGGTTATTAGAGAGCCTTCGTCGATCAGAAATGGAAGTGAATCGTCCGTAGTATTGATTTGGTATGGAGCAGATACGTTGAGCAGAACGCCCCCCGGTGTGGTGTACACATTGGCCACCGCGTCTGTGCCGTTCTCGTCCTTCGAGTGGTCTACGGCTCGAAGAACAAATTTCTCGACTGTGCTGTCTGCAGTTACGTTTCGGCATGTATTGCATATACCAAGCGTGTCAAAGTCTGGCCAAGAGCAGTTTCCCGTGGTGCAGACATATGTGAATGGAAGAGGCGACCCAAGGAGAGCCGTGACGATCGCGCTTTGGAAACCGACGTTGTCCGTCCCTACCAGGTGTCAATCAGATATGCCGATTCGCTAACTCGTTCGTGGAGTAGGCTCACCAACCACGGTGTGGCTATGGTCATAAGCCGTAGCTGTTGCTAACCAAGGCGCGACTCCGTCTTGGGGAACATTCCGTGTGTAGAAAGTAATAAGTTGCTGAGAAAACGGATCCATGGCGAGTGAAAGGAGTATCACGAACGCTCCCAAGGTGGCAGTAGCCGTGCCATTTCGTGCTCGCATAGTGTACAGGAAGTCGAGAGCGCCCCATGGGCCCCTAGTTGCTTCGTCGAAGATGCTCAGCTCGTTGAGTGGCCGCACATGTTGAAAGTGTCGCCATTTCAATTGACCTATCCCGGCTGCAACCGCGAGTAGCATGGATGTCTTTCCGGTGGTAACGAGTATCGATATCACTGCATTGGGTGACACAGAGTTAAGCGCCCATTTAGAAAGAGGTTGGTCGTGTAGGTAGCGGAGAATGATGAGGATCGCAACCATGCATGATATGCTGAGGAGTGATCCACCTATTTCCCAAAGCCACAAACCCTGCGTTCGTGTGGATCTTCTGTGTGTCTTCAAGGGGACAGGTTTGCTGTGTTCTGCCGAGTTGCTGCCTTCCAGTCCGTGCTGATTTGTTGAATGAGGATCGGAGGTATCGGACGGAATTCTCGAATACTCTCCCTGATCTTGTTTTGATTCATGCGTACTTGTGCGAGGACTGCCAGTCCCTGATCCAGGTGCTCGATTGAAGGTAGGTGCTGATTTAATCTCCGGCGAAGAAGAGCTTGAGTGACTTGATGTGGCCATCGAGACTGGGGGCGGAAAGCACAACTCCCTCGCATCGCTTGCGACTGTCGAAGTGTAAGGCAGAGCGGTTGCACCATGGAGCTTTGTACTGTAGCTTTACATCTAGCCCCCGGTCTGCGCTGTTCATAGTCTGTTAGCGCCACTGCTGTCATTTAACACAAAAACAAGTTTTGCTTCTGTTTTCACTTGGGGGCCATTGGTTGTCGTGAGCACCAACACAAATTGCTGAGGGGTGGGCAATGATTGGTTGACCAACATCATGATAGTTCGCAAAGCACCTAGAGCGATAGAAACCGCGCCCATACTATATATTACTGCTGCGTGTTAGACCACAGTTGTAGGACGGTGTGGAGTGGTGCAAGATGTTACAAGCTCAATGGGTCCGGGACAGGATCCGATGCGGCGACGGAAGTGAACGCAGGCAGGGAAATACTTCTATGCAACACAGTATGCAAGTGCGGGATGAGTGTACAGAATGGTAAATAGGTTTGGCGGATGTATGTACAAGATGATCGAAATATGATTTCTCAAATCAAAAATCGGATTAAGAACAATACTGTAATTGAATCATAGAATTTCCGTATAGTTATAAGAACATACAACTTATCAACGGAACGGAGTACTGAGAAGCTTACGACAGCAGCCCGAACATCCACGACGTTCCCATCGTCGCCCAATCACATGGTCGTACCGGCCACGATAACCCCAAAACATCATCCTCCCGCATATTGCGTGCTCCCAACACCCCACGGCACCGCCAAACAATTGCCGAAGCCTGTCGTTCGAACAAGCTTCCCCTCTTGCCGCGGCACTTCGCCGCAATCTTGGACAAAGTTCTCTAACAACAGAAAAATCTATGTCGCCGCCTCCTCCCAAAGTCGGCGCTGCCGCAACCGCAGTCACATCGATACCTTCCTCGCCCATCAACAATCAATGCAAGCCTCTGCGGCGCCGCGTCCGAGAGCTCGTGTGGGACAGCTTCGACCGCAGCCCGGAGGAGCGCCGGTTCATCGCCAAGATCGACTTCTTCATCCTCACGTGGGCCGGCTTTTCATATTTTTCGAAGAACCTGAATTCGAATAATCTATGTAAGCGAGCGTCCCGGGAGCCATTGAATCGGTGTCGTGTCGTGTTGTCTGATTGGACTGATGGTAGCGAATGCGTATGTGTCGGGGATGAAGGAGGAGCTGGACGTCGTGGGGAATCAGTATCAGACTTTCACGACTATGTGGACGATGTAAGTGTGGGATGAGGAATGGGGTCATGTGTGGTCGGCTGACAGAAAGCGCAGTGGCTACGTCGTCTCCCAGGTCCCTTCGCAGCTGATCTGCACAAGAGGTAGTTCCGCTGTTCACAGTGGAGCTGCGCACGCTGACGCTGTTCAGTGCGCTTGTCGTTGTGGTGCCCAAGCTGGGAGCTATTCTGGGTCGTCGTGACGTTTGCAAGCTCTGCCGTCAAGACCCCGTATCAACTATACGCTTGCAGGTTCCTGGTGAGACGGCCGTCCGATGTTGTGATTTTGTTGACTGACGTTGAGCAGGTTGGCCTGGCGGAAGGCACATTCTACCCTGCAGTGCATACGGTACTCGGCGGGTGGTATACCAAGCAAGGTCCGTTCACTACTGCCCTCAAAGATCAATCCTAATGACTGGACAGAACTTGGTAAGAGGGCATGCATTTTCTTCGCCTCGGCCTTCATCGGATCCATGTTCAGCGGGTATCTTGTAAGCGAGTGACCATGTCCCAAATGCCCGGGCTGACCAGAGCAGCAAGCTGCATTGCATACAGGGATGAATGGCGTCCACGGCCTTGCGGGGTGGCGGTGGCTCTTCATCTTTGACGGGGTGATCACTCTACCAATGGCTGTGTGGGGTGAGTTTCAAGGCCCAGTTCGCTTGGAAAAGAGCTGAACGCTTTAGGCTACTACGCTCTTCCGGATCTGCCCAGTAACACTCGTGTCCATTGGCTGAAGCCGGCGGAGAAAGAGCTCGCGCTCGAGCGCATGAGGAAAGCCGGGAAGCACCTGGAAGAGCCGTTCACGATGAAAGGCCTGCGGCGCATCCTCAAAAAGTGGCACTTTTGGGTGTACACGGCTTACTACACGTGAGAGCTCACCAGTAGCAGTTTGTGCAGATGATGCTTACAGCCACCAGGTTCTTCATTTGCAGCGAAAATATTGGAACTTACATGAACCTCTGGCTGAAGAGCCTTGACCGGTAGCTGCCCGAAGGACGCCGGCTGCTCATTGCTAATGCCATCCAGATACTCGGTCTCCGAGATCAACACTTACCCCACTGTCATCAATGCAATCACCATCGTGACGACGCTGTGCTACGGCTGGGTCAGCGACGGGCTTCAGGTGCGCGCGCCAATCGTCTACTTTTCGCTGGGCGTCTGTTTCTTCGCCGCCACGAACCTAGCCGTCTGGGACGGCGTGCCGTTCGGGCTCAAATGGGCCTCCTTCTACCTCACCGGGTATGCACAAGAATCCACTCCAGCGCCGTTCGTTTTCACCGCGTTGCCTCAGAGCCCGCTGACTTTGAACCAGATTCGCTCAAGGCTCCGGCCCCGTCTTCCTGACTATGGTCAACGAGCACTGCGCCGGCGACAGCTTGGAGCGCAAATTCATCCTCGGGACGACCAACTCGGTGGCGTATGCGTTCAACGCGTGGATCCCGCTCATCACGTACAACACCAACTACGCGCCGCGGTTCCTGGTGGGCAACTCGGCTACCGTCGGCTTGATCGTGTGCGCTGCAGCGACCCTCACACTGGCGGTGTGCCTGCAGAGGAGGGATGCGTAGGTTTCACACGCTGATGATCTCTGCGAGAGCTGTGACTGCTGACTCATTGGCCAGGCACGCAAAACAGGGAGGCGATGCAGTGGGGGATGTGTAGCATCAATGCGGGCCCACTGCTTGCGAGATCGGATGGGAATCACCGTGATGCTGCAGGCGGTTTGATGAGGGTGTAGTCATTCACTCATGGGACACCATGGCCAACAGAGACGAGAGTCATGCTAGAGGACTAGAAAGCGCCGAGCAGCAGAAAAGATGGACATGGTTCCTATTCCGATCTTCAAGCACAGCACGGACCGTGCACAGAGCGTGGCTGGGATGACGGCTGGTCGTTGCGTGAGGGAGGCATTTCGCGGATGAGCGGGGACTGTTGCTGCGATCGTTGGCTGCCTCGTCGATGAGGCGGGAAATGGGGGTGAGAGAAGAGGGAAGCATTGAGGCACAGAGCCAAGGCACTGGTGCTGTGCTGGGGCCGTTCGCCGTACATGGTTGCCCCTGAACGCCGTGCGGATCTGCAACTGCTAAATCAGACTGCACGTTTCGGACAGGCGTGGATGATGCGGGCCTAGCGCAGAGCTTCGTGCATTGTGTGTAGACCATTGTTATTGTTTGCGCGGCACGGGCATGAGACACGGCGGCGCGTGCCACGATCGAGCTGCCATGCTGGCCTGGGCCGAAGCAGCGCCCGCTCACGGAGTGTATGGGCGTGGAGCGACTGTGCGATGGAAGAGGAGCGACTCGAGCATGGGCGACGCAGCGCACTGGCAGCGGAGGATCCGTGGGCTGCGGGGAAGGGCGGCGCCGGTGGGCGTAGATGGTGGCGGATGGCGGATGGCGATGAGGCAGAGTGGCAGCGGTCTCGCGGGCGACGCTGTGACGCGGGCGACGGACGCTGCGACGCGGGCTTGGCGAGGGGCACGGATGACGCAACTTCGCACACGTGACTCCGAGTCGCCGCGCAGCGCTCGCCAGGGCACGTGGGAAGCGTGGCGGGCGGGCGCAGGCTGCATGTCTTGATGCGATGCACGGCTGCTTTGCGGGCGGGGCGTGCGGGTTCAGTGGCATTGGATCGCCGGGCGGACGGCTGCGCGTGATTCTGGCAGGCAGAGGTGTGGAGGCCGCGGAGCCAGCTAGCGGCAGCGGACGCAGGCCGGGGCCAAGAAATCCTGGCTCGAACCGCTGCGCTGCGTCTTCCCTCCTCCATCGCGACCCAGCGCGCGCCCTCGCCATGAACCCGACCCAGCCCGCGGCCAAGAAGGCGTGCGACAAGTGCAGGCTGCGCAAAATCAAGGTGACCCAGCCTCGCGCGCGCCGTATCCGCCCCGGCCTCACTAACGCAAGTGGCCTGTGGTAGTGCGACCTGACCCAGCCCTGCGCCAGCTGCACTGCCCGCAACTTTGAATGCACATATCAGACCCCGCACCGCAAGAGAGGCCCGGCCGGAAGGTACAGCGCTGCAAAACCGCGAATGCGGCCACTCCCCCCGCGTGCTGACCCCGATCCGCAGACGGCTAGCCGAAATCCGACAGCAGCAGGGTTGGCGGAGTGCCGAGCAGCTGCAGACTCCCACCATCTCGCCCGGCCGCTCTGTCGACCACCTCGCCGATGGCGACCAGCTCGACCCGCCGCCCATGGTGTCGTCGTGGGACATGCTGGGCTGCCTGCCGCACCAGCCCCAGCCGCCCCAGGACCAGTGGCCCCAGAGCGAGGACGAGTATCTGATGCCCGCCTCGCAGCCGCAGTCCGCCCAGCAGCAGCCCTCGGCCAACGCCTTCGACGACCCCATGTTCTCGCTGCTCGCCCGTCCGCAGCCCCCCTCGGCCGGCTCGCTGCAGCAGCAGGGCCCGCCGAGCCTGCCCGACCCCACCAGCATCTGGCCGCTGGGCATCACCGACGAGAACCTCATCCGCTGGATCGACGTCTACTTTGAGCGCCTGTACCCGACCCTGCCCATCCTCAAGCGCTCCTCCATCTTCGCCCGCCTGCTGAGCCAGGAGCACCGCACCAATCCCGACTTCGGCGCCATGCTGCTGGCCCTCAGCGCCTTCTCGCTCATCCAGCCCGTCCGCATCAGCGAGTGGTCCTCGGCCGCGTCACGTGAAAACATGGTCAACTTCATGTTGTCCGAGTCGGTCAAGATGCGCGCCTCGGTCGAGTTCGGCGAGAACCCCTCGCTGGACGCCATCCTGACCAGCGTCTTCCTCTTTGCCTGCCTGTTCCAGCGCAACCAGCACAACGCCGCCTGGTTCCGCCTGAAGGAAGCCGTCGAGCTCGGCTCCGTCTTCGGCCTGGGCCGCTCCGAGTGCTACGCCAACTGCGAGCCCGAGCAGAAGCAGCAACGCCTCCGCATCTACTATCTACTTGCCGTCACCGAGAGGTTGGACCGACCCCGGGAGATGCACGTGTGGTGCGCTAACTGTATGCAGGGCCTACGCACTGGAGAAGAAGCATCCCATCACCTTCCTCGGCCACCCGAGCATGGAAACCCGTTCCCTGCTCGAGTCGGTGTCGGCTGCTTCCGACGGCGACGACCTGGGCATCGTCATCCACGACGAGGCCGAGTCGAACGGCATGCTCGGCCTGCTGAGGCTGATGACGCTGTTCGACCCCATCGACGAGAACTTTGTGCGATGCTGGAACAACCAGTGCGACAAGACGGGCGGCAGGTGCCGCTTCCTGGACGAGCAGATGGCCATCGCCATCCACGAGAGCCTGACGAGACACAGCATTCAAAACACCAGCGGCCATTCCTCGCTGTTCACCAACACGCCGCCCAGCTGGTTCATGAGCGCGACGCTCAAGGACACGCAGATTGCCGACCTCATGGTCAACGAGCAGTGGCTCCAGAATCGCTTCTGGAACCTCTGTCTCTCGCACAAGATCCTGTCGCCGCAGGCCGAACATCCCGCCCTGCAGGTGTTCCAAGCCGTGACCATCGCCGAGAACACGCTGCGCGTCTGTTCGGGCTTGTCGCTGTCGTCTTTGGAAGTCCACGGCGTCGGCCTCGTGAGTGCATGAAACGACGTATGCGAAAGGTTGCTGGGCTGACGGGAAAATAGATCGAGAAGCTGTACTGCGTCGTCGAAAGCGCCGTCGCCGCCAAGCGTTATAGCGAAAGTATGAGCTACGGGGCCCAGGTGGCAGCGCTGTCGCCGCATGCCTTCAACAACACCAGCGCGTCACTGTCTCCGTCGGACCCGCTCATCCACGGCTTCCTCGAGTTCTTCAAGAAGATCCGGGCAGGCCAGCATCCGTTTCTGAGCAAGCTCTCGGCGCTGGTGGGGCCAGACATGGGAATTGACGGCATCTGAGGCTCTTGCCACGGGAGGCCTGCCAAGCTGCCGGGTCTTGGGCTCCGCGGTTATGGCGTCAGTCCCGGCGGTGAGGAAGCGCCGCGGCTCCAGGCCCCCAGACTCGCGCGGCCGTGCGGGGTCGGCTGATATGGCTCGACGTTGCGGGATCTGGGGATGTTGGACGTGGAGATTGTAGCGGAGGCTTTGGCGGAGGAGCAGCAGAGGGAGGAGGAGAATCATCGGGGAGACTTGGCCTGAGTTTCCCCGGCGCATTTCCCCGTTCGGCGCTCCCGCTTGCAGCCTCGGCCCCTGCCCATCGTGAAGCTCAGTTTGGCCACTCAGACAAGGCGTGCTGTTGTTCCTGCCGACGGTGGGCAGCACGTCGGCGCGTGTCTGGCTAAGATAACTACGTCACCCAGCGCTTCAACTCTCGACAACTCCTCACAACCCCGTCTTGCTGTCGCTCTGCCTCGTCGCCCTTTGATCCAGAGCCTGTTTCACGCGATCTTGCCCCGCGCCCGCCCGCCGAAAATGTCTAGCACCGTGCTCATCGAGCGCATCACCAACTGCCTCGCCCCAGCGCCCAAGGACGAACCCGAAGTCACCACCACGCCCGAACAAGACGACTACTCGAGATGGAGGCCTTCTTACCACATCATCGCGCCCGCCGGCTGGATGAACGACCCTTGCGCTCCCGGCTACGATCCGACCACCCGTCAGTATCATGTCGGTTTTCAGTGGAATCCCGACGGTGCCGAGTGGGGAGACATCGTTTGGGGCAACTCGACCTCGCGGGATCTGGTTTCCTGGAAGGTCGCACCCAAGCCCACCGTCAGCCGGGACACTTCGTATGACCATGCTGGCGTCTTCACCGGCTGCTTCCGACCCACGGCACCCAACGGCGCTCAAGATGGCACTCTGACCTACATCTACACCGCCGTCAGCAAACTTCCCATCCACTACACGCTCCCCTACAACGTCGGGAGCGAAAAGCTCGCAATCGCAACGTCCACCGACGGTGGCAAGACCTGGAGCAAGCCTCTGGGGAATCCCATTCTAAACGGCCCCCCGAGGAATGTTCCCGTGACTGGTTGGAGAGACCCCTACGTTGCATCGTGGGCAAACATGGCCCGAGCGCTTGGTGGAGAACACGCTGATGGAAAGCTGTTCGCCACCATCTCCGGTGGTCTCGTTGGAAGAACGCCCACCGTTTTCCTCTACGCAGTGGATGCCTCAGATCTGAGCAAATGGGAGTATCTTGGCCCGCTGATGGACGTTGGGCTGAACAAGAGGCCATCGCACTGGTCTGGCGACCTGGGCGTGAACTGGGAGGTCACCAACTTCATGACGTTGACGGATGGCGACGGTGCAAGCCAAGAATTCCTGATCCTTGGCGCTGAGGGATGCAAGTCCGTCTACCGCCAAGAGGAAAGTAAGCGGACGCCTCGCGGTCAGCTCTGGGTTGCTGGAAACATTCGGTCCCGGGAGGGACAGACGACCACGAATGCGCTGGTGGATTACGCATATGGCGGCGTTTTCGACCACGGCTTGTTCTACGCCGCCAATGGCTTCTGGGACCCCGAGACTCAGCAGCAGGTCGTCATTGGCTGGGTCACGGAGGACGATCTCCCCGTTGAACTCCAAATCAAGCAACAGTGGAGCGGCTGCCTCTCGTTGCCCAGGATCGCCGGCCTCATGACACTCCGCCACGTCCGCAAGGCCCGCAAGTCAGAGCTCAAGTCCATCACATCGATTCAGACCGAGTCAGACGCCCACGGAACGTCGACTGTGCGCACGATGAGGATATCTCCCGACCGGAGGCTGCAAAAGTTACGCCGCTCCGCGCAGCAGACGGATCTCCCTACCGCGTCACTCGGCCCGCTCGACGGGAGAACCCAGGTGCCCCTCAGGAGTACGAGGTGGGAACTAGACGGCGAGTTTGCAGTGGCACAGACCTGCACGCGTGTGGGTATCGCCGTTTTTCACTCCGAAGGTTGGTCACGCCTCCGCTCTCCCCCGGCCCCGCCATGCATGTTTCCAGAAGCTAACAGAAGCGCAGATGTGGAGTGCCGCACCGAGCTGTACTGGAGCCCCGCAGAGGAGGATTTCGCCGTGGAGCGTCCCGACCTCGTGGGAGGGCAGTCTGCGGTGAAGATGCAGACGGAACATGCTCCCCACACCCTGTTCACGACGCGGGACGTCTCGACGGGGGCCGAGTCGGAGGAGAAGCTGCGGGTGCAGGTCTTCTACGACGGCAGCGTGCTGGAAGTGTTTGTGAACGAGCGCACTGCCATCACGACGAGAGTGTACACGTCGGACGCGCGGTGCGTTGGGCTCGCGTTGTTTGCTGAGGGCGATGCCCAGGTTACCGGGTGCTCGGTCTGGGACGGCTTGTCGTGCGCATAGATGTTGCTTAATTTGGAAGCGGGAGCCCGTGACGAGCGAGGGTACAAATGTAGATACTTTAGACGGCTTTGGCCGCGCATGGACGCACGACGTAACAGTGCTTCGTTAATTTCTCAAACCGATGGCATTCACACACATAATTTCCCGAGCGCCGGCCGCTCTCATGCCCGTCGTCTTGGATGCCGTTTCGAGTGATATCCGTACTATGTAGAGAGGCGCAGCGCAAGCTCTGGATGGTCAGACATGTGTCAGCAGAGGCGAGCGCCACGGTTGCGGCTAAGGCTGAAGTCAAGACGGCGGGCACCCCTTAGTTTCGCCGTTCCTGGGTTCCACGGCGTAACTTTCTGGTGCAGCGCAGCGGACTGCTCTCCGAAATTTCTCCTCTCAGCCGTCGTGACCCCAGATCCCCCGGGCGTGAGGCAACCGGGTCGTCCCACCACGTCCCAACCCCAGCTCCGGCCCCCCGCTTGGCGTCCAAGTTGGCGGTTCCCAAGCGCGTCGTCGCATGCGTCGTGGATCTGGAGACCCAGCTCTGTCTCGCCATGCGTCTGGTGTAGCCCCGCGTATATAACCTCGTAGGAGCCTACCCCCGGATCGTCTTCCCCTGCGTCATCCAGCCTTTGGTCCGCTTCCCGTGGTCGACTACTAAATAAGCGGAACACCCCGCCCGCAGTGCTGCGCACCCACCATCCCCCATGTCTAAGGAAGCCGATCAGACGGTCATGACGGAGAAGACGCCCGTGGAGTCGGACGGCTCGGTGCAGTACCACGAGGATGTCAGCATCAAGCCGCAGGGCAGCGCCGTCAACGCCTTCCTGGTCGCCACATGCACCGTCTTCGCCGCCGCCTCGTTCCTGTTCGGATTCGACGACAAGGTCATCTCGCCCATTGTCGCGCTCGAGCCGTTTGTGAGTTCCCCGCATGCTGCGCCGTCCCCACCCCCGCAGCCCAGCCAGCAGTCACTGACCGGCGATACCCCCTGAAACAGGTCGACAGGTACCAGGGGCCCAACCCGACCACCAACAAGCTCGTCTTCACCGCCCGCAACCAGAACCTGCTGTTCGCGGTGCCGCTGGTGGGCTCCATCCTCGGCGCGCTCGCGGCGTACCCGCTCAACAACAAGTTCGGGCGCAAGTGGCCGCTGGTCGGCTCGTACTTCATCTCCATCGGCGGCTGCTTCCTGCAGCTGTTCGCGCCCAGCCTGGGCGGCTTCATCGCCGGCCGGTTCTGGAACGCCTTCGTCATGGGCATCGCCAACTCGACCGCGCCGCTGTACCTCGGCGAGACGGTGCCCGTGGCCATCCGCGGCCGGGTCGTGGCCTCGATCAACATCATGAACCTGCTCGCCGGCGTCGTCGCCACCCTGGTCGTCTACGGCACGCACACCCGGCTCGACAAGCTGTCGTACATGGTGCCGCTCGCGGTGCAGTGCTGCCTGCCCGTCGTGCTGATCCCGCTCACGGCGGTGCTGCCCGAGAGCCCGCAGTGGCTGATCGGCAAGGGCCGCATGGACGAGGCCTTCGCCAGCCTGCGCAAGCTCCGCGGCTTCAGCGACGCCGAGGTGCGCGACGAGCTGCGCATGATGAAGATGTGCGAGGACAACGAGCGCAACCAGTCGCTCGAGGTGTCCTTCTGGAGCATCTTCGACCGCCAGAACCTCAAGCGCACCATCACCGCCGGCTCCTTCTTCTCCTTCAACCAGTGCTCCGGCGTCTTCCTGTCCACCACGTACGCCACCGTCTTCCTCGTCGACATCGGCGTCGCCTCGCCCTTCGCCCTCACCATCATCGCCTCGTGCTGCACCCTCGCCGGCACCATGGTCGCGCCGCTCCTCATCGACCGCTTCGGCCGCCGCCCGCTCGCCCTCGCCGGCATGGCCATGCTGCTCGCCATCGACGTCGCCGCCGGCGGCCTCGCCTTCGACATGGGCGACAAGACCAAGGTCCTCGGCATCGCCGCCCTCTCCTTCATCTTCAACTTCTTCTGGGCCAGCTCCTTCTACTCGCTCTCCAACGTCATGCCCACCGAGATCGCCACCATCAAGCTGCGCTCCTACACCATGTCCTACACCATCGCCTGGGCCCAGACCACCGCCGTCATCACCACCATCGCCGTGCCGCAGCTGACGGCCGCCGACGGCGCCAACCTCGGCGCCAAGACGTATCTCATCTTCGCCGGCTGCATGGTCGGCATCATCTTCTTCGTCTTCTTCCTCATGCCCGAGACCAAGAACCGCACCTTTGCCGAGATCGACGAGATTTACGACGCCAAGGTCCCCATGTGGCGCTGGGCTGATTATCAGACGACGACCGAGGCGAAGCAGGCCAAGGATTTGCCGCCCGTGGTGGCCAAGATGCTGGAGGAGTAGAAGGGCCCCGGGCTGAAGGAGCTGGTCGAGCTTTCTGTATATACTCTTTTGTTTTATATCTTTTGGTGGGGACATATGTGTATGTAAAATAGAATGTGTCAATGTCTAATGAACCGTTGAAGAATCGTTCCAGTTTAATGATGCAGTGGGCCGTGGGCCTGTGCCGAATCCTTCGAGAATCCCATGTAAGACATTGACAAGGGTTACACAGACTGCCTAGCTGCGTCAGTGAGTAAGTAATATGCCCGATACGGAAGGTGGGAGATGCGGCGGCGTAACCGTTCCGCGTACTTCAATCCGATTCCTGTCATGCTCTGCTCAACACTTGACTTCCGCTCTCTCCCCAACGTTACCTTCTGCCCAGCTGCCCTCTTCCGTGCCCTCCTGCTCTTCCAAAATGAGGTTCATTGCAGCTTCAACCCTTGGGCTGCTTGGCATCATAAGCCATCCGGCCTGGGCCGAGGTCTTGCTGTACGAGCCCACCGGTCCATACTACGTCTTCTCGAGACCAGCAAGTCTTCAACCACACAACCCCCAATGACCTCACCGCGCCAAACGGCACCGGCGTCGGAACCGAGATGCTCGTAGCAATCTACTACCCGACCCAGTCCGCCCCAAACACAACGCTCCCCTACACGGACCCCACCAACATCGCCATCTTCCGCACCGCCCTCGGCTCCGACCCGCCCTCCGCTCTCTCCTTCGTCGTCACTAACCTCCAACACCGCGCCCCCCACCTCTCCTGCCCCGCCTTCTCCACCCTCACCTCGCCCTACCCCTCTATCCTCTTCCTCCCCGGCGCCGGAACAACTACACCATGCCCCAACTCGCCGCCATCTACGCCCACAGCCTGTCCGACGCCCTCTCCGCCCCCTTAAACATCACCACCTCCCTCTTCGTCGTCTTCGGCCACAGCCTCGGCGCCCCCGCAGCCGCCGCCACCGCCGCCAACAACCTCGACATACGGCCGGCACTACTCCGACCTCGTCCTCGACCTCGACCTCGACCTCGCCAGCGCCCCGGTCGTCAACGCGTGGACGCGGTTTGCTGAAACGCAGACGGCCCACTGGCTGCGGGAGGTACTGGCGGTGCGCGGCGCGGCGCCGGGCAGGAGCCGGGCAGAAGCCGGGCATTTTGATTTTGGCGACTTGTCGCTGTTGGTGGAGGGGTTGGCTGGGCAGAATGGGGGAAGAAGATGGCGGAGGTGGTGGTGGTGGGGGTGTTGAGAGGATTTTTTGATGGGGTTGCGGCGGCGGGCGAGGATGGCTATGGGGGGGGTTCGATGCGGTGAAGAGGGGGGTGGATGAGACGGGGGTGAGGGAGGCGAGGGGTGGGGATGGTGGGGGGTTTTGTGAGGGAGCTGGCGGGTTGGGGTTGGGGCTGGGGTTGGGAGGGGAGGTGGTGCGGCGGAAGTTGATGATGGCCGAGTCGGATGTGCACGTTTGGATGGGGGTGGCTGCGTTTGTTTTTTTCGTACCCCCTGGATTGGTTTGACGTGAAGACATAGATGTTGGCTCCCACACACTGTTAGCGACAATAATGAAGAGTGTAGCAGGCAGGTACCTCGGCTGTCCAGGTTCGTGACTCGATAGGTAGCTTTTCCGGCAACACACATTTCCGACCTGGATCTTTTCCGAGGTAGGGACCGCTTCACCGTTCTTTCTCTGGCCAAGATGGCCAAGATATCGTGTTTTCCCGCTGAAGAACGTGCGGCGCGATCCTTGACCCCACAATTTAGGGATAAGAGCGGGGAAGCGGGGTGAGCCGCGGACGTGGGGCGGCCTTGGCCACCCCGAATTTCCCGTCCAAAGCTGCGGTTTCATTTGGATTGCTTGAAGTACACCGGGATACCGGGAGAGTCAATATATCTCGCGGGGCCATGGGTCTCTGCAGCTATAAGTTGGTCGGAAGTCCCATGGTCGAGGGCCAGGAGGCTCTCCGACGAGTTGACCATCCGCCGACACGATGATCGCTTCACGATCTACCACGGCCCTCGCCCTGGCCTTGTACGCATCAACCACGTGGGCCGCAACCGTGTCGGAGATCTTCCTCAGCAGCATCAAGTCCGCACGCCCCATCGCCGCGAAGCCCTCGTTTGCGCGAAACAGGACCTGCATCGTGGACAGCCACAACGACGGGACGACAGACGACTCGGAATACATCGCGGCGGCGCTCGAGTCGTGCAACGGCGGCGGCCACGTCCTCTTCCCCAGGACGCAGTCGTACGTCATCAACGAGCCGCTGGACATGACGGGCCTTTCGAGCGTCGACATCGACATCCAAGGCTACGTCAAGTTCACCGACGACATCCAGCACTGGCTCGACAACACGTTCGACCTGGGCTTCCAGAACGCCTCCAGCTTCTTCAAGCTCGGCGGCTCGGACGTCAATGTTTACGGCGGCGGCACCATCGACGGCCAGGGGCAGGCGTGGTGGGACAATTACGCCAAGAACAAGCACGACCGCCGTCCGGTGCTGTTCGCGATCGAGGACATGCACGGGGGCTCGGTGTCGGACCTTGCGCTGGTCAATTCGCCGTTCTGGCACAATTTCGTGGCGAACTCGAGCGAGGTGGTGTTTACGAACATCTCGATCCGCAGCGTCAGCAACAACCAAAATTTCGAAAAGAACACCGACGGTGCGTTTACCCCCCCAACTCTGACTGCTCCTGCCCTTTACCGGGGAGGGGGGGAAGGGGGCTTGGCTGACCTCGTGCGTCCAGGCTGGGATATATACCGCTCCGACCACATCACCGTCCAGAACTCCACCGTGACAAACGGCGACGGTGCGTAGCAGAACCCCACCCCGCCCCCCTCCCACCTCCCACACTAACCCCACCCCTCCCCTCCCCGGCAGACTGCGTATCCTTCAAGCCCAACAGCACCAACATCCTCGTGCAAAACATGTCCTGCAACGGCACGCACGGCATGAGCGTCGGCAGCCTGGGCCAGTACCCGGACCGCACCGACTTCGTCGAGAACGTGCTCGTGCGCAACGCCGACATGTACAACTCGTCCGAGGGCGCGCGCATCAAGGTCTGGCCCGACGCCTTCTCCGAGAAGAGCGCGACCCTCGTCGGCGGCGGTGGGAGGGGCCGCGTGCGCAACGTCACGTATGACGGCATGTGGCTGGACAACGTCGATTACGGGTTGACCATCACGCAGTGCTATGGGCAGGATGATGAGGAGGAGTGTTTTAAGCATCCGGTGAGTGAGACGGTCCTGGTGTTTGAGAGAAGAGAGAGAGAAAAAGAGAGCGTGCCGGGCTGATGAAGTGGGGGCGGGGGGTGTAGTCCAAGTTGAACATCACGGACGTCACGTTCCGGAATATTCGGGGCCGCTCGAATAGGGTGTTTGCGCCCATCGTGGCCCATCTGGTTTGCTCGAGCCCGGATACGTGCGACAACATCGTGGCGGAGAATGTGGATATCCGCACGATCAACGGGTCGAATCTGGTCACTTGCCGCAACATGGACGAGGGTCTGCTGGACTTGAACTGCGTGGATTGGAGCAAGGGATATAACCCAGCTTGATGGGGTTCGGAAAATTGTGTAGAATAGGCTATAGGAAAAAAGGTTGCCGTGTAAGTCAAATGAAACGGAAGCCTAAAAGATAGATAAAGGGGCTATAGCGGTTTCAAGACATTGGCGCAACCCAAAGTAGGAAATTTGACGGAAAATGTATTTTTAGACCTACAGACGAACCATAACCTTCTCGAAACCTTGTTTTGTGTTTCGCATACCGAGACCGTGGCTGAATATGTCTTAGAGTTTGGCGCGGGGCACGAATTAACCAGAGCACAATAGCACACGCCGATTAAGCATGATAGCTGCTTAAGACACGCCTGTTAAGTTAACAACGAGGCTCGGAGGTGGTGAGACAGATCTGCAGGAGGACGGATTCGAAAAGGCCGAAGCCAGAGGAGACGGTCGCTCGAGATGGACCGAAACGTTTAGCTCCAACTCAGATAGATGCTGTTTGCTTATTGCAGCAGAGGATCACGGCGGAATGACACCCCTGCAGGGGCGGATGGTCTGACAGCGACTGCTGGGAGCGATGCCGTTGTTCCGGTGCCGTGGTCCGACAGCTGCTCGGAGCGATGCGGGTCACCTGGCTGTCGTGCATACAAACGTCGCACTCACGATGGGCCATTCGGAACCACCACACTCGGGAAGAAGCGACCACGGGTCTGGGCCAGGGCCAGGGTCTTCCGGTCGGGATCGGGACCAGCGGAGGTGGGGCAAGACGGGAGCGGGGGATGGGCAACTAATTAAAGAGCTGACGACTGGGCTTGGGTATCCCGTCCCTGGTGAGCCACGTCATACGGCGCTCCGTCCTCGAGACATGTTGCGCAACGGTGCGTCTTGACATTGCCGGATCCAGCAGCCGGCACGAGGCCATTGGACGAAAAATCGATATTCCTCCTTGCTGATTCACCGCCGTGGCGCACGAGAGTTGCATGCTTCTATTGCCATGGCCGCCCAGCTTGGCGCCGTTGCCGTGATGCTCCCAATTTCCAGCGCCGGCGTAGCGTTGGGCTCGTTGGAGCCGCACACGCTCGATCCACTCTGGTCCATTCCCCTTACCTGCCCCCAAGGCCTGTTCCCCGCCTTTCCTTGCCGATGGACTCGAATCGCCGACGGCATAAAGCTGCCAGCTTTACCTCTGACCCGGAAACATAGCAGCCGGTGCACTCTGACGCCGAGGGCCCTGTTCGTGTCTCTTCAAGATGCTGCCACGTTTCTTTCCAAAGGCTCTTTCCGGCTCGTTCCAGCGTAGAGAAAGCAGCGCGGCATCGTCCTGGATCTCCACCACAACGCAACTGCTCCTCATGCTGCCGCCGGCAAGCTGCATTCGACTCTCCGTGCCCAGCAACGTACCCGAAAACGCCAGTGCGATCCTGGACCAGGCATTTCTGAGTTTTGCCATAGAAGGCAGGGACTTCCTGGACTACAGCGGTTCGTTCCTACCTTGACCGGCACCAGTAAGCACCGCGGCTTCGGTTGACACTGCCCAGGCAACAGCTCGGTCCCGAACGAATATTCGGTCAACATGCTCTCGACATTCTCGCAGAAGACGGGCGCGGCGACCTACCTACGCGTGGGCGGGACAACCCAGTAAGGCCGAACGGAGAATATCCAGCACCCAAGAGCGCGAGACACAGGCTGACTGTCGCAGGGATCACTTCCGCTACGACGCGCACCAGAGCGAGGCGATCCGCTTCGAGGAGCCCGGGCTCGCGACGTACACGAGTCTCTTCGCGAACATCACCGTCGGCAGCGCGTGGCTGGACGGGTTCGGGCAGTTCCGCGACGTGGTGTGGGATCTGCAGGTCTTCCTGGCGCGCAAGAACCTCAGCAACGCGGTCGAGTTTGCGCGGGACTGCGTCGGCGCGATCGACGTGGGGAATCTGAACGCGCTGGAGATTGGAAACGAGCCGGACCTGTATGGCAGCGTTGGCTTCTTCCCGAATCAGACGGACCGCCCGGCGGGGTATTCGGTCGAGGACTACGTGGCCGAGTTCACCGAGTTCGCGGAGGCGCTGGAGGGTAGCATCACGCTTGGTGACGGGCCGAATTTTCAGGCTTTGGCGCTGTCGAATCTTGTTGCGGATCCTTGGAATGAGTGCGTAGTAGGGCTTTCTCTTGCTCGGAACCCGTGAGTTGACCGAGGTAGGGAAAACGCCTTCGACGCTGGTCTCTCGCCAGACCTTGTGAAATCCGTTTCCGAGCACTTGTAAGCTCTCCGAGGAAGATGACCCGGCCAGCGAATTGACTCAATGGCAGCTACCAGTCCGAAGATGGCGAAGACCTTGGCGGTGCCGAATTCCTGATCCCACGCGTTCAAGACCAACGAACTGACGAAAGCCCTAGCAACGCTGATGAACAAGGCCGCCATCCGCAGCAAGACGGACGCCAGATTCAAAGACCGCATCGCCTACATGAAAAACGCACACCCCGACATACCTTTCCTAATCGCCGAAGCCGCGAGCGCGCTCGGCAACGGCACCGGCATCCGCGACTTCGACCTCACAGCCAGCCTGGGCACCGCGCTATGGACCGTCGACTGGCTGCTCTACGTCGCCACGCTCGTAAGCCGCCCTGTCTCCCCCCCGCGCAACGCACGCACAATCAAAGAGAAGCACGACTGACGGGGCGGGCGGAAACCCTCCCCCCACCCAACCGCAACAGGGCGTCACCCGGGTCAACATGCAGCTCGGCTCGCGCTTCCCGTTCTCGCCGTGGCTCGCGTCGCCGACGACCATCAACAACGCGACGCTGGCGCCGCAGACGCTGGGCAGCTTCTACGGCAACGTCTTCGTCGCCGACTTCATCGGCCGCGACGGCGCGCTGCAGGTCGCGGAGCTCGACGTCGCCGCCGACGACAGCGTCACGGCGTACGCGGCGTACAGCGGCGGGCGGCTGGTGCGCGTCGCGATCGTCAACCTCGAGGTCTGGCGGGCGGACTCGGAGTCGGGGGGCTCCGTGCGGGGGCGCAAGACGGTGGAGGTCGCGCTCGACGGTGCGTCGATGGATGGGTCGCGGTTCGAGGTGAGGCGGTTGACGGGCAGGGACGCCGGGGCGCAGGCGGAGGACATTACGTGGGCGGGGATGCAGTGGACGCGCGAGAGCAACGGCTTGCCGGTGGTGGTGCATCGCGACGGCTACGCGACGGCGCCCGTGGGAAATAATGGGTCGGTGCGGGTGAGCTGCCAAGCCTCGGAGGCGCTGCTGCTGCAGATAATTACTCCGGCGGATGGCAACTCTTCCGACTTTGCCGGCTAGTGGTAGGGCGTCGCAGTCGCAGTTCAGAGTAGCATTTTTTGGGGGGTGGTTGTGCGTGTCGGGGCCAATTATCACGGATCTGTTGTCCTTGCTTCGTCAATTGATGCGTGCTGCTCTGGAGAGCCCAACTGGTGCTGCCTTCGCCGCTCATTTTTGCCACGACAGGATAAAATAAGGGTGGCTTGCGGACAAGCGATTGCAGGTAGGCGAAAGGCGGGGAGAGCGGCGGGGAGAGGGCGCGAGGTTGTCGTGTCGAGGTGGTCCTTTCATCGGACACTGCCTGATGGAGCATGGGCTGGGGCTAGCGCTGCAATGGTGAGGCAAGGCTGGTGGTGTTTCACTGACGAGGGGGACCCGCAGAGGCGCACACCGACACCAGCGGCGCAGGAAGGGGGTCCCAGTTATTTCGCGCCGTTGTTGTGCTGCCGATTTGTCGCTGGCCGTGCCTTACGTAACCCGGCTGCACGAGAGCGGCGGCCATGCGAAAGACGGGAGCTGGGAGCTGTGGGAGCCGTGGTCTGATGAGGTAAAATTCTCTCGCTGGGAGAGACGACGGTTATGCAACGGAATCGCAGTCGGAAATGGCAGCCAATCAGAATCCCCGCACGCCGAAGCTACCTGGAGCGCCTCAGCCCTTCAGCCCTTCAGGTTCGCGCCGGCAGCTGCGCCTGCGCCCTCGGCAGCTGCCCGCCGCCGGCTGAATCCTCTGCGATCCTCTGGCATCCTGCGTCTTCTGCGTCTTCTGGAACCCTTCGCCAACACAACCGCCCGCCGCACCCTGGTTTCCCGCTGCCGACGAGCGACTCACTGATCACGGTGCCAGCGCGGCCGCCGTGTCATGTGCGGCGATCCGATTGCCGGCCTCGCCACGTGCTGCGCGCCATGCTGGATACACAAGCACAGCACCCAGTGCTCCGCGGACGCCGGCGCCACCTGGCCTGATCAGACGGGCCTCCGCAGCCACCGGGGCTAGTGTCGCGCCCCAGACCACCTGGGCCCTCGCTCGCGGCGCGGCAGATGGTCGCGAATCCCACGGACGGGGGGTGCCGCCGCACTCGAGATACGGGAGGCGTTGAAGAAGGCGAAGCCGGCCGTAGCTGGAGGCCTGAGGGCCGCTAGCCGTTCTGCGCCGGCTAGGCTCTGGGCGGTCGTGGGGGGGGCATATCCGAACGCACAAACGGGGTCGTCGCCCATCAGCAAACAGCATCCGCCAGCACCTGGCTCCCGTCCGCATCACAGTGGAGGACGGCCCCAATAATGCGAGACGGGCCGAAGGGGGGCTCGCCGACGCTGCAGAACAGGGCGTGGGGAGCGTTGACGTCACCCCGGGCGTAAACCGCCGACTAAAAAGCTTTTGACACGCCTAAGCCGCAATTTCACTCTGGCCCCGCTAGCGCCCTGCCATAAGGACCACCGCGCCGCCGCCAAAACCCGCCCCCCAGAGCTCTCGACTCCTCGCCAACTCGACAGTCCCGCGGCTTGCCTGTCCACCGAGCAGTCCGTCACTGTCCGTCGCTGTCGTCGCCCGCCGTCCCTCGCCGTCCCCACTCTCCGCCATCATGGCCGCCTACGATCACGCCGCCGGCGACGGCCTCAACCGCAAGCTCAGCTTGACCGGCAAGGGCGTGGACAAGACGTCGCTGCCTGAGGATGCCGTCGGTTCCGCCGACGCCGTGCTGGAGGCCATGGGCTACGCCCCCGAGCTGTCCCGCAATCGCTCCACCATGCAGGTCGCCTTCATGTCCTTCGTGCTGGCCGCCATTCCCTACGGCCTGGCCACCACCTTCTACTACCCGCTGGTCGGCGGCGGCCCCGCCAACATCGTCTGGGGCTGGATCGGCGTCTCGGCCATTATTCTCTGCGTCGCCGCCTCCCTGGGCGAGATCACCAGCATCTATCCCACTGCTGGCGGTGCGTTATCTCCAGTTGCCGATATCCCGTGAACGAGCCAGCTGACAGCCCGTGCCAGGCGTCTACTATCAGACCTTCATGCTCGCCCCGCCCAGCTACCGCCGCCTGAGCAGCTGGACCTGCGGCTGGCTGTATGTCGTCGGCAACGTCACCATCACCCTCGCCGTCAACTTCGGCACCACCCTGTTCTTCGTCTCGTGCATCAACATCTTCGAGTCCTCGCCCGGCGTCGGCATCTGGGACGCCAGCGCCTGGGAGATCTTCCTGACCTTCGTCGCCATCACCTTCGTTGCCAACGCCACCTCCTCGCTGGGCAACCGCTTCCTGCCGCTGATTGACGTGCGTGCCGTGCCGCCCTTGGCCTGAGTCGTTGCCTCCGCTGACCTTTTGGAACAGACTGCCGCCATCTACTGGACCTTTGCCGGCGTGCTGGCCATCATCGTCACGGTGCTGGTGCGCGCCAAAGACGGCCGCCGCAGCGCCGAGTGGGTCTTCGCTGACTTCGAGCCCCAGTCGGGCTGGACTCCCGGCTGGTCCTTCTGCGTCGGTCTGCTGCAGGCCGCGTACGCAACCTCGTCGACGGGCATGATCATCTCGTAAGCCCCCTTTTTGTGCTGCCCCCCCGTGAGTGCCGCTGTAGTAATGCTCGTGCCCATAGCATGTGTGAGGAAGTGCAGCACCCCGCGACGCAGGTGCCCAAGGCCATGGTCGGCACCGTCGTGCTCAACACGTTTGCCGGCCTGCTGTTCATGCTGCCGCTTCTGTTCGTCATGCCCGACCTCACCGAGCTGATCAACCTCGCCTCCGGCCAGCCCGTGCCCGCCATCTTCAAGGCCGCCGTCGGCAACGACGTGGGCGCCTTCATCCTGACCATCCCGCTGTTCGTGCTGGCCATGATCTGCGGCATCGGCTGCACCACGGCCACGTCTCGCTGCACCTGGGCGTTTGCCCGCGACGGAGCCATCCCCGGCGCCAAGTGGTGGAAGCAGGTCAACCACAAGCTCGACGTGCCGCTCAACGCCATGATGCTCACCATGGTGGTCGAGATCATCCTGGGCGCCATCTACTTCGGCTCGACCGCCGCCTTCAACGCCTTCTCGGGCGTCGGCGTCATCTGCCTGACGACGGCGTACGCGGTGCCCATCGCCGTCAGTCTCGCCGGCGGCCGCACCCAGGTCGCCGAGGGCAGCTTCTACCTGGGCAAGCTGGGCGCCTTCTGCAACGTCCTCTCCCTCTGTACGTGCCCCGTCCCCCTCCGGGCCCCCCGTGCTGACTTTTTCCAGGCTGGTCGCTGCTCGCCATCCCGCTGTTCTGCATGCCCACCACCATCCCCGTTGCTGCCGAAACGATGAACTATGCGTCCGTTGTGTTCTTCGCCTTCGTCATGATGTCTCTGGGCTGGTACGTCGCCTGGGGCCACCGCAACTACCAGGGCCCGCCCACTGTCGACTGAGAGAGAGTGTGTGTGATCAACATCGACCGACCCTTGCAACAAACACCGAATGCGACTTTAGAGAGAGACGACCAAACCAAATGCGACAACTCCCCGATTGCGACAACAACCACCAGATGCGACAACACAACCTCCCCCGATTGCGACAGAAACCAAACGCGACAAGTTCTCCAAATGCGCCAATAATTCGACGTGTAGCAGTGCATCAGATGGTTCCGGAGTAGTGATGGAGTTGGCTAAACAACAACAAAAACAGCTATAGACAGATACCCCTCATGCGATCAAAATAAAAAGTTCAAAGTTTTTTCCAATCCGCGCGCATCACATCTGCGCCATTATTTCTTCGTTCCTCCGTCGTTTCGTGACGAAAGGAAGCATTGGCCAAGGACGGGTGGGTGAGTGAGAGTGGGCTTGTGGGCTCTCTGATCAGTGCACACTACTGCGAGATCCGACATGTGTTCTTCGATCCCACGGCCGGGCTGATCGTCAAACGGTCGGAACGTTGCGGGTGCCGAATTTGATTTTTTTTTTTTGCCCATCGTCCCATTGCACGGCGAGAAGAGCCCACCCTTTCTTTTCGGTGTCGACGGAACGGAGGGGCCCACCGCATGGAGCCGGATTTACCATTGATCTAATGCACACTCTTCTGCTGAGCCCACAAAACGCCATTGTAGTACTTGCGAACGGGCAATAATGCGGTAAACTGGACCGCAGCTACGCCTGATCCACCACCACTCGCCGTGCATCTTCCGACAGACAGCCCTCGATCTTCTCCCTCCCAAGAAAAGAAACAAACAGAACAGAACAAACGCTCCATCCACCACACCATCAAAAACCGCGTTCTAAATTTACCTAGGCCAGGGGGGGCGGGGCGGCCGGCGGGCGGGCGGGAAGCGGAGCCTCCTCCTCCTCAGCCGCGCTCTGCATGAGATCGATTGGGGAGGGATGCCATGTCTCCATCCCGACAAAATCTCCGATCCGACAGGATTGGTGCTAGGTAGCATGTAGGTGCCCAGGGCAAGGCAGGGAATCATCAGCAATCGTCTTTCCTATCCGGGACAATTTTTGCATTTGCGCGGCCACGCGAGCAACAGCCCGAATCGGAACGATGGGATTCGAGTGGGCGCGCGTCCAGGCCGGGAACGACGCGGACACGCGATGGGGGAGGGAGGGATGTGGATGTGGATGATGCGTCACAAGCGCGAAACGCGAGACACGCGAGACGCAGGAACACACGGCCGCCGATCGTATGATGCATGAGGCAAGCTGCCGCCGCCGCCGCCGCCGCGCCGGTTAGATAAGACGGTTGTGTGTGGACGGTTTACCTAGTCGCGAGGGAGATGATACTTACTCTAATCTTCCTTCGGGCGGGTGGCGGGGTGGAATTATCCGGTGGGTTTCGTCAGCCACGGATTCCTAGGTACTACTAGGTGGATGGGATGGGATTCGACTGCCTGAGTAAGTTACAAGGTGCGGTGTGGTGATGTCGGTATCTCTGATGATAAGAAAGGGGGTCGCTTCTTTTCGCAACGCCCCGGCGGGAGAGGGGGCGGCGAGGAAGGGGAAAGGTGGGGGACGGGGGCGGGCGGAGGGACTTGCCGAGATTGAGTTAACCATCAGCCAAGCGAAAGGGGTGCAAAAAGCTCCGGCCAGCCAAACGCTCGCTATTATTGTTGCTAGCGCCGCGTACCTACCGGAGTGGAACCCTCGAAGCAGTTCGCTCCCGGCTAACATGCCGTCCCTGCGAGCTATCGACCGCCTGGAAGAGGAAGGTTGATACGTGCATGTCTCGCCCCGGCATCCGCCGCCGAAACGAACGCCTCTCTTCGGACCCTTTTACGTGCCTAGCGATCCAATCCCTGCGATAGCGACATTATTGTAGCGCCGCATCGGGGGTCGTTAATATTAATGCTATATTGCACTCTCACCAATCAAGCTGCCCTATACACACGAGTACGCGCTGCCCGGTCCATTCGCCGGATCTATATCCCCCCGACGCCTCTCTACTATATATATGCGCCAAGCTCGCAACCCTGCCGTGCCCAAGACCTTTCACCTCATTTCTACCGCGTCGCCGGATAGATATACGAACCATGGGCTCCTCGAAAAGGAAGGTTGAGAGCTGTCGCGAGCCTCCCACGCCATTTCGACCGCGATTGTAGCATTCGTATTGTTATTTGCCATGCGATTGCGCGCGTCTCGCCTTTGATAACGGCATCGCGGTGCCAGTAGCGGTGGTAGCAGTCGCAGCAGTATATATAACAAATACCACCGCGCAGAAACCACCGCCGCGTGTCCAGCCGGGTGTTGTCGTCGTCGTCCCTAACCATGCTCCTCCGCCACATCCTCCAGACGTCGCTCCCCACACTGCTCTTCGCGGGGGGCGCGTCCGCGTCCGCTCTCCACCGCCGCCAAGACGTCGCCGCCGCGACCACCAACACCACCGCCGCGCCCGCCGTCCCCAAGCGCTTCATCATCGAGTACCGCCAAGACGCGGCGGCGGGCCTGCGCGCCGCGCCCGAGCCCGGCATCACCGTCGTGCAGACCTTCGACAGCGACGTCTTCGCCGGCGTCAGCGTCGCCGTCGATGGCCACAGCATCGACGACCTCGCCCGCCTCGCCGGCGTGGCTAACGTCTGGCCCATGAAGTCCATCCGCTTGGCGCCCCCCGTCGACGGCGTGCAGACTTTTAGCGATGATGCTGCGGCGGGGAATTATACGGTTCATACGTCGACGGGTGTGGATAAGTTGCATGCGGCGGGCGTTTTTGGCGAGGGCGCGGTCGTGGCTGTTGTCGATACGGGGATTGCGTATAATCATCCTGCGGTAGGTGTTTGGGCGTGGGGGGTTTTTTTTGATGACTTTGTTTCTGATTGGTTGAGTAGCTTGGGGGTGGTATTGGCGAAGGGTTCAAAGTGAGCGGCGGGTACGACTTCGTGGGCGATGGCAGTGAGTTTCTCTGGACTCTGAGTCGGCCGGACGAGACTGATGGAATGCAGCATGGCCGCTTGATGATCAGGAGAAGGTGCCGGATGATGATCCGAACGATCAGATGGGCCACGGGACTCACGTCGCGGGGATCATCGCTGGCGAGACGGACTAGTAAGTCGAACACGTTTTGTTTGCGGCATGTGCCAATGCTGAACTCGGTTGCAGTTGGGTGGGAGTGGCACCAAAGGCAACGCTTCGGGGCTACAAAGTCTTCTCCACCATCGTAAGCTTTAGTGTACTTCCGTGGTGAAGCAGTGACGCTCATAGCTGCCTTAGGACTCTACCGATGAGGACACGCTCATTCAGTCATTCCTTACGGCCTATGCCGACGATGTAAGTGTTGGAGTTTGGCTTGATGCGAACGATACTGACAGTGATGTAGGTTGATATCATCACTTCTAGCATCGGAAGCGCAAGCGGGTTTGAGGACGGAGCCTGGGCTGAGGTTGCATCACGCCTCGTGAACAAGGGAGTGGTGGTGACCATCGCCGCGGGCAACTCGGGCTTTGCGGGCCCATTCTTTGCAAGCAGTGGATCTTCCGGCAAAGACGTCTTAGCCGTGGCCTCTGTCCAGGCGGATACCTTCCCGGCTCAGGCTTTCTTCGCCACCTTCAGGACCAACAGCTCTTCGAACACCACCACCGCTGGATACATTCCCGCGACGTACAACTTCCCAACCACCATCAAGGACTGGCCCATAATTCCTCTCAGCTTGAACACGTCCGAGGCCGCAGACGCGTGCTCCCCCCTGCCGGCTGACACCCGAAACCTGTCACAGGTCATCCCACTTGTGCGCCGCGGAACCTGCAACTTCGCCACAAAGCAAGCCAACCTCCAAGAGTTCGGCGCCCAGTACATCCTGTTCTACAACAACGACAGCCCCCTGATATCTCTCTCGACGAGCGAAGAAGGAAGTCTGGTCGGCCTCATCACCGCCGAAGCCGGCGCCGCCATTGTCAACACGGTGAAAGCGGGCGGCGAGGTCCTTGGTGACTTCTCCGCCGAAGCCTCCGCCGTCGGACTCTACGATGCCTCCGGCGGTAGACCGAGCACCTTCACGTCCTGGGGCGGCCTGTACGACCTGTCCCTGAAGCCGGACATCGCGGCCCCGGGCGGCAACATCTTTTCCACCTATCCGAACAACAGCTTCGCCGTCCTCAGCGGGACCTCGATGGCCACGCCGTACGTCGCCGGCATCGCAGCTCTGTACATCGGCGCCCTCGGCGGTAGGAAGGTACATGGAGCCGAGTTCGCCAAGGCGCTGCAAAGGCAGATCGTGGCGAGCGGCGGTGCACTGCCGTGGGCGGGGACGACCGAGGACGACGGCATCGTGGCGCCGGTCCCGCAGGTCGGTAACGGGCTCGTGAACGCGTTCAAGGTGCTGAACTACTCGACTGCATTGACCTTCGAGAAGCTGGAGCTCAATGACACGGTCAACTTCCGGGATACCCACACGGTGCAGATCACGAACAACGGTGATGTGCCGTTGACTTACAACTTCAGCCTACAAGACGCCGCTGGGTTTGAGGCGCTGGAGGAATTCGATGCCGCCGTCTACCCGTCTCCAAGGCTGAGGGAGTTCGCTGAACTGGTTCCCATCGAGGCTGTGCCGGGCATCTCCTTCCCGGACGGGGACTTCACGCTGGCGCCCGGAGAGAGCAAGGACGCCACCTTCACCTTCACGCTGCCCGAAGGCCTGAACGCAACCGCGCTTCCGGTGTACAGCGGCAAGATCTTGATCACGGCCACCAACGGCGAGCAGCTGTCCGTCCCCTACTTCGGCCTCGCCTCCGACCTGAAGAAGGAGATGACCCCCATCTTCGAGAACACCTACCCGTTCTCCACCTCCGGCATCAACAACGAGAGCATCAACAACAAGTCTTCGTGAGCACTCCCACCGAACCGAAACCCCACAAACCATCCGCTAACCCGCGCCCCACAGCTACACCTTCAACCTCACCCTCGACTCCCAAGACTTCCCCAAAATCTTCGCCCAGCTCAAATGGGGCACCGAAGAAATCCGCTGGGACGTAAGCAGCAGCCCAGCCCCCCCTCCCCTCCTCCCTCCCCCACCCCACTAACACTCCACACAGATATACGACCCCACCTTCACCGAATCGCAATGGCAATACCCGCCCGTCCCGGGCGTCAACGGCTACGTCGGCGCCGCCACGAGCTGGAACGACGCCGAGTCGTCCAGCACCTTCGACCCCGCGACGCAGAACGCGTCCGACGTTTTCGCCTTCCCCATCTACGACATCATCCGCAACGCGCCGACCGAGACGTCGTACCGCAGCTTTTGGTGGTTTGGCCGCTTGGCCAACGGGTCGGACATCGCGCCGGGGAGTTACGTGATGCGGTTTGCGGCGCTGCTGCCGTTTGGGGAGAGGGCGGAGAGTGCCGGGTGGGATGTTTGGCAGGCGCCGGGGATTGAGGTGCTGTAGGGTGGGCAGCGCGAGGGAATGGGGAGTATGGGGGTGTGTTGAGTTTGAAGTTTGTAATTAGGGAAAGGTGCTCGAGTTTTTTCATGTTTTATAATTACGCCTTCGCCAGAAAAAGTACGATCGGTTGCCTCGGTGCGATGTGATGCACGGCTCCCTTGCCGATGGAACGATCCGCCGTATGAGACGCTTTCCTGCAGCTTCGGCCCGAGCTACCGTTCACGTAAGACCCTTTGCAGATCGTCTGGGAAAGGGGACAGCTAGTGGGCGAGTGGGCGGAGTAGAGAGGAGAGAGAACGCAAAGTGGTAATGCGCGCGTCTTTAAGAGACGGGTGGTCTAGATTGATAAATGATACCAACTGAAATGTCCCACGGCTGTATGTCTCGAGAATTCCAAGCAATTTTGCAGAATTTATATCTGTTTCTCACAATTAAACGTCGTCACGGGAATGCAAAGGCCACAAGGCCTCTGGCTTAGCTTGCAAATTTCGCTGCATTCGTCTCCCATGTGATCAGAGGAATGTCCGCTTTCGGTAAGCTTCGAGGTCAGCTCCTGGCATGGAAACATAACTGGTGTAACTCACATGGATAACATGTTAGCCACCTATGTAGATCGTTGGGGTTCAAGAGCTGAATATGCGAACTGGCGGCGCAAATTCGCCTGGTCTCCCCATGGCAACCATAGGTATTCTCTCACATGCAAAGTGCCGTCAATAATGTTGCGTGAAGGATCGACTCAATATCAGATGAAGATCGATC
Organism: Diplodia corticola; assembly: GCF_001883845.1. Lineage (NCBI taxonomy): Eukaryota > Fungi > Ascomycota > Dothideomycetes > Botryosphaeriales > Botryosphaeriaceae > Diplodia > Diplodia corticola. The sequence goes on from NW_017971504.1 coordinate 185,015, forward strand.
GTGCCTTCTCACATGTTGATAGCGGCACTCTACATATAAGCTGCTGTTCTGTCCCGAGCGGGCCGCCTGTGTCCACAGGTCCCAAGAGACATTGCCACACATCACGCCGCACTCTTTGAAAAATGCCCGGAACACAGAAGAAGCGCCTCATCGTGTGCTGCGATGGCACCTGGCAAGCTTCAGACAAGACTTACGGCACCAGTCCCTCCAACATTGCCAAGCTCAGCCGCATGATCGCCCGCGAGGATGGAAATATCCCACAAGTGGTCTACTACCAGTCTGGGGTGGGAACTGGATCATGGGGGTTGATGGACATTGGCATTGCAGGTTTGAAGCCAGATGCGTTGTGAGAGACTTGTCGCTGACCATGCCAAAGGCAGTGTCGGCATTGGACTGTCGGAGAACGTCTCGTCAGCATATCACTATCTGTCGACCAACTTCAACGATGGCCAAAGCGCCAATGATGAGATCTTCATATTTGGATTCTCCCGTGGAGCTTACACTGCCCGCGCGCTCAGTGGACTGGTGACTGAGATGGGACTCCTCAAACCCCAGTATTTGGACAAGTTTCCCCGGGCCTTTGAAATCTACAAGAGGCTCAGCAGCAAGGCGGCAAACAGAACCGACAACTTCCTGAAATGGAAGGATTACTTTGTCGGAGGTCTGTCTGCGTCGGACAGGAATTTCTGGCATGACCTCACGAACAAAAAAATGTACAGGGACGTGAAGGTCAAGGTAGTCGGTGTCTGGGATACGGTATGGGCCATTGAGATGCACTCTATAGCTTCTGGCTAACACGTATGTAGGTTGGTGCGCTCGGGATTCCCGAGAGTTTCTTGTCCACCATGCTTCCCGGGTTCAATAAACGCTTCCAGTTCCACAGCACCGGCCTGAATATCAGTAAGTGTGGACTTGTTGCCCGTTCAAATCTCGTTCGAAAACTAAACGTCACCTGCAGAAATCGAAAACGCCTTCCAAGCCCTGGCGCTTGACGAGCATCGTGGTGCATTTCCGCCAACTTTGTGGTATCTGCCCAAGTATCTCCTTCGCCGGGCCGACTGCCCGAACCTCAAACAGTGCTGGTTTCCGGGCTACCACGAATCCATCGGGGGTGGGGGCGTCAAAGTCCAGTCCATGCTTTCAGACTGGTTCCCCCACATCATGAACTGGATCATGCCCGACACTTCGCAGATCCACGAGGTCACGCTCGCTTGGATGTGCGACCAAGTCAACGGCCTTCTCAAATTCGACGATGATGCCGTGCGAGACATGCTCCTCAGGAACGGCGAAGCCCGAGGCGACTGGGCCGCCTGCAAAGAGACCGACATGCTCAAGTACCTGAAAGTCTTCAACCTGAACTCGTTCGGTGGGTCCCGCACCAGGACTCCCGGCCGCTATTTCGAAGAGCAGACCAACGAAACCATCCACCCGTCCGTGTACTTCCGCACGAGCGAGGTCAAACGTCTCCACTACTCGGCCAGGCCGCTTCGCGAGCGCTTCGTCTGGGCCTACTGCGCCTGGCTCCCGCAATTCCACGTCAACTTCGCGACACCCGTTTGGGCCCTGGGCACGGTATTCCGCTTCCTAGGCACGGTGCTCTTCTACCTGGGAGCGCCGGTCCGGGCCTTCACGCCCTCGCTCTGGGAGGTCGCCGTGGATCTCTGGGACATGGGCGGCGACCTCGTGCACATGGCGGCGGCGACGGTCGCCCATCTCGGCCGCCTCGCGCAGATGTTTCCCTTCGCGTTTTGCTACCTCGACGAGCCGCTCTGGCGGTGGCAGCAGCGCTCGACGGACCCGGACAAGCCCGACGGCGCGAGCTGGGTCCGCCGCAACGTCCCGTGCTCGGTGTTCCTGCAGAACGGCCAGGAAGAGGTGCGCATCCAGGAGTGGGTCGTGCGGGCGTCGCCGGACCACAAGTTCAACTTCGAGAAGGACGTCATGCCGGAGAAGGTGTGGGACAGGCTGGGCGCGAGGAACCGCAAGTCCATCCGCCACGCCGAGAAGTCGCCCGACTACCGCATGCAGTTCTGGACCAGGACCGACTGGGAGCACCGCGACGACCAGCCCAAGCTGTCTCACGGGCCCGTCCACCAACAGGTCACGATTCCGCACCCCATCCACGCCCTGCACGACACGATCCACCACGCGTTCGGCGACGCCCGCAGAGTCCACGAGACGGCCCACAGGATCGACGAGAGCGTCCACGATAATCTGCAGAGTCTCCCCCATAGGATCCAGGATGCGCTCGATAACAAGACGGATCTCATACACAACAGGCTTCATGGGGTTGAGGGCGCGGTCCTTGGTGCTGTCGACAAAGCGCATGATGGAGTCGAAGGCTTCCATGACCGTGCGCATAAAAGGCTCGACGACCTGCATGACCAGCACGAACAGGCTCGCCTTGATAAAAAGAACAAGAAGCACCTGGACAAGAAAGGACGGGACATGGATGATGGGTTGCACTATGGTGGAGCGGTTCAGGGTGTCTGATGGCACATTTCCCACTGGGTAACGAACATGCTTTGGTCAAATGTTTATTGGGGGGTTTCTTCAAAGTTCTTCCGCTATCATGATTTCCCGTTATGGTCTAGCTCAACCTTAGTCACAACTAAAAAAAACATTCCCTCCACGTCTCCTTTAGTAGCTAATGCGCCAAGGCACCAGAAATTTCTTTTTCTTAGTGTGCCCTTAACAACTAGTAGAGTCAATCTCCCAGTGAAACCCATGACCTTAGTAGCTCCATCCGCCGGGATCCGAGTCCCTCAAAGCGTCTCACCACCGACGCTCCGGTGTCATATTGCCCACAGGAATCCGCACCAGCATATTCTTCACCATAGAAGTCAACGGCCATTTCATTTGGCCCATTCATCAGCTCGTGTCTACTAGCCACACCTCTTCACCCAAGCGTATGATGTCACCGAACCACCAGCCGCCACCGGCTTTGCTCTCCGCAAAAAAAAAAATAAAGATTTCCCACGCAAAGCTCCAAGCGCACCGGTACCATCACCACTTCTTCTCATACACACAAGACAATCGATCGCACTGGTATCCTCGCCCAATCAGTAGATCCCCCCCCAAACGCAAAAACATCTCGCAAAAACGTTCGCCAGGCTCATTCGACTCCTATTCCCCCGGCGCATAAAGGGTGCAGTAGTAACACTCGGCGCCCGCGTCTCTCGCCCAGCAGTAAGCGCCCTCCCCGCCACCCTTCTTGCACTGCGTGGAGTCTGTCAGCGTTGCCAGCAGGCTTGGATGGCAAGCGTGTGTCGTCGGCGGCGCTTACAGAAGTGTCTGGACAGCACTTTTTGGATTTCATGTACCCGAGGTAGCACCTGTTGGCGTAGCATTTCTAGTGAATCAGGATGGGTCAGTTTTTTCTCTCTCTTTTGCGTGGATGGCGAGAGATGGCGACGTACGCCGCAGGCGGCATCGTCGTCGAGGCATTGTTCCTGGGATTGGGCGGCGACGCCGAGGAAGATGAGAGAGAGGGTGCAGAGGGTGAGTCCGAAACGCATTTTGTGGGGCTTGGATGGTCTTCGAATGTGTGTCCTGCTTGGATGGTCTTCGGATATGTGTCGTCTTGAAGAAGATGTCCGGAGGAGGATGGTGGGGTTCTTTCTTAAGATCTGGAAGGTCCGTCTCGATATAAACTCGTTCATCAGTCGACTCACCGTTATCATAGCCGCTGTTCCTTGGGTGACTGCGAAAAAATTCTAGCCATGGTAGCTCCCGTTGGTCTCGCATTGGCCCGGCTAGTATAAGCCGTATAAAGGCGTACATTGGCTCATAATCTGGTTTTTCGCGCTAGTTTTGCAATGTTCCCCCGGAACGCGAAGCTGCAATGTACCTACTAGAAGCCGTTGGGTAAATTGTACCACAGTACCACTACTGAAGTGCTGAGGCTGTGCAACAGTACGTTGCCGTTTGCAGCGCCCGACGCGTGCGACGTGGAAGATAGACCGCAATTGAAGTATCGCCCCTAGCGGAAACAAAAACAAAAATAGAAACAAAAAAGGAGAGCGCGCCCTTCGCTAGCACAGATTGCATCGCATCAAGAAGCTTGTGATTGAGAGCAGGGTAGCCAGAACCGAAGATGGGAAGGGGAAAGCCGTTACGCTACGCATAAAGTTCAGACCGAGGGTGCAATTTAGTCGTCTACCGAGATCCGAACGGATGGTTTCGAGGGTCCAACCGGTACCTAGAACATGGACAGAGCTCTAGGCCATGGCTGGAAACAACGCCAAGGCCAGGAGGAAGAGCCGCGGTGGAACGATGAGGACACGTCAGCACATGATTCAGCGTTGGGTCGAAGATGTCGGCAAAGGGATGCGGAGTAAGTAAACATTAATTTTCTTTTAAAAAGCCAACCGAAACAAAGAACAACGATCAAGAATCAAAAATAGCACCATAGGCGGGAATGCCACGGGCCTCCATGGCATAGACGACCTTCTGGGTCAGCTTCTTGTTCGAGATGATGCACACGGCCTCGGCGCCGGACTCCTTCCACAGGTGATACGAGATGGCGACCATGTCGGGCTTGCCCATAGTGCGGGTATTATGCACGACGGCATCGGGGTCCGTGTCGTAAACGGCGCGCACGATTTCGGAGCCAAACGTCTGCTCGGGGTGCGGGGTGGACCAGAAGATGCGGCACGGCACGCGCCTGGCCAGGATGACGGGCAGGCAGGGGCCGATGCCGCTGCCCGTGGCGACGAGCACGACGCGCTTGAACAGGGGGGCGATGCGCAGCACGCCGCACGCCGGGATGCCGCGGACCCAGAGCTCCGTGGGGCAGCGCTCGATCTGCCGCCTGGTCCAGTCGCCGGCATTTGAAACCACGAGCGAGAAGCCCTTCTTGCCCGGCGCGCTGACCGTCGCGAACGCGTGCCACTCGAGCAGCGGCCGCTCCGAGAGCCGCACCGCCGTGCCCGGCACCGTGTCCGTGTAGTCGAAGTGCAGCCGGATCGCGTGGTCCGACAGCTTCTCCGGCCGTACCTTGACCTTGCGGAGACGCGTCCACGGCAGCACGATGCTGATGGTGATGACCACGACGAGCCAGAACCCGGCGCTGCGAGCGAGTGCGTCGCCGAGCGGCACCGGGCCGCGGAGAGAGTCGGTCGTGAGGACTGTCTGCACCCAGATCAAGGCCAAAGCCACCCAGCCTGCGAAACGGTGCACGATCTCAAACGAGTCATGGTGCTTGATCCGAATCGCCGGGTAGGCCATGATGATCATGCCCACCAGCAGCAGCACCACGAGGTAGCTCACCACCAGAGCCGCGAGGCTGATCGGGACGCTCGGCTCACCCATGGCGTAATACCTCGTTGCCGACACGACAAAGGCTGCGAACCAGAGCGTGGCCATCGTGGCGCATCCGCTGTGCAGTCCCCCGATGTGGAAGACGCGGGCACACTGGCGGCGGATGCAGAGAGGAACCGAGGTTGGAACAGCCGTGGCTAGGTCGAACAACAGGTTGATGACGTACTCCTGCCGCATCAAAACCGCAAAAGTCAGGTTCGCCGCCGTGGCTGTTGTCATGCTTTGGAGGCTCAGCGTGTGCGTTGTCCAGTAATCCGAGGCCAGCACCACGACGGGAACGAGGTTCGCAATCCACACCACCGAGAAGAACCTCCTGTAGAGCGAAAAGAAGCGATGGCGGACCCAGCGCTCTCCGTGCATGCCGTTCTTCTCTGGAAGCACAAACTTGTCCTCCTCTTTCTCGTCCAGCGAATTCAACGAAGCAGCTGTGACAACAACTCCCTTCTCGGCATCTGCGTTCCCCAGCTCCTTGGAGTCTGCAAGCCTCAGCGACTCTGGAGGAGTTTCCGGTGGAGAGACTGGAGGCTGGCCAGGGGAGCGCTGGGCGGCCAGCTCCTTCAGCTGTCGTTTGTCAATCTTGCCGTTGGCCGTAAGGGGCATGCTAGCCATCACGATCCACTTTGATGGGATGGCGTAGTACGGCAGATACTTTTGCGTATGCTGGGCCATGGCGTCTGCATCAATCTCGGTGGGTGTCGCACAAAAAGCCCAGAGTGCATCGTCGATCAAGAGAGTGCAGGCTTTCTCGATGTTGGCAAATTTCTGCGCCAGTCAGCGTGGCCCCAAGGAAGGCGGGCAGTGTGCATTTTTGGACCGACCTCGACAACTGAAGATATCCCATCCAGCTCAACACGGAATCCACGGATCTTGACCTGGTCATCCGCGCGACCGAGAATCTCGAGTGAGCCATCGTCGCGCCAACGAACAAGATCGCCCGTGTTGAACATCATGCTCCCATCGTCCGAGAAGCGATCCCGCTTGAACCGCGATGCAGTCAATTCAGGAAGGTTGAGGTAACCACGCGATACGCCTTTCCCGCCGACCCACATGCAGCCGACTTGGCCGGTAGGAACGGGCTGTTCATCTTCGTCGAGGATGTAGACGTTCGTGTTGGGAATTGGTTTTCCGATGCTCAGCTCCTGTCCCGGAACATGGACGTGAGCAGTGTTGAGGATTGTGATTTCGGTTGGGCCGCAAATGTTCACAAAGGTCGAGTCAACCGCCCACTCGTCGGCCAGCCTGCTCAACGTCAGCATGCCTGGTAGAAACCGGCTTGCACCAGCACACAAATGCTTACGACTGCGGGCATCGTTCTCCCCCGACGGCGATGGCCTTTAAATTCGGATAGTCGGCCTTTCGGTATTTCCCCAGGATGGATGGAGTGCAAATCAAGGTGTCGGCCTCGGCGTGGTTTAGCAAGGGAGGGACACGGGAGGCGCAATCAGAACTCACCTCACGAAGGCAGGCAGCCCAGTCGGAAGTGCGCAAGACCAGCGTGCCACCATTCATCAGGCAGCCAAGGATCTCCCAAGCCGCCATGTCGAATGAAACATTGAGCACTTGGCATACCCTGCTACCGGGGCCGATTTGAAGGTTGGCAGGCGAGAGGCACAAGGTGTTGGTGACGTTGCCGTGGGCCACGTCGACGCCCTTGGGCATGCCGGTGGTTCCTGTCTCGCGTGAGCGGGCTTTCCTGGCGAATGAGTGGGGAGAGCGTACCGCTAGTGTAGATGATGTAGGCTCCATCCTTCTCATCCACGTCTACAGCAAGTCGATGATCCGAAGTGGCTGGCTGGGCAGTATCAATGGCGCAGACGTGCTGATTGTAAGCCGCCACTCGCTTCACCTTGTCTTCGAACTTGCTCAGACAAAGAACGACGGGCGGCTGGGCGTCTCGGAAGATGTGCGACAACATCTCCTCAGTGACAACGCCGCCATCAATGGGGACATACTGGCAGCCAGTCTTGAGAACAGCAAGGATGGCGACGAGCATGGGGATGGACCTTTGAGCAACGATGCAGACGCGTTGGCGCGGACGAAGCCCCTGTAGGACAAGAAGATTGCCAAGGCGGTTGGCCTGACGGTCGAGTTCGCCATAGGTGATGGTGGCGCCGTTGTGACTAGCTGCCGTGTGGTCCGACTGAATGTCGGCAAAGTGTTCGAAAGCCTTGTGGACGAGGGTGAAGGGGCGAAGTAGGCTCTGTCCCCGGCCGTACTTGTTGAACAAAGCTCGGTCTTGTTCAGAGAGGCCTTGGGTCCCTTGGAAGACGGGCTCCATGGTGGGATGAAGTTGATGCAAAAGGCAAGAAAGAAAAAAAAGGCACGGAGGTCAGAGTGCAGAAGATGGATGGTCAGTCGGATATATACTCGGACGGAGCCAGGCCAGCCGGGTGCAGCACGGCTTGACAGAGGTCCTGGGCATCACGGATAGCTTCTCCCAATACGGTGGATGAGACAGTCGAACCACGGGCGCTGATGGCGATGGCCTCGAGGGCGCAATGGATGGTGCGACCAAGAAGTCGGCTCCAAACGGCCAGGAGGGGCCATTGAGCAGGGCATGGCCTGTGGAGCCCAGGCGAAGTAGCTACACGAGGAAGCAGCAGCAAGGCATAACGGAAGCGGAAGCGGAGGCCGAATTGAACGCTGGGTGTTACGAGCATGGGCCCGTATTGGCATTGATGCTGCGATGGGTCTGGATTTTTGGCAGAGCTGCCCGGGTGGGCAAGGCTCTGGGTTTCAGAGCGGCTAGCGATGTGGTGGTGGAGCTCCCGTGGGCAGATGATTGACAGTTGACAGCACGTGGGCATCGGCGGCTAGGGCAGATGGGGCAGGCGCATTGATGCAGCACGGGCGGTGCTACGGAGGGTGCTACGCAGGCTGCAAGCTGTACCACGCCGGGCTGGCGTAGACGAAGACGAGCTGGAACGTGGAAGAGGCGGCCCACTCATTCAATTAGGGAGATTGGGAGAATTGGAAGGTGCCGGGAGACAGTTTCATTGCCGGAGTTGCGGTCCGGGAGGGAAGGTCGCGGCGGGCCTGACGCATGTAGCTCTGTTTCGCGCGAGTCAGTCGAGGTCCTTCTTATAGCTGGCTGGCGCCAAAATACACACAGCAAGCGCCATCGCCCAGCGCGCAGTAATCGGCAATGACGACAGTTCGCACCACCACCAGGGAAGACGGCGTGGCCGTCGTCGAATTCAACCGGCCCAGCAAGCGCAATGCCTTCTCGCAGGCCATGATCGACGAGTTCACTTCGCAACTCCGCGCTCTCGATGGGGACTCGCAGGTGCGGGCCGTCGTTGTCACCGGGTCGCCTGGAGGGCCTTTTTCCGGTGCGTCGTCCTGCCTTCTAGGTGCAAAGACTGACGAGCTGCAGCCGGAGTGGATCTCAGAGAGCTGGTCCAGATGACCGAGGCCGAGGCGCACGAGCGACGATTCCTCCGGGACCTGACAGACGCGCTTGCAGCTTTCAGCAAGCCGCTCGTTGCGGCCGTCGTGGGGTTCGCGGTAGGCTGGCACGCAATGGCTTCAGCATTGGAACAGTGGAGGCTGACATGGGATGCGCAGCTTGGCGGCGGGTTCGAGGTTGCGTTGTTGGTAGGTGATTAGCATGGGAGTGGTGATGGAAGATGGAGTCGAGCTAAGCGATCAGCAGTGTGACATCATCTACGCCGCCGATGATGCCCTGATGGGGCTGCCCGAGATCCGAATAGGCACCATTCCGGGCGCCGGCGGCACCCAGCTACTTGCCGCGCTGCTAGGCAAGCACAAGGTGAGCGCATGGCCGAATGCTTCGAGCCACCGCCGCTAATGATGCCCGTCCGACAGGCCATGGAGTTTATTCTCACCGGCGCCTCGACCAGCGGCCTGGAGCTGGAGCGACTGGGCCTGGTCAATCGCACCTTCCCTGCCGATCGCGTGCTGCACGAGGCTCTGCAGCTGGCCGCCCGCATCGCATCCATGTCGCAAGCCGTTGCCAAGCTGGCGAAACGCTCCGTCCTGAACGGTAATGCCTCCACCTGCTCCGCTGCACCGCTGCTCCGCTGCACCGCTGCACCCCAATCACACTACTGACGCCGCTACCCAGCCTCGGAGAACCTACTTCCCGCCGGCATGGACAGAGAAAAAGACCTGTACTACGCTTCTTTCTCCACCCACGACTGCAAGGAGGGCATGGCTGCCTTTTTGGAGAAGCGCCCTCCGAGGTTCGAGCACCGATGATGACATTCCTGCTGTGTTTTGCATCGTGGCCTTGTCGGCGACGGAGAAAGAAAGTAGCCTCAGCAAATATACACCGTCACCGTTATGGCTACAAGTCGCATTCTGGACTTGGTATGCATTCAAAAACGCTGGCTGACGCTAACATGGTACACCACCACGCCGGCTTCTCCCGACCGCAACCGGCCGTGTCACAGGCCGGTGCCTACATTTCCAACTCGAGTACTCCTTCCTCGGCAACCTAGCCCGTCCATGATACGCACTTGAGTCTTTGACTCCTGTAGCCTTGCCTTTATTTCACAAACCTCATCGCTGTCTACTGACACATCCATGTCATATCATGCCCTCAATCACTACATACGAACTCAACGCGTCGCAACATCTCCTTCGCGCCGCCATCATTGCCTCGTTCTCCGTTACCGGCACTTTCGTCGCAATCCGCTGCTGCGTCCGCTTACGCCTACAGGCCCGCTTCAGCTTCGATGACTATCTTCTGGCCATCGCACTGGTAAGCATCTCTACTGCCAGCGTCTCTATCCGAAATCCAAAACAACCGGCCAGCCAACAGGAATCACAGGCCATTTATGCCCTACAGACAAGTTTCATCGTCTGCGCCATCGACTACGGCGGTTTCAACCGCAAAACAGCAGAGCTACCCCACCATGTCTACCTAGTAGGCTTAAAGGTATCGCTCTAGCCTTCCCGTCAATAAAATCGTAACCATCTCTGACCCGGTCCTTCTTTCCCATTGACACAGTGGACCATCCTCACACAGTGCGCCTATCCACTCGCCTTGATGTTCGCCAAGCTTAGCATCGCCTTCCTTCAATTACGCGTGCTCGGCCTCTCCAATGCTCCTACCGTCCGCCGCCTACACTATGTCTCTATAGCCGCCTGCATCATCGTTTCCATTTATGGTTTCTTCACTGCTTTCTTTCAATGCTACCCGGATACCGCTCCGTCCACCTCTTCCTCATCCTCGCCCCACCCAATCCTTATTCCTACCGCCAGCTGCTCTCCCCGTATTGTGATCCTCGTTTCCTCGTACATCTTCTCCGCCATCAATATCCTGCTCGACTGGTACTACTCACTCGCCATGGTGCCGTCCATCTGGAACCTGTACAACACCAGTGTCCTAGTGCGCGTGTCTACCATTCTGTTTCTCAGCTTGGGATTCCTGTAAGCCATCTTCTTCTCCTCCCTCTTCCTCGTCCTTGGCTCCAATTTCCGGTCCAGAAAACATCGAGGCACGCAGCCGCTGATGCCACCCTCCCCTCATAGAGCCTCCGTCGCCACCCTCGTGCGTATCAAGTACCTAGGCGGTTTCGGCGACTCCAAGGATCCGTTGAAGGCCGTCGTTCAAATCGGATTGTGGAGTGCCGTCGAAGAGTGTCTGTGCATGTGCGCCGCCTCCATTGCGACCTTTCGCCCGTTGTTGCGGGTCATCCCGGCGGCGGTTTCGTCGGCATTGTCGTCGTTTGGGGGGAGATCGGATTTGTCGGGACAGACTCAAAGGCCGAGTGAAGCGGGAGTCGGCGGGGAAAACAGCGCAAGCCATGGCAGTGGCAGTGGGAGAAAGAGAACCGAAGTCACGGATGTAAGTGTAACGACAGTATGCCCCACCACGGAGTCATAAAATACCATGAAAAATTCAAAGGCTTCCCCACGTCCACGTCCCCGCCACCTTCCAGCTGCCGTTAAGCATATCCTTCACGACGTCGAATGAGGGCTCTCTGCACGGCCACGCCCGTCATCCGCAACTTCACCAGCCTCTCATCGCAGTCCGGCCTCCCCGCCGGCAGCAAGCTCCAGCGCATCGTCGTCGTCGTCGTCGTCATCGCCGCCGCCGCCTACGGCACCCTGGAAATGACCTTTCTGGCTGCCGGCTCGTTACACCCCCTGAAGAACCTTACCTGGAACGGCAGGCCAGGGCTTCTCCGCGCGCCTCTGCCCAGGCCTTTCGCGTCCCACGCTCGGTGGCCATCTGGCACGGGCGAGCTCAGTCTCGGAGCGCGGACGGACATTCTGCACCGCCCAGCTGAGCGGGCACACGAGGTGCTACCGGCATTACCAGCCCCATGTTCAGGCAGCTCGAGTTCTTGCTCGGGCGAGTCACCGACCTCGGTGTCGATGTGGGGTTAACGACAGACGGAAGGCAAACGCGGGGGAGAAGACGGAGATGCTGGTGGTGGAGTGCGACTAGCCCACTACGAGATGGATTCCTTCACTTGCCAGCTGCTCACTTTTCTGGCCTTCCATCCCGCGCCCTCTACTGTAGCTGCGCACACCACGCTCTAGGCTTCTGTACAACATGCCAACCACAGCCAGACAACCTACTGATGTGGGCCTGAGGCGGATTGCTACCGCCAGCTGGGAAGTCCTGCTCCTCAGGGCGTACATGTGGACGGATAGTGGATAAGTCAGGATTCTATTCCGGCTAGCCGCACCGTTTGAAGGATGCAGTCTACTGTGAAGAGTTCCCACGGCGACCACTCAAAAACCACGTCCATGCAGAGACGAGAAGAACGCCTCGCCATCCAACCCGAACACAATCAGCTCTCCGGCGCGCCGTCCAACCACAGCCTCAGTTTGTTCAACGCCTCATACCGGTCCGACACCCGATTCTGCAACAGATGAGCCAACTAACCGCGCCCGCACAATCCAGGAAATCCCAAACCCACCTTAAACGCGGGATCCATCTCCGCAAACGTCTTCCCCTCATACTCAAAAATCGGGTCGTACGCTGCAAGAAAGAAAAGCCGCGGCGGGGCGAGCTACACGTCAGTCAAGTCACATCTCCAGCAACCGCACATTTCCCCCAGCCTCGAACGCACCGAACCCGTTACTCCCCCTCGGCGCCACAATCGCCCCGGTGCACCGTCCCTCGAAGATGATGGGCTCCTCCCCCGGGCCGTCGCAGTACGCGAGCACGCAAACCGACGTCGCGGCCTTGTCGTCGTACGCGGCCAAGAGGCTGCGCAGCCCGTCGTTGCCAATCGCCGTGAAGAACGGCCGGCTTTTTGCAGCTCATCAGTCGTCAGCCATTCAGGCGCGGGCAGCCAGCCAGCAGGGGAAGCGGGGGCGGCGGGGGCGCAATGGGGAAGCAACGCACATGTACGGCCCCGGCATGCCGTTGAGGGCGTGCAACTCCAAGGCCGTGTCCTCCACCAGAGCTGGGCCGTTGACCTGTCATCCAGCGGGAGAGCCCGAAGGGAAAAACGTCAGCAGGTGCGGTGCGGGCGGGAATCGACATGGGGGTGACGCACAGCGATGGCGGCGCGGCGACACTTGTCGGCTGCGATTTCCTGCGGCGTGCCCTGGATCTCCGGCACGTCGGCTGCGGATCGGCTTCGCAGCTCGACGTGGCCGCTGAGGATGGCGGCGGCTTCGCGGAGCTTGTGCCGGTTGCCCGTGACGAAGTTCAGGACGCGGGGGCGGGTGGAAGGCATGGCTGGGTGTGTGTGTGTGAGGTGGGCGCGGGTGTGGCTGGATGGTGGATGGGTGGATGGAGGGAGGAGTGACACGGTGCGTGGGAAAGGGCGACGGGTCGGGTCGGCTAGAGATGGGGTGCGACGACTCCTGCATGCAAGGGTTTCAGGGCACTGCCGGCCCCCGCTATTCCCGTGGGTGGGCCGAAAAAGATGGCTGGGAGGTGGACGGGGTAAGGACGAATCTGTCAAAGCAATGGCGTACGCGAAGGGAATCGTGCCCCGCATAAAGACGGTCCAGTTCATATGTGGAGTCGAATTGCTCGAGCGGCCTCTTTTGGAGTGTGCTTCGAGTGGCTCTGTCTTTGAGACAAATGCTTTGACTGGCTATAAGGATAAACAAGCGGAATTGGGTTCTATCCGTCCATCTAGAAGATCTGATACATTGCAAGTTAGCTTTCGGCTGCGGTTGCTTCCTGTATTCGCATTGGTTTGGGCCCAGTGGTTAGTGGGGTAGGCTTTTGGCAAGAATACGATAAAATCAAGAATACCGTTGTGATACTACTCTAGTCCGTCTATCCAAACTGTGACTACTGCACGACTTTGCGTCATGATGTCTCAGATGTAGCTCGAGCATAACATTGCAGTGTCACTCACGAAAGGAAAAAGAAAAGGTTAGCCCGGACGCTTGGGTACGCCGCTCAAGCACGTCGTGGCCTGAGATTACATCATTGTCGTCCGGAAGGGCGTGCATGCATGTGCAGCCTTCGTTTGCGCAACCGGGATGGTGGTGGGACATCAGCGATCGGTCGGCTATCGGGCTGCATCATCACCCGCTTCCCGAGACATCGGCTCTTGGGAGATACAAAGGCCGCGGGCTGTACTACACCTGTATATGTATACTAGGAGATCCCTGCCAATTTCCGTATCACTAGACTACACCATCATCCATTGTACAGCAGATGCTCGTTTTTCTTGGCGAAAAGAACTAAGCGTACACGATGACGAAACCGCCTAGGCCCCGCTCCAATATCCATACCCGTAAGGGAAGGTTCACCTATAAGTGCAATATCGCTTTTCATTCGCTTCATTAGCTCTCACCCTCTGGACCACGTCTTATTCACTCACCATGAACATCAACCAGCCCGCTGAACAGTACATCGTCATTCCCGGATGGCGGAAACGGACCGACGTCCGTGATGTGGAGAGCCAGGCCTCAAGCGATCCGGTCCGCCGACTCCCCGGAACACGCTGGATGCCGACCAGGGTGAAGAACCATTTCGTCGCTGTGCTGGGGGAGTTCGTGGGAACATTCTCGTTCCTCTTCTTTGCTCTCTCTGCAGCACAAGTGGCCAATGCAACTGCCGCCACCAGCGCCGTCGCCAACACGCTAGATACGTCCGACTTGCTCTTCATCGCCTTGGGCTTCGGCTTCTCGCTTGCCGCCAACGTCTGGGTCTTCTTCCGCATCTCTGGTGGTCTGTTCAATCCGGCAGTAGGTCCCTCGTGTTCTTCTCTGTGCTCCCCGGGCTAACTGCATGCGCAGGTAGCGCTGGGCTTGTGTCTCATTGGCGCTCTTGGTTGGGTCCGGGGCAGCCTTGTGATCTTCGTACAGATCGTCGGAGGCATCGCCGCCGCCGCCATCGTGTCCGCCCTCTTCCCAGGCACGATGAACGTACGGACAACACTGAGTGACGACACGTCGGTCGTGCGCGGCCTGTTCATTGAGATGTTCTTGACCGCCCTGTTGGTCTTCACAGTCTTCATGCTGGCGGCAGAAAAGCACAAGAGCACCTTCCTCGCGCCCATCGGCATCGGCTTGGCTCTCTTTGTTGCCGAGCTGCCAGGTGAGTGCCACCACGCCGGTTAAAGGTAAAGCTCACCAGCTTCGCAGGCGTCTACTTCACCGGAGGCAGTCTCAATCCCGCCCGCTCGTTCGGTCCCGACGTCGTCCTCGGAAAGTTCGACGGCTACCACTGGATCTATTGGGTTGGCCCCGCATTAGGCTCCATACTTGCAGTCGTCATGTACAGGCTCATCAAGTCGCTCGAATACGAAACGGCGAACCCGGGCCAAGACTTCGACGAGAACGAGATCAAGGCTTTCCAGCCCGCCAGAGACCCACCAAGCACCCGCGAGGACGTCCGCCGCCCTGGCGCGCCCTTGGTCCAGTCGGGCAAGTTTTCCCCTTGTGTTCGCCGGTCTTGAGATTCCGAGCTGACCGCATGGCAACCCTGTAGATGAGCCCTGCACCAATATCGCGTTGGTGCCGACGGCGACGAATCATTCCCACACCGTGACTGCTGATCCAAACCATCACTCTCCAGAAGATACGCTGCACTCGTTGGGCAAATAGATTCGGGATGTTTGTTAAGGTAGGCGCTTTGGACACAACAGCGGCCCGTAGCAAGATGGCAGCGACAGCATATTGGCGGTAGTATAATGGTGGATCCTCACGTAACGTTGGGTCTTTAGTGTATCGGCGAGTACCCTATGGCGGCCATGAGAGTTTTCGTTACCTGTGATCGTGATTATCCCTCTTAGTAGTTCCTCGTAGCCTGGGCGCGGGCGGCCATACAGGCCGTAGTGAGGGTAAAAACGCAGATTTTATTAGTCAAGTTCCAGGGCCCACATGACATCCAGATCATTATCCGTGATGTCTGCGAGAGGATAGCCGTGTACATCAAGTATTTTTGCCCAGTCATGGATACTGCTGTCCAAGCTGACCCCATCCACGCTGCGCTTCTGTGGGCCGGTGTGCGTCTCGTTCCTGAGGTGAGTATAATACACCTAGCAAGAAAGAAAACGTCATTCAATTCGTTCGCCCACTCATTCGAGCTAGTAGCTATTCATTTCGAGTTCTACAGCCTTCCGTGCTATGATTGAGGGATTCAAGTAGCTTAGAGGACCCGTAGTTACACGGTATACGTAAGTGTTCTACGACAGTTATTGGAGCTGCTAGCTCACCATGATTATAGCTGGGTGTGGAAAGACTAACAGCGTAGAAGTCGATTCGTTCAATGATGAGGATGAATCTGCTCTCACGAAGCGTCGGTGTCTATCTACAGGGTTTTGCGAGTCAGGCGTGACCGGTGTTGTACGAGTCCTTATTGCCGCTGGTGCCCATGGCTCCATGCTGAGGAACCAAAGGCATAACCAAGAGCTGATAAGATTTCTTTTCGATGGGAGGGTGCCGAGACCTTGACCGCTTTCCGAGCTCACGGACTGCCCCTTTTTCCCGAGGCCGACCGGTATGTGCGGACGTTAATACAGGCAGCCCAAAATGGGCAAGAGCACATGGTCCGTTACTTAACTCAGACTATCAAGCCAGAAATAAGGGATGCTATGGAGCAGGCGCTACTATCTACTACGCACAATGGGCATAAACAAATTCATGAAGTTCTATGCGGTCTCAATGGGGGGTATGGCTGTCTTTAAAGGAAATTCACTTACTGTCGCGTCCGCAGACGAATATGCTTAGCCTTTTGACCTGCTACTTCCTCACAGATTCGTCTATCTTCTTAATTGGGAGTACCATACTTTTTCCTTGCGAATCCCTGTCTACCGAAGTGTCTCAAAAATTCATTGATAATAGTAGTATTTACTCAGTTGATTTACAGCACCTGTATTTTAGATGTATAAATGAAAATAGAAAACAGCCCTATCTTGAATATTTCTAGACTTCAAAGGGCCGTTGACCAAAATAGATAAATAACTCCCAGTAAACAGTACACCCCTTCACACCACCCTCGCCATATACGCACTCGTCCGGTCCGCCTCAGGCCTCGCATCCCACTCCCTCAGCACCGCAGGCAGCTCGTCCTCCTCCCAACTCTCCCAAATACCCTTCTCAACCGGCGCCCATCCCATCTCTCTCAGCCTCACAGCCCTACTCCTCGAATTAAGCCCGATGGCCGGCCCCGTCCCCGCCGCAAACAACTGATCCCAATCCCCGGCCTCGCGATCGAACTCGCGGACCAGCTCCGCGCCGTCGTCGTCGTCGTGCGGCACTGGCAGCCTCCCCGCCTTGACCAGGCTCGCCGCCACGCCGTCCGCGACCTCCTTCCACGAGAACTCGCGGCCGTTCTCGCAGAAAAAGTACGGGTTGCGCCGGAGCCAGGCGCCGTCGTCGCCGGCGGCGTCGTCGCGGCTCCGCTCGAGCGCGTGCAGCAGCACGACGTACGCCCGCGCCAAGTCTTTGACGTGGATCTGCGACTCGACGCTGAAGCCGCGGCCGACGTGGCCGGCCCACCCGCGCGCGAGCGCGAAGCGCGCGATGGTCGGGAGCTGGATCGTGAGGCGCTGGTGGGACGCGTTCCAGCCGTAGATCTCGGGCGGGATCATGATGGCGAGTTTGGCGTTGGGGGTGCTGAGGAGGGCGTCGTGGCGGGCGGCGTGGGCGATGGCGAGGTCGACGAAGCGGTGGGGCTGCGTGGAGGGGAGGGCGTCGATGGTGGAGGGGGAGGCGTCGGTGTAGATGGTGGGGCTTTTGAAGGCGCCGAGGGCGTTGTCGTCGAGGAGGGAGGTGCCGGACGTGTGGATGTAGATGGTGTGGTTGTTGGTGGCGGCGCGTTGGCGGATCCCGTCGAGGATGGCTTCGACTGAGGCGAGGTGGTCGGCTGTAGCCGTGTGGATGACGATCTGGGAGTGGAGTTGTTAGTTGGTGAGGATGGGGCGGTGGTCGGCTGGTGTCTCTCGTACGTCGGACTCTGCTGTGTGCTGGGTGATGAGCGGCTTGTCGTCTAGGTCGCCGAAGACTGCCTCCGCGCCCGACTTTTTGATTCCCGCGGCGTGCTGCTCGCGGCGCACAAGGCCGGTGACGTGGTAGCCTTCGGCGACGAGCAGGTCGAGCACGTTCCAGCCGATGAAGCCGGGCCCAACGATGAAGACTTTCTTGCCAGACATTATTGTTGTGAGGGAAGCGTGCCGCAGTTTGCGACTGGCTGATGCGGGGTACGCATTCGACATGAAGAGGAAGCTGACAGCTGATTGGTAATCATATGTTGGCGGTGGTATGGTGGGTCGCCGGATATCGATTGCCTGTCCCAGTCTTCTTCCCCGCCACCACCGGGATTTTACCGCCTCTGCCTGCTGATGATCCTCGTCCCAAGCATCGAGCATTTTCCCTTCCTATCCCGCCGTTTGTGGTTTACGCAGAATTATAACCTGTTGTCAAGCACGGTAGTGAAGATGCAAACCTCGCCGTGGCCAATCCCACCAGTCAGACCCAGAAAACCAATCGTCACTGCCTCCATTATGGACATTCTCACCCGCACGCTCATCATACCTCCCTCCAGAATCGACCCCCCCACCACCCATCTCAAGACGCAAACCCCATAAGCCTAACCATCCCCTCAACCTGCACCTCCCAGCCCTTAATATCACCCCCCAACATCTCGACCCCCATCGCCCTCCCCGCATCCCACCCCTCCACATCATCCCCCAAATCCAGCACGCGATGCGGCCCCACCGCCAACGCGCGTCCGACCACGCCGGCGTCGCTCGCACACCTCAGCGCCGCCCCCACCGCCTGCTCCATGCGGCCCTCGGGCGCGCCGACCGCCCGCGACAGCGGCATCCATTCGGCCGTCATGGGCGTGGGGATCGCCCACGGCGCGAGCAGGTTGACGCGGATGCCGCGCGCGGCGAGGAGCGGCCGGATGCTGCGGAAGAGGCCGCGCACGGCGTATTTGGAGCTGGTGTAGGCGGCCATGAGGGGGATGTCGACGTAGGCGGCGAGGGAGGCGACGAGGATGAGGGATTTGGGGTCGTTGTTGGACTTCTCCTCCTCCTGCTGCTCCTTCTCCTCCTCTCCTTCCGTGGTGGGGGGCGGCGGGAGCTCGAAGTAGAGTTGGGAGAGTTTTGCGGTGAAGCCGGTGCCGATGGCGTTGGTGTCCCAGGCGATGGTGGGAGGTTCGGGGGGGTCGTCGGCGAGGGAAGTGAGGGGCTGTTCGTCGCGGCCGATGAAGGTGGTGGAGAAGTTGCCGGCGGCGGCGACGACGATGTCGAGGCGCTGGGCGGGATGGAATTGGATGGCGGCTTTGAAGGCGGAGACTTGGGCGCGCCACGAGCGGATGTCGGCGGGGGCGAATTGCACCCTGTGGGTTGGGTTTGGGGGTTAGATCGGGGATGGGCAGAGGCGAAGGGCGGTCGTACTTTAGCCCACGGGATTGAAGGTCTGCGGCATGTTTGTTGCCGGCTTCTTCGCTGATGTCGACCAATGTGACATGGGCTCTGCGTTGGAAAGATTGTTAAAACGTCACTGTTCGCCTTGGTAGTTGTGGTTTCTGGCATACCCCTTCTCTGCAAACGTTGTCCCGATGGCGAGGCCAATTCCTGAAGCTCCGCCAGTGACCAGTGCGTTCTTTCCTGCAAGGTTGTCTGCGGACGGGAAGGTGTTCACGTCCTCGCTGCTGAGAGCGGGAGATAGAGGGATCGGTGCCATTGCGTACTTGCAGCGGTGGTGTGAAGGAATAAAACCTCAGAGTGAGAAAATGATTTTCGCGCCTTGCAGAGGTCTCTGGAGGTGTAATGAGTTTTCCCGTGGTGCCAGCGAGCTGTGACGTGGCTGAGTTTAAGTACCCGAGAGCAAGGAAGCCCGGATACACTTAAGCCCTCTGATACCAGATAGAGATGTTGTTGTATGGTCTGAAATGTGGGCTGGCGGGAGGGATCCCTGTCCGTACCGTTCCGGCGGGATTCAATTTTAGGGCTCTTGAACTACTCGATCCAGCCGATCTGCATCAAATGTGGGGAACGGAAAGGAGCCAGGAATTGGTAAATCAGACAAGAACACGGTCTGCAGCCCGCTCCATCCACGCCTTCTATCTCTCGAATCAACCACGCAAACGTTTGCCCATCACCGATCTACGCCAGTTTGCAGCTGAGCACCAGAGTCAACCTTGAGCGCTTGCACCAGCCCGATTCGGGTAGACGACATACTATGGTAAGTAGCCAACGTAGGTATAAGGTCAGTCCGGTCTGGTGGCTCTGATATGGGATGGGTGCAGCTCGGCTGCTCGTGGCCCGCATAGACCCGGAAGATGTTGACTCAGATCACATGATCCGGTTATGTAATCGAGACTCACTGTCTTGAAAATAGGCATCTTGTATCCCCACCTTCTTGGAAAATTAAGCCGCCACTCTTTTCCTTCGGAGTTCAGCAGAAGAATGACAGCAAGACCCTCGCGTCATGGCTGGCAAATTGTCCGTCCCTTCTCCGGCGACAAGACAGGGATAATCCCACCTAGAGATGTGAAGAGTTGCTCAATTGTCGTGTCAGACAATAAAAGGAGGTCCTTGCTTGGGATGCGAGTACCCGCTATCCTCATACTGTCGGGAAAAAAGATCGATCGAACCGAGGTTTTTTATGGCCTCTGACTTTTCTTTCTCTTCGGCCGCGGCAGCATCAAGCTTATCTTGGCCATCCTACTCTTCCTGAAACATCTCAATGTTGTTGACCGTAGTCAACATCGCCTGGTCTGCCTCATCGGCGAAACGGCCGGCGGCTTCGGTGTCAGTAAAAAAGTACGGAATCAGAGCCTGTTTGCGTTGCGCCTTTAATGTGCCCATTTCCTGCAGGTCGGTCGTCGACAGGGTGTTGCGGCGCTTGCGGGGCGTTCGCGGCGTGGGGTCATGGCCGTTGTTGTCGTGGACGCGGGGCCGCTTGGCCAAGCTGTTGTCGCCGTGGAAAGGCGGAGGCGGCGAGGCTGGCGAAGAAGGGAGCCTCTCGAACTAGGCGAGCATAGTGGCGGACGGTGGCGATGAGCATCGTAAGCGTATCCGGCGCGTGAGGCGATGCGGGAAAGACGAGGCGGAGAGTGCGGCGGCGCGGAGCTCATAATGCGGAGGTGAGATGCGGGGCGGCGGCGGTCGCGAATTTATCAACTCGACCAACGCTCACTACCCCACTTCATTCGTAAAATCCGTAGTGGCGCTTCAGTCATGAGGAGATTTGTAGGAAATTCCAGTGCATAGTTTTGCGTTAGTCGTTTTCCAGAGCCCAGCCGTAGGCTTTCCGCACCAAGTAATCCGTAAATGCTGACAGTAACGTGGCCGTCCACCTATGCACGGTTTAATAATGGCAACCGACAGCCTTATGCGCACTCCCTCTGATAAGTGAGGATGACGCCATCTTTGCATAATGTGGCACGTGTGCGGAAGCGTCCCGTCCCGCTCCGCCTACCCGCATCGTTATAGCCACTCGCTATTTTCACCACAGCCTTCGTCTCCCTGTAGTGAGGTTTTCCCAACCCGGGACGGCAAGAATGGTGCTAAGAATAGAGCTGTTGGCTGATTTTAACTTGCACTTCTGTGTAGTGAATGTGTGAGAGCTTCAATAAATTAAAAGTTGATAGCCAAGGACAAGCGCAGCTATTGCTCATACGGCAACTTCAAACGCTGGCTCAGATCAACTGGCAAATACTTACATGCCGCCATGGTGGGTTGCGCGGAATGGATTCTGACGTCATCGTCCCTGACACTCTCCTCACTGCACGTCAACCGCGTAGCAGCGAATCCGCGACGCCGAACTCTAGCCAGCCCAGAAACTAGAAGTTCTTCCGAAAGCGAAGAAAATAGCTTTCCCCTTTTGCTCATAGAGCCCGTGTTTCACCGGTCAGTAACGATTCGTAGCCAAGTGCGCCCCTTCGTTGTCCCCATGCCAAATTAAAACCGTGCCCCGGAAGCACCTCCGATAATCACTCAATGGGTGGACAATCGTCGAATATCATGGGCACAGTTGATAACGGCTTCCACCACTGGCTGCGGCATCCTCCGCAGTAACACTACTAGCTGGTGTAACCAAGCCGTCTCAATGACGCTACGGAGGCATCGATACGTTGTAAGAGCAGAAGGAGAGAGCATGTTGCTCCAGTCAAGGACTCATGTCTAGATCGATAGACTCAAGTGAAAGCGCTCTGTGAAATATGGGGGGACATCTGTGCGAAAAGCAGCAGGCTGTAAATTCCGAAGTGTGCATTGAAGCTGGTAAGGTTAACATGAGAGTGAGCTGACTCTCATCTAAGGAGTCTAGGCTGTAGAACGTTTTCGGGATCATTGTGGCTGAGAAGACTTCCATCGGCTGACACTTTGCAATCCAAGATTCAGCTGCTCACGGCAGCTCCACGTATCGGACAGGTCAAGCGATGGCCTATGCTGGCACCAAGGAATTGGCACTGGGCTTCTATTCTTGTTGCAGTCTTACCGTAGGCGTCAATTTATAAGCTTCTTTTTGCGGCAAAACAATATTGTGAATTGTTCACGTCCTCGTCCGTTCACACCACTGGCCGATATAGTTATAGGCATAACGGGCCGTTCCGCCCGCTCGTATATACAAGCAACTCGAGGAAGCAGGAAGGGCTTGGATGCATCTCAATTCCTCCATAATGTAGACCTGGCCTTCAAGCGGCTCGGGGAAAAGTAGCTTTGAGAATACGAAAGTGTCAGCGTGGTCAAAAGAAGTTTGTAGGGCCTGCAGGGAATTTGGGGTAGGTCGTGGAGATATCTATCGGCAACATGCACAGACGTCTCACGAGCCTCAGCTTCGCGTGGCACCTTTGACTGAATAAGTTCTTCGCGGCATGACTTATACTTCACATTGGAGCTTGTGCTCATCGAGTCATTGCGGCTCAAGATGCATCCGTGCATACGAACCTAGTCCAGCCGAACGAATCAAAGTGAGCATCGCTTAGTATTTACGAGCACAGGCAACTGTGATCCATACAAGACGCAAGACTAGAAAACCTTAAGCTATGTTGTTGTTTCAAGCGACACGCCAACATTCTTGCCGCAATCTTTGGAAGACTCATGTTCCGATGGTTCCGGCTGCTCTACCAATCGTATTGCCCGAATCACAGCAACTGAGGCTGAATTCAGATCATCGTTAGGCGAGAAACAGGAGAAGCTCGGCGTTTCGTTCCTTCAGATAGTCATGTCAGCCGCTTGCGTGATGTGAGCAGCGTTCGAGAAGCCATCAGGACCCAGGCCCCTGCATGAGTTGCCTGAATTGGGTCCATATTTAAGTCTCAGCTACCACTGTTTGAAAGAAGCAACCATCTACACTCGTTTACCACAACCATGCGTCACTCTTTCATTATCCCGTGCCTTTTCGGCTCCGCTCTCGCTTTGACGTCACCCCCCAGCGGCGCCATCACCGTCGGCGGGTCTGACGGCAAGTTCAAGACGATCCAAGAGGCCGTCGACGCCCTGTCCAACACGACCGAGACGCAAAACATCTTTGTCTGGCCCGGCACCTACGAGGAGCAGGTCTACGTGTCCAAGCACGTCGGCACCATCAACATCTTCGGCTACTCGGCCAACGACACCTCGTACCAAGCCAACACCGTGACCCTGACCTCCGGCCTCAGCCAGGCCTTCAACCTCACCAACGACCTCACCGCCACGCTGCGCGCCCACTCGCCCAACTTCAACGTCTACAACCTCAACATCGAGAACACGTATGGCGAGGGCAGCCAGGCCGTTGCCGTCTCGGCCATGGCGACGCACCAGGGCTACTACGCCAGCAAGCTGACCGGCTACCAAGACACGCTGCTGACCCACATCGGCAAGCACTACTTTGCCAACACCTACATCGAGGGTATGTCTTTCCTTTCTCCCCCTCTCCAAACACATCAAGTCCGCCACTAACACCACACTCCCCCCCTCAGGCGCCACCGACTTCATCTTCGGCATGCGCTCCAGCGCGTGGTTCAGCAACTGCTCTCTGCGCGTGCCCACCCCCGTGTCGGGCACCGGCTGGATCACGGCGAGCGGCCGGACCACGGCGGACGAAGGCTGGTACGTCATCGACGGCGGCAGCGTCGAGGCTGCGCCGGGCGCCAACGTCACTGCCGGCGCGTACTATCTGGGGCGGCCGTGGCGCAGCTTTGCGCGGGCCGTGTTCCAGGGAGTGTACTTGAGCGATGTCGTCAATCCCGAGGGCTGGGCCATTTGGTCCACCTCGCAGAACAACACGGAGAACGTCACGTTTGCTGAGTTTGGAAACACGGGTCCGGGCAAGTGGGATGATGCTACGAGGGCGAGCTTTGCGCAGGAGTTGGCGAAGAAGGTCGAGATTGAGGAGGTGCTGGGGGCCGACTACAAGGAGTGGGTTGATGCGAAGTTTTAGATGGGAGCGGCAGGTGGGCGCTGAGAGGGAGGTGTGCTCGTTCAGCGCTCCTTCCATGATTTGTAGATGCATACGTAGCTGTTATGCAATAACTGCGCATCATTCGTTCTCGTCCTATATTTCTCAACACCCAACCTAATCCGGAAACGTACACGAAATACTCCTGAAAATTCCCAACTACCTAAGCTCTCGCAGTCACGCCGCCGCCCGCTTCTTCGGCCGTGAGACCAGCGCGCAACGCACGGAATCCCAAAACTCCTCCACTCATCCCGGGATGTGGAGATTAAATTGCTTGCATGTGGTAGCAGGCATGTGGCTCTCGGGCGACTGGATGCCTGTCGAATGAATGGGCGTTGTGGTTGAGACCTTCATGCTCATGAAGCGGTTTGTCCTGAAGGCATATTAGCTGCTGAAATGCTTAGCGAAAAGGAGTTAGTGGCCTCTCATCGAAATAAAACCAAAATGTCCAGATGGGGTTACAGCACATCAAGTTACTTACAGGTCCATCACAAGAGCTTTACTGTGAGTCTGAGTGGTGGTCAGCTGATCACTTCACCATTATCCAAAAACCTAAAGTACTGAAAGCGATTTAATCAACGAGCGTAAAACTTCCAATGACAAACGAGCGAATCCCCATCTAAGTAAAGCAATCTATAACATACCCATCACCACAACTCACCACAACTCACCACACGACCCGCCCCCAAAAACGACCGCCCTTCCTCACACCCGTCCTTCCCCTCAAACGTGGCATCCCCACTGATCCGCCAACTTGTCCCTGAAGGCGCTAATGACGCAATCCTCCACACTGTCGCCCACACCCGCAACCTGGTTGTTGTCGATGACCCAGCTCGAGTCGGCGGAGCTGTAGTAGCACGAGATGTTGTTGTCGATGGCGCTGCAGCGCGTGATGGCGTCGCCGCCGAAGTTGCCGCACGACTGCCCCAGCGCGTCGCTGTTGACGTCCGGCCGCGTGATGGAAAAGGCGACGCGGTACCGCTGCAGCGCGTCCTCGCTCCATTTGCGGATGATGGCCGCGTTGGCGACGCAGTCGACGCGTTTTTCTGTGCCGGGTGGGTTAGCGGGATGGCTTCGTGGGTGTGGCGGGCGGATGGTTGGGGTGTTTACCGAGGGGGTTGGCGGGGGCGGCGGTGGCGAGGCCGAGGATGGCGGCCGTGAGGGCGGTGGTGGTGAACTTCATGATGGAGGGGCTTGGGTGGTTGATAGTGGGAGAGGTTGGGTTGGCTGGTGATGGGAAGCTTGTGTTGAATATTTGTTGTGGTTGAAGTTTGAGTGCAAATGTGGATGCGAGTGGTTGTGATGAAGGCAATCTTGGGCAGGTACTTTGTCTCTTTATATATTGATCTCGACGGCGCTTCGGTCTGAAAATTGACCGCAGAGGCTGTGTCAATTACTGCCCTGGCTCACTGATTTGGTGGTGTTGTTGGTGGCTTCACTCTCAAACTGCTAAGTTCCTGCCCATATACCGCTTTTGGCTACCTCGGAGACTTGTACCTGGCTGTATAGAATCCTATTCAGACACGATCCTGGTGTCGGATTGGATGTAGTGCCAGTTTCTATTCCTGGTTCCAACAGCCGCGCTCATGGTGCATTCTCCTTTGACCGCGCGCTAGAGTGGACAGAAGAGGGAATTTTGTTTTCCTGAAACGCCAGCGCAGAGGGCCCAAGCTGACATTTCGTAAGTCGTGGGCCATGGCCGACGTGTGATCAGCTTACAGGGTGGAGGCGCGGAGAGTCCAGCGGCCCGGTTCATTGGTGGATGTCGGCGCGGGGGTCGACATAAGCACACCACAAAAGGCTTAGCTGCCCATCATGAAACTAACATCGCATGGGTCCTATGGCTCCCCAGATCGATGTCATCTACGGTGTTTTCCGGTCTAGCCCACAGATCTAGCCTTTTTGGGAGCGGTTGGACCGATGAGGAAGGATGTCAGATCTGTTTGTTCTCTTCTTTCGTTTAATTCGGTGCGTACGTACCTGTCGCAGTCCTGCTTGTGCCACGCCATACCAGATTTAAGTCAGCTTGAAGATGATCGCTGACGGACGCAACAGTGGTCGTGCCAATTACGCTCATACATCCCTATATCCAACACCCAAAGAGCAACAAATCACTTATACAGGCCTTCCACGTCACACACAGGAGTGCTGCGCGTGCGCATCCTTTCAGGGCATACCAGGTACTAATTAGGCCGCCAGGCGTGACAACCCCCACCGAAAGGAGCGTTAGGGCTGAATCCACTGTACCCATTGCAGTAGTCATACATTCCCTTAAGGAAGTCCCGCAGACGTGACGTTAAAGGACAGAAAGCAAACCAAAGAGCCAGCCAATCGACTCCCATATCATACTCCTCCAACACCAACGACTCCAGCATCTGTCGTAACCTGCCTCTATCAAGCCTCTGAAGCAAACACCCCAGCTTCCAAACAGCGCCAGCGCCTTGCGACCAACTCTCCTCCCTGACCAACACACGCACGCACTCCTCTTCCCTGAATCCTTTCACTTCGCCACGACTACCTTACTCCGTCCGACCCTCCTAACCCGTGCACTACACGCCCCTCATCCAGCCTTCTTCCTCCTTCCTCCGCTAATCGCCAACATCCTTCTTCCGCACTCGGCCGGGACGCTGATGCGCGCTGCGAAGCATGACCACGCGGATTTCTCCTTGCCCAAACCACTCACTTAGTCCAGCACTGACCGGGTGTGTGAAGAGACACCAGCAAAACCCGCCAACAGCGTTTCGTGTCATATGAGTAAGATACCGGGTATGATCTATGCCCGATGGCACAGTACGTATCAAAAGAAAATGGTCTATAGCGATTTTCTGTAGGTAATCGAAGCAAGCATATATATAGATTCAAAGAATCTGTCCTTTGGGGTCGTCGATGTAGATATCCGGATATAAATACGAGCATTCGAAATGTTCGAATGCACTCAGAAAGACGATTCCACAACCCATACAAAATAGATGCAAGTAGGCCAATCTCTTCGTAATCCACCGAGACGGCATTTCCCAACCGCGCACCCATCTACTCAATCTTGAACCCCACATCCTCCTCCAACCTCTTCCCCCCCACAACCGGCTCCTGCGACCTCATCATGACCAACAACATCCTCGCCCACGAATTCGTCTCGTTTTCCCACCCGTGCATTGTCGCCTGTTGCACCACCACATCATTCGCCCTGACCGTCGTCCTCGATCCATCATCCAGCGTCAGAACCACCTCCCCTCTCACCACATACACGTAATCCAGCGAAACCGTCCTGTGCAAAGGAAACTTCGCGCCGGGCGGAACATCCAGAATCCTCATGATGGCCCCGTCGTTGGTGAGCCCGGTCTCGAGCTGCGCCTTGTCCTGTGGAGAAGAGACGTCCGCGGGGAGTTCTTCCGTGGCCCAAAGGGGCGTGACCGAGGGACCGATCTGCAACGGGATGCTGGGTATGGTGTCATCGCTTTTGACGACAGCGGTGGCGTCGGGCGCGTGGCCCGTCACTACTCTGCGGACGGGCGGGAGGGGAGAGTCCGGGGTTGAGGGGAGGTCCTTGGGCGGCGGGGATGGTAGGGCTTTGTCGCTCATCGTGAAGGGTGCGTCCTGGTGGTGCGGATTAGCTACTGGGATTGGTTGTACGGCCGGTCGAGGCTATGCGTACGTGATGGTTATTGGCGTGTAAAGGTTCGCGTAAGACGGTGAGTTCAAATATGATGTTCACGCTAAGAAAATCCACAGGTGTATGCTTAACTTATATAGTCGACCGCTCGGACGGCCCGCTGTTACCCGGGGCTATTTGAAATCAGTATGCTTGGTTGCGTGGTATGAACAGCGGAGGCTTGGGGAAAAGAGGCTAAAGATGTGCGTAAGGGGCTCGAACACGGCCCGATTTGGGAATTGGTTGATCACGCTCCGCACCGTGCCTGGTCCGGGACATTGGGAACCGCTTTCTCTGGCGTAACGCGCAAGCTCGCCTCATGATGCTTAATCCTACGCTTCCCCTGAGCACTTGACACCAAATCGCACTTGGATCTGCTGATTTCGGTTTGGAGATTAGGAAATCCTCCCGGCAGCCCGGTAGCATCCAATACCTATGCCGGGTTGAAGCTTTGCTCCATCACTGGGGGGCGCAGATCATTCAGGAGTATCGAGCCCGTTGCGTCTCAGGATGGTGCACGTCCTCCCCACATCCGACGCTCCGCATAGTGTCTCTGTGACCATTCCGGAGAAAGAGTGAAGATCGTGGCGTACGGACTATGCGGAACGTTGCTCGGTTCCGCTTGCCTCTCTTCATCCTGAAAGATCGTCTATCGATGCTTGCGGCGCCCTTACTCCTTTACCAACTTCGTTCACGGCTGGGGTTACTTTAGGCTAAACTCTAACCCCAGCACACGGCTCTCAAACAACGTGGGTGGTGGAAGTATATCTCCTGGCAAAAATACGAAAGTGAATTTATGCACAAATGTGTCCAGATGTGGAAATCTACTACGAACGTATGTTTTGGGTCAACGTTCCCGTTTTCCAAAGAAAGAAACTTGTTACAAAAAGTACAGGTAAACGGTTCGGTCCATGGCGGCAACTAAGGAGATCAAGATAAAAGGAAATATCAGCCTAGAGTCCAACTCGTGCCACGCTTACCATCATACATGTCTTTCTGTTACAAAGAGATAAAACACAACCACTACTCCCCCCTACCTCCCAGCCGGTCTACCTTCCCAACGCCTCCAGCATCATCGGTAAATCGTCTTATCCAAGTACATCCAATGTACATTCGTATGATCACTCGCATAACCACGGGCCCACGCCACCCCCGCACAATAGGCGCTCCTCCTGATATTCAATCTAGACGCGCGCCGACAAAACCTAACCACAACACCATTCCCCTCGCCCTCATCTAAAGAGGCTTATGCTCCCCAAATGCCAAGCGCTCCAACAAGTTCCCTGTCCCAGTGGCCCCCGCTCCCATACCAGTATGATCCTTATTTCGCCATATACAGTTGCCGCCAAGGCAGGACCCCAAATTCTGACCGAGAAGTCTCCTAACAAATTCCCTGAAAACATGAAAAAAAAGAATTTGAATACTTGAGGGCCACTGCATCAAGACGAGATGCGGTCAAACTCAACGGAGCGGAGCGTACATGGACCGCTTACTCGAGCATCCGGGTTCTGAAATGTTGGCCTCGCCTCTGTGTCTGCACGAAAGTCTGGTCGGTGACAACCCTCTCTCCCACCTGTACATATCTATGCAGGACCCGTGACTGTCCAGGTGTGGTGAAGAGAACCCGCATCGGAGAATCAGCAGTGCGAACATATGCGAGTACTTTCCTGACCAGCCCCTCACACATCTTCTCTCCAAGCTCGTCTGTCTCAAGTACGTTTATGCTGTCGATGATGCAAAAGCCCACGACTGGCGTATGCGTGAGGAGAGTTTCAAGCACTTCGAGGCCCAACTCCCATGCATTGTCCTGCCGAGCGAGCCGCTCGAAAGCGTTGATGTCGAGCTCCACGGTATCATCAGTTGGGTTGAACCTGATGAGCTGGCATATGAGGCTATAAAGCAGTGCGATGCAGCCCGCCTCTTGCGGTGAACTATGTCCGGAAACATCTGATCTGTGTGGTCTTTTGCAGATAGCGGCAATAAAGGACGCGTTGGCCTGTGCTGCAGTCTGAATCGTCCCCAGCGCCGCGAGCGTCGCGCTGCTCATGTCCTGAAACTCCATTGGCGTGATGATCCACAGGAGTTCGGAGGTGCCGGGTGTAGCCGCCATCCAATTCGCCAACCTGTGTATCACGAACGACTCGGCCACCAGAGGCCCGGTGCTCTTGCTAAGCTCGATGCCATCTGTGATACCAGTCCGGTCTACGAAGTCCTTGAGCTTCTCGCAGTGAGGTTCGACATCCGATCTTTTTTTGGTCTTTGACATCATGGGGCCGATGGCCTTAGGACCTGCGATAGCAGATAGGCCAGGCAATGCAGGTCCATGATCTGCTCTATCGTGTCAACAACTCTCTTAATGTTTCTTAGTGACTTGCTTACTCTTTGAGAAGTCTGCTGTCTGATATAGAAGGAGTAGCACCATTGGGTGCCCCATGGCACCCGGCGGAAGTTGGTCATTGTAGTTGGTCTGCCGCATGGCATCTATTCCGTCCAGCTTCGACTCGATCCTACTCGTACATCCTTCCACGCGACTCAGCGCTTTTTCAATATCTTTAGTCGTCAGAAAGGTCGTCGCATCCATGGCCATGTGACCCCGTCTGCTCGCCTCTATAATTTCGAGGATCGCGTCGTCTATCTCTGCCCTGGCGCTCTCAACCTGTTGGGAGAAATTATCATTGAAAGAGTCCAATGACCGCGAGAACTTTCCCTTCAAGAACCATTGGATTGTAGAGCAGAGAAATTCAAAGTACTTGGAGTAGACGTTTGCTAGTCTCGCCCGCATGTCTTGTGTCCTGATCATGTAGAGCAGGCTGGAGCAGCCGGAAACCTTTTCGGAAAGTGAAACCACCGACGTAAGGAAAAGGTCAGCAATATGACTGTGGTTTACGGATGCCTAGAGAAGCTTTGTTAGTTGATGGAATCGGGTGTGGAAAAGGCACCAATACCTGTACCAGCACTGTCAACGCTCCACACAGCGTTGAAGTGTACAGAGTGTCGCTAGGGAAGATCTTGAAGACGGGTGCATGCGAGTCGACCGCTTTGCAGAACCTCTGAAGAGACTTGAAGGCCTGAAGAAGTTTTCAGTAACGATAATCCACAGAGGCGGTGCGGAGAGTACTTTGGAATGAGACCGCTCCCAATCCGCCTCCATGGTCTGGACCAGATCTTGTAGTCCTTCCACCCCAGAAGACCCCACTTGCTGGAGGAGTTGTTCTAACTTTTCTTCGCGAGATTCGGAGTTGTCAAGGCGTCGAAAGGTCTGATGCCGTCGACTTTTGCGTTTTTCTCGCATTGCTTCCACGTATTCAATGCAATGCTTCTCCAGAATCTTGCGCTCGAACTCGACGTGGTCGAAAGGACTTTACGGATTAGCGCATCGTCCATGACCGCTTGCAGAGGGTGGGACCAACTCTTGAGTACTATCGCCATCATCGTACAGTTTTTGCAGGCGATCTCGGGTCGCGGCTTGGATCATGGCATCAGCCTCGAGCTGGGCCTGTTTTGTACCCGTCTCCAGTGGGGTCGTCCCGTCAAGAGTCTGTGTAAAGCGGCGTACGAGTTTCAAATTGACGTCCTCGTCAATCACGAGTGGTCGCGGATGTTGGCGCTCCATCCGACAACGATGCTTGGTGGTGGAAAACGAAGCTGGGCGAAAGGCAGAGGTGGCCGTCTCCCAGGCGAAGGGGGAGTTGCTGAGACCCTGTCAGATGGGGCTGAGCTTCAGATCATCTTCAGCCTGCTGTGGGTTACACAGCCGCAGCTTGGATCACTTGCCGCGCGCATCTAGAGCCACAGATGATCTTGATATCCGACAAAAGCGCGCGGTGAGGAACGCCGATTATTCGAAATTGCGCGACGAGTGCACCTTTACCTTGCTGTTTACTGTCAGCTTAAGGACAAATACCCGCCAGCCAAAGATTACAAGCTGATCTGGGTGTAGGAGATCAAGAAGAGAAAATGGCAACTTTTCCGCCCTCTTTTACTATTTAGGATTTTGCTCCGGGAAAAAGAGCGCAGGAGCGAATCCATGCCAGAAGCAGTATGAATGAGCGAGGCTCAATTTTCAAACAGCGTGCTTGCAGCGAGGGACATGCGTTGTCGACCCTTTATTGGTGGAGGTAAACCATAGCCCATCATGGGGGTTTGCCTTGGCGCCTGGAGCCTGGAGCCTTGCCCCGCACTGCGGCCCCGCAGCTTCCGAGTATGTAGGAAAGAGTCGAACCGTAAGCAAAATGCGACCAAAGAAGTCTTACACATGTCGCACATTGTTAAAGGAAGCTCGGGTTTGTATATCCTCTACTAGTACTATATCAAAAGAAGACCAGCTCTTATCCTACCCAGCGTCCTGATACTTCCCCTGCAACGTACGCTTCGAAGGTGCAAGCAATGAACACGGAAAACTCTTCTCCATCGAACCAAGACGATACCGTTTCAAAACACGATGAGGCTGAAATTGTTGAAGTACTTTGTACAAATGATGTCATATCAGGGCTCAATCTTCACTGCTGGGTATATATTAGGTAGCACAACGCCTGTAGTCTAGTTCAATAAGCGACCCTCCTTCTTCATCTTACGTCACGTGATTCCTCGGAGTTCAACACAAATACCGTCTACCAGTCCTACGGGAAGCATGGAAGGTATAAACTCTCCTGGTGAATCCCAGAACATGTACTCAAGTTTCGGGGAGTAGGTCGCAGCGCACCAACCGTAGAGGGCACAGAGAGCGGCTTGGACTCTCCTGCCGAGGAGCCTGCTGTAAGCGGAGATCGCCCAGACGACGAGGCAGACGCAAATTGCTTTGATCATACGAAGCAATTGATTGGCTCCAGCCAAACCGAACAGGGCGCCGCAAAGGGCCATGTCCTGTTTCGAGACTTTCAGGGCAGCGTGTGGACGTTTCCATTTGATCGTTGCAGGTCCTGGCGGGTGAGGATTACAATAGTCTGTTATGGCTTCTGTTGACCAGTCATAGGGAATGAGCGACCTCGTGAAACGTGTCGCTTCCGTTCGAGATTTTCCACAGCGCTATTTGGAAGTAACCAAAGACCTTGACGCGCATCTAGGAGAGTTCATCATCATTCGAGCGAAGCCCGACGCTCCTCTGTATATCTTCCCCGATCACTGGGAAGATGTCGTTAAGCCCGGATGGGAGGTCATGATCAACGTTCTGGGCTTGCTGCCGACTGTACTTTTGCCAGAGGCAGGCCGGAATGGACCTCTATACCCACCCCCACCCCCACCCCCACCCCCACCCCCATCCCAGCCCCTGCTTGCACCCCCACCGACAACCGGCAGCGAGCAGCCTATAGTCGATGTATCCTACGTCGTGGACTTCTACGAAATGATCCGTTCAAATTACAGCAAAGTTTGGACAGAGCGTTCCAGTGATCCAATTACCAAAAATCTTTCCAAGAAGAGCAACATGGCTGCTTCAATCTTGGAGGAGGTCCGGAAGGTCTACCGCGGTAACAAGATGTCATCCGTCAGAGAGAACTCCGAAATTGAAGCCACCGACATTGTTTCTTCTCCTACCCTCTATGTGCGGTCCAAAATGCTACTCAACGCTCTCAAGGCGGTCATAGAGTTTCAGTCGATAGTTCCAGGACGTGTGACAGTAGTACCGGGCTGGACCGAGAAGAATGAAGAGGCGAGCCTGGACGAAGGAGTATTTGTCTACCCTTTCCAGGATCTTTACCACTGCAAGGATGACTTGCTTGCCTATCAAGGTCGACTCGACTCGGAAGAACGACACACCACCGACTACAATCACACGTGCAAGCAACACATCGACGTTCTTGTTCAATACCTGTACGCTCAGGAGGGCATGAACTTGAAAGAAGTGGAGGGCCTATTTTCCGCGGGAAAGACAACGTTCAACTGCTACTGGTTGCTACTGAAACCCGGGAGAGATGTCTATGTCCGGGACGAAAGAGATCAGCTCAATGCCTATGTCATCGAGACAGTGATAGGAGGTCCAGGCGTAATTTCAGGCCGACAATGGGCCGAAGCCTACACGTTGTTGGTTTGGAACATGGAGTTCAATGGAGAGCGCCTGAGCCGATCTACCGAAACAGTCACCGTTCCCATCTTCAGCGGCGAGCGTGAGATCCACACCTTACCTGTCTTCCCCACTGACAATCACAAGGACGACGAATGTGGAGAATCCCTAGAAGAGAGCCTCTTCAAGCGTGGGCAAACTTACGTCGAGGTGGTTCGCTCGCCAAGCTTTCAAGAGTACACAGGAACGAGCCACTTGCTGTCTGCTCGGATGGTCAGTGCTGCCCAAGCAGATCTTTTCAAGCTTTAATCTAATTATCACCAGTATGATCGAGTAAGAGTGATTACTGACCACAAAAATCAACCCTGGAAACTTCCATCTATCGAGGAGGTAGGAGGGCATCAACCTTGCAGTCAGGAGGCGCCTACGAGAGGCCCGGGGCACCCACGTCAGCACGACTACTCGGGACACCCGCTTCTAGACCACTACACTCTGGGCTCTAAGACAAGGGTTCCTGAATGCGAATGTCAGGCTTGCACGAATGATGGACCACCAGTTGATCACATTCGCCGCCGCGCCTTTGATGATTACGACAACATCATGCTCAACCCCAAGGATTTTCTGTCTCGCCATCAGTACTTTCTGTGCTGGTCTCATGTCTATGCGTTCATCCTCAAAGATCGCTTGTGGGGTAAGTGACCTCATTCCATCTCTGAGACCAAGCATTCTCACGCGGCACGGCAGATCTGCTGGACGTGGGCAGGTTGAGTCCACCAAAGATCAACCCTAATATCATCGATACCCTGGTCATGAAGCACGAGGGCAACAAAGACATGGTCAAGGCAATCTGTGACACTTTCAGTGCCGGCCAGGCGCAGAACCTTTATTTCGCCGATTCAATACAGGGCAAGGGAGAAGGGCAGATATTGCTGCTGCATGGCCCTCCCGGCACCGGAAAGACTCTGACCGCAGGTGAGGGTTTATTCGACACTCTCGCATACCTTTACCTGACACCCTCTAGAATCCGTCGCCGAATATACCGGTAGGCCACTGCTCAGCATCACTGCCGCTGATCTTGGGCATGAGCCTATCGAATTGGAGAAGAAGCTTCTTCGGTTCTTCCGAGACGCAAACAAATGGAACGCCATCGTGCTCCTGGACGAAGCAGACGTGTATCTCGAAAGGCGATCAAGGCAAGATCTGACAAGGAACAGCATTGTCTCTGGTAAGTTGCAAACAGCCCCCTACCGATGGAACGAGCTCACCCATCGCTCAAGTCTTTCTGCGTGCTCTGGATTACTTCCAAGGCATACTATTCCTAACGACCAATCGTGTTGGGTCCTTCGACGAGGCCTTCATGTCCCGGATTCATGTTCAGATCGGATACGACGCGCTAGACAATGAGTCGCGGTTCCAGATCTGGAAGAATCACTTCAAGAAACTGGACCATAACCATGAATTCGGTGGCCCCAGAATCGGGTACGAGTCGAGTGCCGAGTCTTATGTGATGGTGTCTGAGCCGGTGCGGGATCTGAAGTGGAACGGTCGAGAGATCCGTAACGGTAAGTCTTATCCCAAGTCGAGACTACGACTCAATACGCTAACAGTAGAAAGCTGTGCAAACTGCTGTTGCGCTGGCGTCATTCGAAGCACGACAAAAAGGTCGGGATGTGCCACGGATCACCAAAAGCCACATCGAACAGGTCGTGCACATGTCGCAGAACTTCAAGAACTACATGGAAGCTACCCTTCAGGCAGAAGATTCGGCTGTGGCTCATCAGGACAGACTTAGAGACGATAGGACTAAGGCTGCGGGACCCTGATAAGACTGATCTCGCAAGAACGGACTGCATTTCATCCCGTGTATCCTTTTCACCATTGATGAATCAATTGCTATCCTGCGGTGCAGGTAAATCCGGTGCGTTGAGTTATATCATGCCAGACTAGCATCCTACAAGCATTTTCGGTCAGAGCGAAGCACGAATATAGGAAACACGACTACAAGCATGGCAGATATCTTGTGTTTTGCTGATAGCCTTCAGCCGTGACATATGCCAACTCAGGCTAGCACACCAAAGTCTCCTAACAGAGCATTGACTGTTCTCAACCCGGCTATAAACCTGTCATAATCAACCATCACCATCCCTATGCGGTTCTTCCTCTCCCCTTCCACGATATGACAGCCTCACGCACATATCCGGACCGAGTCGGACGCGGTGATGCAGCGGGTTGCTACGGCACAGTAGCTTCGGCGCCTACCTATCCTCCTTGTCGTCGCGCTTTTGTCGGGGAATAAACGCTGCTGGCTCCATCCCGCTTCAACTCGTCCTCTCCGAAGATCCTGACGTCT
Source organism: Diplodia corticola (assembly GCF_001883845.1). Lineage (NCBI taxonomy): Eukaryota > Fungi > Ascomycota > Dothideomycetes > Botryosphaeriales > Botryosphaeriaceae > Diplodia > Diplodia corticola. Next base: position 221,126 of record NW_017971504.1, read on the forward strand.
TCAATGGAGAGCAGGATGTTGCCCAGCTCCAGGTCGTCGTGCAATAAGGTGAGACCGCGCAATGGATGGAGGAGAAAAGTTGTACTCACCCACTTCGGCCACATGTCTTGATAATGTTAATTGCTGTCCCTAAAAGGTAGCTTAACCAACTAACACTATATGCTATAAGGGTATACACTAGTTGATTCACCGAGATTGCGGTTCTATTCGCTGAAAATTCCTTCACTCTTGCACAGATGGCAGGATAAGCTCTTTGCCTGTGTGGCCACGGTATAGAAGTCATGATTCAGTCCAGTCGTGAGGTCGCTTGCAAATTCAGAATCTTCCATCGGCCTGTTCTACAGCACCGACCCAGATTGTGCCTGAAGATAACAGCGGATGCCCGCAAACGCAAACTGATTGATGTTTTCGTAGCAAATACCAGACAATCTCCAAGTACAAGTTTTTTACTCCTTCTTTTCGTAGTAGATAGTTATAAGGCTGCCCATTCATCTATTTACACCCTCTCAACCAAATCAAAATTTCACTCACGTTTGACCTCTGAGATAGTGAGACTTGGATACTTAGGGCTTGACAATGTCGCACCTGGACCCGACCCCGCAAGATGAAGAAGAATTTTTCCCCACCTCTCGCCCTTGTGCAAACACCAGCGCCGCTGGGGGCACATCATGCCGGAAGGGCGGACGAGAAGCCTGCTCCAACTGCTACCTCGTCCTCGTAAGTCCCAATAATCTGCACCCCGCATATCAGCAACTTACTCATCCATCCTACCAAAGTACTGTAGCAAGGAATGCCAAGTGAGCCACTGGCCGCGGCACAAGCTCGACTGCAGGTCCGAACTGATGAAATCCACATGGCGCCCCTCCTGGGAACGCGAACAGCGCAAGCCCCGCTTCGTGAAGGACGAACCCATCACCACCGCAGCAGGATCAACATCCCCATACGGCAAGAAGCAGTACCTATGGGGCAACGTCCCCGCCCTGGACATCCTGCATCTCTCCCACAACGAAGGCGCCGCCCACACCCAACCCATCCACCTCCTCTTCGCCGGTACGCACCCCTCCCTCCCCCCTTTCCTCCCCCTCTCAACTAACCCGCCCCTTTCCACCCAGCCTCCGGCGACCTCCGCAACGCCATCCGCACCACCACCGCCCTCCCCACGGCCACCCCACACCCGCCCCTCACCGCCCTCCTCAACGACCGCGCCTTCCCCCTCGCCGCCCGCAACGCCCTGCTCCTCCTCGCCGCCCTGCACGTCTCGCCCCCCTCCCTCGCCGCCGCCACCATCCTCCACACATGGTACTCGTTCCTCCTCCCCGCGGCGGTCGCCGGCGCCCTGCGCAGGGACGTCTTCCCGCTGGTGGACGGCGTGTGCGAGGAGGTGGCGGACGAGCCGCCGCGGTCGGTTGTGAGTCGCGTGTTTGCGAGGGGGGAGGCGTCGGTGAGGGTGGTGTTGGAGAAGGAGGGGTGGGTGGCGCTGAGGGGGTGGTTGGATTTGGGTGGTGGTGGTGGTGGGGTGACGGTGGAGGAGGCGAGGGGGGTGAGGGGGGAGACGGTGGGGGCGGAGGCGCGGAGGGATTATGTGGAGAGGATGTTGTTTTGTCAGCCGTGTGGGGGGTGGAGGGTTGCGGTGGGGAAGTGGAGGAGGGAGGGGGTGTTGGTGCCGTTTGGGGCTGGGGTGGCGGGGTTTGATGTGCCGAATCCGTTAGTTTGGCTTCTTTTGTGGCTGAGCGTTTTGGGGTGAGTTGTGCTGACAGGTGCTGTGTGGTAGGACGATGTTTCAGGAACGCGGTGTGTGGCCGATGATGGATTCGGCGGATCCGCTGGCGGGGTGGCCGTTGGACGAGGTGTTGAGGAAGACGGGGGTGGCGAAGAACGACATCTACGGCGGTTTGTTCTTCTATTTGATAGAGGTATTCGTGGACTTTTGCGAGAGGATACTGACGCGAAAGATTGATTTTGTGCTGCTGAACGTGGACGCCGTGGACCTGCCTGAGACACTGGCAAAGGATATGAGCTTGCCGCAGTCATTTGACCGAATAGAGGTTTGAACCCAGCCATTTTGTTGATACGTCGACAGGCGCTTACGGTTGCAGGTTTCGAATCTTACCGATGGTGGCTATCTCGGACTCAGATGTCTAAACATCTTCGCTCCCCTTCTACGGCCGCTCCATGACAACGCACACGCGACGCTGATCACGCTTTTCCTGAACGCCATCACTGAGGTGGAGACTTATGCAGACATGTTGGAAACCATGTCTCGTAGGATGGGACGTGTTGTTGCTTATCTACCACCAGCGAGAGAGGTCCCAACGGTCAATAGCAGCGGCGACAACATCAACGCAGACTCGATGAGGCGCCTTGTAGCGTATGATCTCCTGAAAGAGTTTGACCACCTTTGGGAGCGGTACACTCATGTTTGTTCTTTTGATGCCGTTGCTAGCGGCGCTGGACTGAGGGCTAAAATGGAGCACACTATCGTTGAGCCCTGGCCACTTCGTCTGGGCAATGATGCAACGAAGGTAGAGTTTGATAGGTTACTTGCATCGAGCCATACTGGAAGCGAACGATATGTCGAGTGGCAAAGATCTCACTAAACTAGCGCTGGGATATCGTAGCGTCACTGCTTCAGAGGTACAATGCTTCCCCTGATTATGGATTTGATATGAGTCCGGAGTGGGTGTCAATTGAAGGGCTCATTATTTCTGTAGAAGAAAGATATGATCAGATATTGATTCGATTGACACTAGCGGAGAGGAGAATGACCATCAGCGACGTGACTATAAATCTCCTTGCGCTAGTAATGCAACGTGTTTTGAAAGTTGACCTTGATTCGCTCCTTTCGAGAGACGCTTGTTCGAGCGAAGTGGGATGTCCAGTGTGAGACACTTGCATGTGTCGGTGCTTGCTACCAATCAGCAACGGAGAGACTGACACATGGCTGACAACGTCTTCATGTGCTAGCACACCTTGCTGTCCAAAGCTCTGGGATCCTTTCCAAGGGAACGATCGACCCGACAAAATTAATCGCGCTGTCCTTCCCAGAGCGCCGGTAGATGTGGATGCAAGGGCGGTTGCTTGACGACAGTCCCATACATAGGTTGATAGTTTCAAGGCATGGGGTAGAGGGCGTATGCATTGTTCTCGTGCAGTTGGGTTTACATTACGCAATGGATGTACCCCTGACTTGGCTATGCTTTTATGCTAACAATTTCAGGCGACGTGACAGAAGATTGGGCCACTACCCCAGCTCAGCTAGGTACATTACAAATCTTCCATCCACTCTCGGTCCGCTGAAAGGAAAGACGCTCCGCACCGGGATCCAGCCCGGTCAACGCATCGTCAATGACGTCCATACCGCCTTCATCGCTCACGAACCCTTCCTCATCATCACTCAACAGCCCGTGCCCGTGCCCCTGGCCGTAATGGTTGTGATGGTAGATGCTCCTCACCCACTTGTACGCCACATCCGCCGCCGCTCTGTTCGACGCGAACGCCCTCGTCAGAGTCACGGGTATCCGCCGCGGATTGTTCCACACGGTATCGGAGATGGTCTTGAGCATGCGGTTCTGCTGCTCGACGACGCTGCTCGGGGAGTCGAACGAGGCGGTGAAGAGGCGCGACGCGGGATCGTGTTCTGGCTTCGGCAGCTGGCGGATGATGTTCTTGCCTTGGTCGTGGGCGCGGGCAAACACTTCCTTGTTGTGGCCGTGGAAGGAGTCGACGAGCTTCTCTGCGGCCTTCTCGAGGCGCTCCGGCTGCCGCGGGTGCTTGTGGGCGATGCTCGCGAAAGCATCGAGTTGCGAGTCGAAGTAGGTTTCGATGCTGTGGATGAGCTCGAGCCCGACGTTCATGAGGTCGTTCTCCGACGGGTGGCTCTGGGCCGAGACGGGGCTCCGCAGGGAGAGGAGCTCGTTGAGGGGGTCGGAGCCATCGGCGACATTCTGGGCGATGATGGCGTGCAGGGGGCCGTAGTTGCCAGTGGTGAGGCAGAGATCGATGAGGTCGATGTGGCGGTCCACGCGGGCGTCCCAGTCGGGGGGGCTGGGGCGCGAGAACATGATTGTGTTGTGTGCTGCCAGGTCTAGGTGAGTTGATGTGGTAAAAGGAAGGTTTGTCTGGCTGACACCGAGATGAACGAATGTGTTGTCAGTGGGAGGAAGCGAGGTGTGTATTGGGTGATTTATAGATATGGTTGCAGTGGGAGTGGGCTTGGAAACGCAGAATTCCCGCTCGAGAACGGGCTGCTGAAGAGCTTCCTGATCGGTTGTCAGGATGCGTCACGTTCGTTTGGATGGGTAGTCATGATGACGTCCGTGAAGCTCTGGTGCGGCGTACCTTGTTGAGCACATTTCCGCATCTGGTCTTAGCGTACCCGTTGGGTTTGGAAAGGCAGTGAAGGGGTTGACGGTGACAGCGGGAACAGGCAAAGTCTAGAATGCGGGGGATCGTCCGCACCCCGCCCCCGCACCGTATCGTTCCAGCGGCCCGCTCCATTCTCAACCTTAGTTTCTATTTCCGCTTTCGCTTGCATGTCCGTTTCCATGCTATGCAACCAACCGCTTCCGCCATCTCAATCCGCTTTCGTGCCCTCCGTTCTGAATTCCATTAGTCATAGTTTTCCTCACTTCAGGACAAGGGGCAGGCACCTTGCTTTCGTTTTCATTTAGCATTTCCCCACGTTAAGGGATGAAGCGATTTGCGGGGAAATTCCAGGGCATTGGCCTGGGGACCTGAACGTTCCGCTGCCACATGCTTCTATCTAGAATGCAGCCAAACCATTTCCTAGCATTCCATCAGTCTGTCATCGTCATAGCCGTGCGCCATTTGCCCGTGTTCCGTATGTCTTTCGACACCTGAATGGGGAGTTTGACTTGAAGCAGAATGCAAGGCCTGCACAGGAGAGAATAAACAAGCCCAGCATGTGAAGACAGGAACACGAGCTGATGCGTATATATACGAGTGGATGTTGCCTACTTGACCAGATCATCAGCTTCCAACTCGACTCCAAAGATCCACTCTACTACAATCAGGAACACCCTGCATTCAAAGTAAGCCCCTCATGTTCACTGCAGCGCTCGGAGCAAGAGCTGACTTGTATAGCAAAATGGCCATGTCTTCCACGTCTTCGTCGCCCGTCCGCCCCGTGATGCGCAACTGGGAGGAGCTCCTTGAGCAGAGGATCGATCTCCTCCACTACGCCGTCGACCAGGGCGAGCACCTCATCCCGGCCATGTTCGCTAAGGACCAGTTGAGCGCCATCGACTGGCCCGCCACCTTCCACGAGCAGCTGAGGGAGTCGGAGCCCAAGGCGTCTGGACAGACGTCCGAGATCATGAAGGACCTCGAGAAGCGTGTTCTCGAGACCAACAGGGAGATGAAGGAAGACACTGACAGGATCAGGGAGAACCTTGAGCGTGTCTCCCAGAACCCGAACCAGGACTCTCCCGAGGAGTTCGAGCGCGTCCTCGACGAGGGTGTTGACCAGCTCCACCGCCAGGCCTCCAAGCAGCTCGATGAGCTCAAGCACTACGGCAAGAAGCGCGTCCAGGACCTGCCCAACAAGGTCCGCGGCTCCGCCATCCAGATCTTCGGCGCTGCCTTCACCGCCGTCTTCAGCTACGAGAACAACGCCGTGACCTTCCTCAACGTCGCTCGTGATGACGTCGAGTCCTGGTACCAGCAGCCCCAGCAGAAGATCCAGGAGTTTGACAACCTCACCAACCGCTGGTACGAGGGCTCTCGCGACACCATCAAGGGCTGGTTCAACACCCACATCCAGGGCGGCGGTCCTCTGGCCCACGCCTCGCGCAACCGCCACCGCCACCACGGCCGCCGCCACCACCGCAACGAGGCCGACAACCTGTCTGCCATCAAGGACATCGCCACCAAGCTCCAGTGCATGGGCCTTGACTCCTTCACCATTGTGAGGAAGGGCAACGGCTGGGCTCTCGAGATTGACTCTCCCAACTAAGAGGTCCTCCGATCAGGCTGGAAACCAGATGTGTGTCCGTAATCCGTAGCAGTAGTCCAAAAATGAATCGAGACGCTCCCTTTTGTATTATCACAATCTTCCTCGTCAAAACAAGTCTATCTTGGCGCTGATTCATTTGCTTATCGTGATCCAAAAGGGCGGATTCCCCACTTCTCGTACCTCGCCAAATGCATGACCCCTGCCAAGTCGTTCCACCAACCTCGTGTCAGCAATAACCCGGTGACCCCGCAGAAACGCTCATCAAGAAACCTGCCGCGTGCTACCCACAAAGCTTACACAGACTTCCGCACAAAGTTTCCCCCGCGTTTATTGCAGGCCCAGTTTCTTTTCGTGTAGAGACGCCGTGCAGATACACCGGAAAGCTTCCGCGAATACAAGGGCTGTATGTTGTGCTTTTCTCGGTCGGTCATGTCCTTTGCTCGGATCGTCTTGCTCTCCCCGGTCACAGGGACTCATTCGGCCCTGAAAATCTGCAGCAATCCAGCCTCACTGGATCCGCCACCTACGTATGTCTCCACTGCTGCGTGCTTGCGCCCACGCCATTCGTCCCCAAAGTCAGCCTTGCTCCTGCAAACCTGAGCAATAACAGGTATATGCAAGGTGGAGTAAATGGGGCGCAGGCTCAAGTCCACCACTCGCAGGGTCAATGACAGTTTATCTTCTACCATGTGCTCTATTTCAAATGGGAGTGGAATGTTCCCCTTGCCTTCGTACCGAACTTGCTTTTTCCGAAACAGGGACTGCATGTTGTGGTTCGTCAGCAGAACACGAGCACGCACACATGTGTTGCAAGGACGAGGTTGGGGGTCAAAGGCTGCCTTATTTGGCTGCATCCAAGCCCTAAAAGGAAGTGGCAATGCAGCCACGCACCAAAGTATCATTCAGACCGCATCGCGTGGTTCCCCACACAGGAGCGTTGTCCAGGGCCAGTCGGACCCTGGATGACACACTAGTCTCACTCAACAAGGCAGGCAACCCAATTCTTCACAAAACACGACAAACGCTCCTCTGCATGAATAAAACACAACACCGCGCAGCACCAACGAGCGAGAGACGTCCCCGTCTGGGGGTGGGGAACACTGGAAAGCGAATCCCTTGCCCCACCTGCCCAACCCTCCCCCGCCCTCTTCATCACTCCATCCTCTGCCTTATCAACCCACAGCTTCGACCCCCCACCCATAACACCCCCCCTCCCTCTTCCCCCTTCCCCCTCCGCCACCCGCCCCGCCCCACCCACTCCATCCAACCCTCCCCTCCCCCTACGAACCCCCCCGCAAAAACCGCACATCCCCCTCCATTTCCGCCGGCGCCGATCGCTCATCCAACAACTCCGACGGCTTACTCTTACTCGGCAACTCGTATTTGGGCTCATCGCCGCCCGCCTGCAGCTCCGCCCTCTGCTCGCCGGGCAGTTCCTGCGGCGGCGGCTCCTCATGCCGTTGCTGGGGCGGCGACTGGCGTTCGCGTTCGCGTGTCCGTTTCCGCCGTCGGAAGAAGAATATGGCGCCGAGGATGGAGGCGAGGAGGGCGACGGCGCCGCCGACTGAGCCGCCGATGATGGCGCTGGCTGAGGAGGACTGGTTGGTGGGGTTGGGGGTGGCGGCGGTGGTGGTGGTGGAGGGGATCTCGTCGGGTGGGGTGCAGTTGTCGATGCTGTAGTAGAGCCAGGAGGTGTTGTAGCAGTGTGCGATGTCGGCGATTTGCTTGGCGGTGGAGGAGCAGGACAGGCTGTCAGAGTTGGGGCCGTAGATGGTGACTTTAAAACTCACGAGGGGTTGTTAGAGCGGGCGTGCTTTCTTCCGGCCTTGCGCGGATGGGTAGGGAGGTACTGCTTACCGCCGCATTCTGGATCGAGGTCAACGACTTGGAAGCTCGAGAAGTTGCTGGTCGTTCGTTCGCTGAACAAGGTGCAGGCGCCGTCTGGGTATCCGTTTGGGCCTTTGATGTCGTCTTGGGATATTTGGCATTCGGCGTCTCTGTATGTCGTGATGTCGGTGGCGGCGACGCTCGGTGCCACGAGGCTGTGAAGTATGGACGACGCTGCGAGGGGGAGCCATGGCGATTTTGAGACGCAAAAGTGTCGGAGTAGGAAGAGTATAGGCCTGGCTGTAGCCATGGGGACACGATGCGGATCGCTGCGGTGGTGAAGAGTGCGGATGAGAAGCATTGTTGTCCGTCCCGCCGGGGGCTGGATCTCGCCGGGCTCAGGATATGAGGAAGAAAGAAGGCAACGAGGCAGATGAAAAGGCTAGCATAAGCCGCAGGAGATGAGCCTGTGGAATTCTTACACGCTTGACTGCAGCGATGTCTCGGAAGTGCGGGATCTGCTCAGCTGTTGCCAGCTCTCGCTAGTTTCCTGCCCCGGCATTGGTTGCCTGCAATGTAAGCGGTTTTGTGCGCCGATTTTGTCTGCCTTGTGCCCCACTATAGCTTGGGGAGCCTCGGGTGGATGTGAGTAAACGTAATGGTCTTATTATATCTTTATTAATAACTTCAGCTGGCCTTTTGGGCCCATCGCCCCCACGTGCCTTCCCACCGAGTTTGGAAACTGCACGGAGCCTTGCACCGAAGCTTCTGCTCAGCTGGGCTGAACTATCATCTACAAACATGTCCAGTCAGCCTCAAATCGAATATATAAGCATCCAACTCACGACCCAACGCAGCCAGCACAGAACCTCCCACAAACGCACCACATCCCCCACCTCCTCTTCCATCGATTCCCAGCCCACCATGCTCACCACACTCGCCACCATCCTCTCCCTCGCCACCTTCTTCCTCCCCTCCGCCACCGCCTGCACCACCATGGGCTCAATGACGCACACCTTCTACGGCTACCCCGACAACGACCCTCCGGGGGCCGGCATCGCCTACGACTGTGGGCGGGGCTACACAGCCGGCGGCACGGGCACGTACGACGACCCTCTCACGTTCGCGTCGGCGGCGGGCGAGTTCGACGAATGCGAGGTCATCTACGACCCGTACCTGCGCAAATACCTGCGCTACGAGGACTACTGCCAGGCGTGCACGGACGACTGGAACGACGGGCAGAAGGGGCACCTGGACGTGTGGACGGGGAGCACGAGCGTCGACGGCGGCGACGCGCAGATCGCGTGCGAGAACGACCTCACGCCGGGGGATTCGTCCCAGACGGTCGTGAGGCAGCCGGCTGATGACTTGCCGGTCGATAGTGAGTATTTGACGTCCTTGGATGCGGAATGTGTGGCGAGGCTGACGCGTGTGGGGTTGCAGCGACGGAGCTCTTCGCGGATGGACAGTGCCGCACTGATCATGTGTATGGGAGCTACAACATTGGGGACTACTGCTCTTAGAAGCTGGCTCGAGCCTGGGACAGTTCAACTGGTGGGTGGTTACAGGAGGAGTCTAGTGCGAGGTGCGACTGAGGCGCGGTTGCGGAGATTTCTATGTCATGTTGGTTTTTGTGCTGCAATCCGACTTCTACGCCACTCTTTCATCTATCAGCATTCGTTGGAATCAATAGTCAAGACGCTTTCCTATTCGCGTGACAGTATTCATGACCTCCTGCGGAGCAGAGCCTATACGGAGCAGAACCCTACGTTTAAAAAATATTTCTCAGGGATTACTTTTGCACAGACTTTTGCAGAAAAGAAACTAGAGGAGAAACCTCCTTAGAGAAGAATCAGTGCCGCAGTGATAGCATAGAGCCATTGGTCTATCTACATCTCTCACAGCTATTACAATCCTACATCTGGATGCGTTTATATAGATTCGATACTTGCATCTACATGCGGATATCTGCTCCACCTTCTCACGAGAAAAAGGTGGTTTGAATCGACAGATATGTCCAGACATCTGCTTTGAACTGTTGAAGAATGAGAAGCCGCACATATCCAGAATGGAATGCTTAATTAGGCTTAGTCTACCACACAGCATATATTTGTCTTCTATCGTACTGCGCCTTAAAGTGAATCCATCAGATTCAAACACGAACCCCGACGAAAAGAATTGCGATAAGCCAATTTATTTCAGTGCACACAGTGGGGCGTCAAAGGCAGTGCGAGGCCATGATCATCGCAATTGACAGACTGGGAGGGGAATCCGATGTTGACAGGTAACACTTGACTTTGACAGAGAGGGCTAAAGGAATTGATGGAACGCGCAGAGAAACAAGGGTTATTCGTCGAAGCACACCAATACCAAGAACACTAAAACATAGTGACATTGGGGGCCGCGAACGAAGAAGGACGAGACGCGACGGAGGAAGCGCCGTTGGGTCAAAGGTGGGGAACAAGCGCGGGGCAGCGGGGTTGATTGGGCAGTGTTTTGTGGGGGCCGAAACTCGTTGTTCCTATTCAGGCAATACCAGATAGTAAACCCTAAAGCGATCTCGCATTCGGCCCGAGGTCTGCCGCCGGTCTAGGCGCCGTGCGTTGTGAAGTAGGATTGCAGGTGGATCACGCGCGGAGAATTGCTGCCACATTGGGCTTGGGCAGTATGTGATTAGACCGGCGAACCCCATACCTAGAGCCTCAAACGGGAACACGCCACGCTAGCTCATGCAACTGCGGGGGTATGTCAACGGACGTTGACCCTCTGCCCTGCGTCGCCAGAGTCAGGGTCTACCGCGCTGCCCGTCGTCAAGGCAATTGGTCCGGAAACATGCAGCTGCCGTACCCGCTCCATCGTGCAATCGAAACCGTATAAAGCCTCTGCTGTCCGGCAACTGTCTCACAGCCAAGTTCAATACGTTTTCCCCCTCCGTCTCAATGGCCGACGCACACCACCCCCCCACCAACGGGACCGCCCCGACCAACGGCACAGCCAATGGCACAACCACCGCACACCTCCCCGCCCTCGTCACCACCGCCGCCGCCTTCCTGTCCGTTGACTACGACTACCTGATCGTCGGCGGCGGCACCGCGGGCCTCGTGCTCGCCGCACGCCTGACCGAAGACCCGAACGTCACCGTCGGCGTGCTCGAAGCCGGCAAGAACGCGCTGGACGACCCACTCGTCGACACGCCGGCGCTGTTCACGCACATGCTGGGAAACCCCGAGTATGACTGGTGCATGAAGACGACGCCGCAGAACGGGGGACAGGTGCACCACCTGCCGCGGGGCAAAGTGCTGGGCGGGAGCAGCGGGACGAACTACATGATGTGAGTGAGTGAGTGAGTGGAGCAGGCGGCGACGGCGGCAAAAAGAAAAAGAAAAAGAAAAAGAAAAAAGAAATAAACGCCCCCTCTCCCCTCCCCTCCCCTCCCCTCCCCACCCCCAACGAACCTCGCTGACCGGAGCAAAAAACCCCCCCACACAGGTACGTCCGCGGCTCCGAGCGCGACTACGACGACTGGGCGACGCTGACGTCCGACGCCGGGTGGTCCTTCGCCCAGATGCGCCCCTACATCGCCAAGCACCAGACGCTCTTCGCGCCGTCCGCCGAACAGCACGCGGCGCTAGACCGGGCGGGCATGGCGACGGTGGCGGCCAACCACGGCTTCGCGGGCCCCGTGCACACGACGTGGAACACGACGCGGCTGCCGCTCGAGGACGCGTGGGTGGCCGGCGCCGACGAGGCGTTTGCGGTGGCGGCGAAGCCGGCGGACGCGTGGGGCGGCGACCACTACGGCTTCTACAACGGGCTGGGGTCCGTGTATGCCGAGGGCGAGTGGAAGGGGAAGCGGTCGTATGCGGCGAGGGGGTATTTCGCGGGCCCGGGAGGTGCGGCGCGGAGGGGGAACTTGCGGGTGCTGTGTGAGGCGGGGGTGGAGAAGGTGGTGTTGGAGAAGGACGGGGGGGCGGAGGGGGGGATGGAGGCGGTTGGGGTGGCGTTTAGGCATGCGGGGGAGCGGTATGAGGTCAAGGCCCGGAAGGAGGTGTTGGTTTGCGCGGGAGCGATCCATAGTCCGGCGGTGTTGGAGCTGAGTGGGATAGGGAATCCCGAGGTTTTGGAGAGGGCGGGCGTGGAGTGCAAGGTCGAGCTGAAGAGCGTCGGGGAGAACTTCCAGGACCACGTCCTGTCCGGGGTAGGATACAAACTGGCCCCTGGCGAGGTGAGCGTAGACAGTCTATACGCCCCAGAAGCCATGGCAGCCGCGCAAAAAGCCTACGTCGAAGCCAAGGAAGGACCCCTGGCGGCGGTGGTCAGCGGACAGGGATTCGTCAGGTACGTATCCAGCCCCACCACACCCGACTCGAGACGAAAACACAGCCGAACTAACCCCCTCCCCAGCTACAAGCAAATGGCCACCGACGAGGAGCTCGAACAAACCATCGCCAGCATCCGCGCCACCCAAAAGACCTCCACCCGTAAGCCACCCCCCACAAACCTCCAACCAAACCCACCCACTAACCACCACCAGCCTTCCAACGCCGCCAACTCGACCTCGTCATCGCCCACCTCCTCGACCCCCGCTCCGCCAACATCCAATACATCCTCGTCCCCACCAGCGCCAACTTCACCTCCTCCGCCATCGCCAACCAAGCCACCCTCTGGCCCGCCGGCGACCCCTCCAGCCCCGGCGCGACGTGGGTCACCTGCCTGCAGTACCCCGCCTCGCGGGGCTCGGTGCACATCGTCAGCGGCAGCAGCGACGCGACGCCGGCCATCGACCCGGGCTATCTCGCGCACCCGGCCGACGTGGCCGTGCTGGCCGCCGGACTGCGGCACGGCGACCGGATCGCCAGGTCGCGCGCCATGGCTGGGCGGTTGGGGCCGCGGTACCGGCCGGCGCCGGAGGTGGATTTGGATGAGGCGGCGGCCGCTGAGCGCGCGGTGAGGGAGTGGAGTATTGGTGAGTATCATGCGTGCGGGTCGTGCGCGATGGGGGACACGGTGGACAGCCGGCTGCGGGTGAAGGGGGTGGGGAGGCTGCGGGTGGTGGATGCGAGCGTGTTTCCGAATCATGTGAGCGGGAATTGCCAGAGTTCGGTGTACGCTCTGGCGGAGAGGGCGGCGGATTTGATCAAGAGCGATGGGGGGGCTGGGCACGCGGTTTAGTGGGGTTTAGGGCCGGGGTGGGGGAGGGAAGACGGGGTACGGAGGCGAGGAGTATGCGTGCATCGAAAGACTATACTGTGCGTGGCTATAGTGCTAGATTATTGTTCTACTCTCTATCAGCGTTCGTTTCATACTTGAATGTTTTATGAGTACCGTTGCGTCTGCGTATGACGGGCACAGCCGCTGTCGACAGTCCCACCCACGCATTTTCACTTACACTTTCCAGTTCCCACGGCCTTTCTGGCCCCACAAGCCTTCCTTATACCTTCTCCTTCTCTTCATCAAACCGTCCAAGCACCCTCTCCCCCCGTTGCCACTTCTCCAACACCCCGCCCAACTCCTTAAACTTCACCGGCTTCGTCAACACAAGATCCACCCCTGCCGCATACGCCCGCTCCTCGTCCATCGTTCCCGCCAACCCCGTCAACGCAACAATGTACGTAGGCGGACGGATCGTAGCTAGCGGCGGGTGCGCAGCCTCGGATTCGTCGCGGCGTTCGCGTTCGAAGGCGCGGATGGCCATGGTAGCGGCGAAGCCGTCCATGACGGGCATGGAGATGTCTATCATTTTGTTGGCGCGGGTCATTTCGGTAAGGGTGGTCAAGGTATATGCGGAAATGAAGGTAGTGGTGGTGGGAATTGGACCGAGGTTGACTCACCCATGAAAATAACATCAAACCCCCGGTTTCCCTCGCCCAGCGTCACCACCTCATTGACGGCGATCTGGCCGTTGCCCGCCGCCGTCAATTCGGTGTAGCCCTGCTTCTTCAAGAAGGTCTGGAGTAGTTTGAGGTTGACCGCATTGTCTTCGACGAGTAGAAGGCGCGGCGATTCTTCTCCTTCCACTCCTGGCTTGGCCGCGACGGTCGACGACGACGAAGAAGAGTTGGTTATTCCAGGAGGAGGGGCGGAAGGAGGGGCGAGATGAGGAGGAGGGGAAGGGCGATGGGGTCTTTCCGGGATTGGCGACGGCACCAAGTCCGTTGGTGGTCTCATGGGGAGCGAAGAGGGCGGCGCGGGTGCTGAGGACGCTTCCTCAGCAGACGAACTTGGCTGCGGCGTGGATGCCGGTTCCGGCTCTGTGTTGTTAGTCGTGATGAACGAAACCTGACGTTTCGGCTGCCGTGAATCTCTAGCCGCTGTGTCCGCCTCACGAACTGTCTCGCCCAAGTCAACCTCAGCGAGACGGGCGAGACATACCAAAACGGCCTTGCAAAGTTTGAGAGGCCCGATCGGCCGAGTTGTCGTGACCTCGATGTGACCTTGGCTCCCTGCCGCGAGTGAATTTCGTCTCTTCGTGCGTGCAGGTTTTTCAAGAGCCGCAACAAAGAGGTACACACTCGCGTCGAAGCCATGGCGGATTGCCTTTGTCGCAGCATCTCCAGTGCCATCGACGACGACAATGTCTGCCCAACACCGCTCGCCTTCCCCAGACTCCACGACGTCCCACTGGAACCAGTCCCGAAAATACGTCAGGAGCGATTCCCGCAACATGCTGTCGAATCCGAAAATTGCAACCTTCCTTCTCCGCTCCCTGACCCTTAGGAGCGCCTCAGTAAGAGCAGCGGACGGTTCCGACGTCGGTACATCGTCCTTGTTTTCCTGCATCGGAATGCTTACGGTGAATGTGGTTCCCTTGCCAGGCGTGCTCGTCACGCGTATCTTGCCACCAAGCAAGCCCACCATGCTCTTCACGATGGACATACCCAAGCCTACTCCGTCCGTCGCCACTGCGTTTTCCTGCGTGAAGGGAGAAAAAAGATGCTTCTGTAGAAAATCCTTGTTGATACCCCGGCCAGAATCTGCAACGGTGATGAATAGAAGCTTTCTGCCATCGTCGTTGGGCGCGGCGAGATCGCTAGGGTCATTTTCCGTGTCGTCAATGTGCACAGATACTTTGACATAGCCAGATTCCGTGTACTTCAACGCGTTGCCGAGGATATTGGACAGGATGCGCTTGATGATTGCAGGCTCCGTGACAAAGGTCCAGCGCGGGCGTGGTGCGATGTTCAACACGATAGCTACGTCTTTGCTGGTCTCGTTGCCAAAGGAATATCCGTTCGCTGTAACCTCGACAACGCCCTCGCACAGCGTCGACACATCGGCCACACAGTACATTGTACCCTCCGTGTCCGCCGTCTCACGGCCGAGGTCCTTGTCTTCCATGGCCCATGGCGAGGGCTGCTTGAGGGCGCGCCGTCGAGCGACAGGCTTGTCGCTTCGACGTTCGAATTGATTGATCTTGGCGTAGGCGAGCACGCTGCTGAGCGTGTCGTGCAGCGTGGTGCTACAGGAGCGTATGGTCTCGGCAAGCTCGCATTGGAACGAGTCGAGGGACGTGTCGGATAGGAACTCGACTGCGCCCAGAATGCCATGAAGAGGCGTCCGCAGCTCGTGGCTGACGGACGAGACGAAGGCTTCTTGTTGCTTCACCGCCGCGATGGCGTCGATGCGCGAGACTTCCGACTCTACGGACTGGAGAAATGTCCTGACCGGATCTAGGTCTGCGGCCCTGGTGAAGAGCGGCGTAATGCGGGTGGTCCACGCGAGGCAGCATGCCAGACGTTTCAGGCTGGTCGGGTCGGTGAGCGGCGCAAAGAAGAGCTGGCGCACGCCGGGGAACGACTTGGACACGTGACGGAGGTCGTCGTCGTCGGCGACGCTGATCAACCTGTCGTCTTCCAGAGAAAAGGTGTACAGTGTGTTGTCCTCGCCGAAGTACCAGACATTGCCGTCCGGAAATCGGCGTAACAGCCGTTGTAAGAATCCTTCATCAAGAAATTTCAGCCCCACCGTGCCCTTCCCCAAGTGCTTAACAATGGGCCACTTGTCGTGGACGACGGAGAGCCCGAGACACTCGGCTGGCCGTCGCTCGAGGACGGACCTCTCATATGCGGTGCTGATGAATGTCCGCTCGCCGCCGGAGTCACTATCGTCAGGATCTTGCTTCGACTGAGATGCCGCAGAGCCACCTCGCAGCGTCTGACTCCCCTCCGCATCTTCATTCCCCGGCTCTGTGCCTGTGTTGTCCTGGAATTCTCCAACAGTCTGCGCATCCATCTCATTCTCCAGCTCAATCTCAGCCTCCCCGACGGGATTGCTCAAGCCGTGGAATCCAACAAGGCCATTGAGAAACGTCACGCCCTCGACATCCAGCCCGCAGCGCAGGCCCTCCGCCGCCCTCGCAAAAACCTTGCGATACATCGTCTCGCCCTCAGTGCTGCCGCGCCCGCGGTTCCCACCATCCGACCTCCCCGCGTCATCCACCGACACCGACGCCGCATTCTCCACATTATCGTGATTCCTCCCCAGCGCCCCGGCCTCGCCCTCGTCCGACCCCTTCAGCATCCCCCCCTCCGCCATATCCTCCTCCCTCAACACTTCCTCCCTGCGCAACTCCGACCCCACCTGCCCGTCGCGACGACGTCTCCGCACCACCACCGGCGGCTCCTCGCTCATCAGCGCCACCACGTCCTTGAACTTGACAAACGCCTTCAGCTTCCCGTGCAGGGCCGCCAGGCGGTCGCGCGACCGCACCGCCCGCGCGACCTCCAGCTGCGCCATGGCTTTCGCGGCCGTCGCGTGGAGCAGCCGCGCCTGTGCGTTGCGCTCGCCGCCGAGCAGGCGGGGTCGGGTGTGGAGTGTGAAGACGGCGCCGATGGGGACGCCGCGCGCGGAGACGATGGGGGCGGCGGCGAAGCGGCGGGCGTGCGGGGCGGAAGTGACGCAGGTGAGGTGGGCGGTGTGGGGGGCGTCGGCGAGGCGGCGGCGGGTGATGGGCGGCGTGGGGGTGGGCTTGTTGAGGTGGTCGGGGGTGTTCTCATTGTCGTCGTCGTCGTTCAGGCCGAGGGTGAGGCGGAAGAGGTGGAGCCAGGCGGCGCGGTCGGCGGGGGTGGGAGCGAACCATTGCGGCGTCGGGGGTGGGTTTGGGTCGTCGGAGTCGTGCTTGTCGTGCCAGCTGCCGGCGAGGAGGTGCTGGGTGCTGCCGTCGGTGAGGGTTATGAAGGCGGCGAAGGCGTCTGTGGAGGTCAGAAGGGCGGGGTGTTGGGGTGGCGACGGGCTGGGACGTACTGAGGCGGACGGCCACGACTTCGACGAGGGCGTCGAGGGCTTCGCATAGCGAGGAAGCTTTGGCGAGGGCAGGGTCGATGGCGAGGGCGCGGTGGGCAGCCCCTGGCGATTGGGGGGTTCCGGGATCGAGGGCGTCTGCATATCTGCGGCGCAGGAGGACTTAGTGGGCGTGCAAAGACGGCGACCAAGCTCGGGTCCTGGCGGCGAGGCAGACGAACCTACGGAACTCGTGGGTGGTGGAGGCGTCGGACATGGTGGTTATTATTATCTTGTTGGCCGCAAAGACGGTCTCCTGTGCATGTACATCGGGCAATCGGCCTGCTTGGCAAGTAGTGACGGGAGCGCGACACGGCAGCCCGTTCTTGAGCGAGCCCATCTGTAAGACTGTAATGACGTCACCCGTTGACGCGGCCGCCCCTGCCGCAAAAAGCAACGCCGCACCGCCTGAGACTCCACCTCGCCGACCCCGGCAGCAGAGTGCAAATGTGCTCGTGAGACATTCGATTAGCAATCTGCGCCGGATGCGACAATCATGAGCGCAATGGCTTGGTGGGTCGAGCTCTGCAGATCTGTGGGGAGATGGACCCCGAACCCTTGGCCCCTGGCTCTAGCTTCAGTTCAGAAGTCATCTCTTCAGTGATTATTGGACTGACCCGAGAGGTTCTACAGATTTTTGCACTGTCTCACCCATCGACAAAGCGCATCATTATGCCTTTTTCAAAGCTCAATACGTACCATGTCCTCCACGGACAACCTTTGAGCAGACATTCGCGCGCTATTTCTAAGAAACAGCCCCACTCTTTAGCATACTTGAAACGCCACCACCAGCATGCGAAGCCGCGAACAGGAGCTGCACCGCACTTTGGCCCGAAAATCCCCGAAAAATCTCTTTTTCATGCATATCAATGCGGAAAGCCAGGCCGAGCTACAGCGGGCGGTCTAGATGTGAATCATGAGGCTTTCATGCCACTTCTGGGTGAATAGAGCTCAAGCGGCAGAGGGATACTGAGCACCACGAAATGGTCGCACCAAAGGCCGCTGCACAACGTGGATGATTGGTTATATACATGAAGTAGGAAGCTATTAATAGAAAGCGTTTGTTCATTAGCACATGTATTTTGATCGGCCAGAAAATACCCGAACGCCTGTTGGTGGAGAAGTCGAAGGAGGCGGCGTGGGTAGGAAGGATCTAAATCCTACTGCGCACGGAAGACTGTAGTAATTAAAAGACGTGGGAAGGCTTCATTACCCAACACTAAAGAACGTATTAAGAAGCACAATCTTCTGTCCTCCTTACCTCAATTCTGCGGACTCTACCTTAACTTCTCATCTTCCCAATAAGGCGCAGTTTCCGGATAACATGCGACGGTCATACACTGCAGAGTAGGCAGAGTAGGCAGAAGAGAAGCTGTTACGACGGCGACGGTAGAAATTGGCCGAGCAAGCGTAAGCGCTAGCCGCTCCAGACCAAAACTACCACCAATCTGGCAGTAGAACCTGAGCTAATCTAAGCGAATCTAGACTTTAGAGCAAGGTCTACCAGCACGTGTCCAATTCAAGAAGTCCAAGCATTGAGACTATCCCATACTAAATTCGTGTGATGCACAAGTGTTGGGTCTTGCTCTACTTAAAAGATTCGGGTGGCACACTCCCCTCCTGAGAGGATTTTCGCTCTGTTTGTCATCGTCCACGTCCAAACATCATCACTTTACTTTTTTTCGCTCTTTTTCTCCTCATTATTATCGACATTGCCACTGCTTACTTTGCCCGGCTGCGTGCCGCTCAGACGGCCCCTAGTTTCCAGCCATGACCAGCTTCAACAAATCAAAATGGTACCAAATATCCTCACCCAACGGCGTCCTATCCTTCGTCGGCACACCCACCAGCACCATCGACAACAAAACCTCGGTGCAGCCCTACGGCCCCGTCTTCCTCCGCATCTCCAACACCTCCGACCACGAGCAGCAATGGCAAGTCTACAACATCAACACCTCGCACGCCGTCCTCCGCACCCGCGCCTCCGGCCCCGACAACTACCTCAGCGCCGCCATTGCCCAAAACGACGAAGGGGATGTCGTCGCCGGCAACACCAAGCCCATCATGGGCAACTACTCACTGCTCGACGACTCCATGTACTGGAGCGTCGGCGCCTGGTCCGACAGGCTGTTTTGGTTTGAGAATGCCCAGAATGGGAGCGCATGGCACTTGAATGCGACGGGCGCCTTTTTCCTCATGAGCATGAACATCACGGCGCCGCAGGATGGCCAGCAGTTTAAATTTACGCCAATTGGAGATATCGATGACGACAGGTATTCTACTTATAGCGTAAGCGCTCCCGCGCGCCTCTTCTCCTGCCTCGTGTGCTGACAAGTTACCTAGGCTCCCGGCGCGGTGGCAACGGCCACAGCAACAGCAACAGGCAGCTCGCCGACTTCTACGACTACTTCCCTGTCGCTACCGTCATCCAATGGCCGTTCAGCCGGCGCCAAAGGAGCTATCGGAGCCGCTGTCGGGGGAGTCTCTTTACTTGGGTTAGGTTTGGCATTACTTTTGTGTCTAAGGAGACGAAGAAAGCGACCAGCAAAGGACGCTGCGGTCGAGCCGTACAGGACCGAGCCGGTGCAAGAACCGCAAGTCCTGGAGCTTCCCGCAGAGACGGCCGCAGGGGCCGTGACGAAACACCAGGACCAAAGGTATTCGGAATTACCCCCAGGTTCATCGCCATCGGAGCTAGGGAATCACGAGATTGCTGAGCTGGATGGTGGTGGTAGCTGGAAGTAATCAGGTTATGTGGTGGCTCGAGCGATGAATATTCCCCATAATAATGTAAAGATGATATTTAATGAAGGATAGAGTCAACACTACTGAAGTTGGTTATTAATTCACATAAATTTCCTAGATAGAGCCTTCGGCAGGACTCATAACCCCATTGCATGAGCTCAGGAACTGAGGAGGCTCCCATGTCCCTTCGGACCCCCTTCGCCTTAGGAATACCTGCTGCAACGAGATCAAGATACAGTGTACGAAATAGCCTGAACTGGTAAAACTTTGCAGGCGTGGCCCACCATGACCTTGCCATTGACTACGATGAACTAGTGTGAGCTTCGGACTACGTCGCTACGAAAAGTGGAGAGACGCTTACACGAGTTAGGAAAGACTACATCTTGTTCGAAAGCCTTTGCGCTCTTGAATGGTGGTTGCAGGAAATCGACTGTCTCCGTGGAAACGTCGGGTAGGTACTAGATGCCGTTTAGGCATGTCCAGATGAGCTACCGAAATTGATGATGCGGAGGCTGAAGTTTGCAGCTCGTACTTCCAACCGGAAGTTTCGAACAGCATTGTCTAAGCCAATGCCTAGTGTGGAGTCGCCAGGAGATATATAGCAACAACACGGGCATGACCGATGAAGACAGAATGCTAAAAGATCCAAGTTTGAAGATCCAAGTTTGTTCAAGTGCGGGGCCGAATGAAGGTGCGTTGCAGCATTCGTTTCTCTCCGTTAGATAGGACACCACGAGGATTCTGGGATGGAACTCGTGGCGGTTTCCTTACATCAGTGTGACAGACGGTGGAGAGTAGTGAAGGTTACGGGCTGGAACGTATTGGGACTAGCGGCACAAGGTCCAACGCTGAGATTTCTCGAACCTTGTGCCACTAGACCAGAATAGGACTAGCCCCAGCTGTGCGGCGAATGGTGACTAGCACAATGGCGCTTCTTACTCCGGGTCCACATAAAGATTATAGAAACCAACAGCATAGTGCTTATGATGGCCACCGGGTAGTAGCGTTGGTACTGCACACCCCTCGGCTTGTTCAGATCCGGTTGCTGATTGAAGGTCCCATTCGTGGAGCTCGCATGCATCTGTAAAACCCCGTCTACTTGTACATACAAGTTGAGCACACCAATGTTCTTACCGAGATGAAACATCCAAGCCAATGAGCCGCAGACCTACCAAACATACCATAGAAACTTTGCCCTGCCCTCAAGTACCTCACACAAATTCCCGTACAACTCAAGAGAACGTTTGATACGGTACTCGTCAAACTTGTCCGGCCGTGTTTTAAACAAGCAGCTCTCCCGCCACCAGACGTTCAACCACCTCCACGATGCGCATGATACTATATCGGTCCAAAAAGCCAATTGATGTATCGCCGACGTTAGTGCCTTCCATCGCCATTCTACGGTAGACGTCTTCAAACCCGCTTGCATAGCTGTCATGTGGCTCTTGCTCCAGGCTTCGCCCAACTGCGGCCTCGATGAATGCCGCATTGCGAGGGTCCTTCGCGTGACCCATCCAGTCACAGTCCGTCCCTTGAGTAGACCGGTCACGCTGAAGGCGTTGGTCGTGATCAAGATCCCAGAGTGATGTGAGTAATTTGCCTGCTAGAAGTTGGTCGCGCCAGAACGCTTAAGGGCTCGACAGCATCGACAAAGTCTAGTGCGATGGAAACCACTGCTGGAGAAATGACCACCAGTGTAGAAGGAGCGACTAGTACAACGGCAAGCAGTACCCCAACTCCGCCTTCGGGCTCAAAGTGTCACAAGCAGTGCTCATCGGGCATCAACCACTTGGGAATTCACTGGTGTGAGGAGCACTGTCCTCATTTTTGGCTACAAAGAAGGACAACACGTACTATCCTCTGTTATTCGAGACACGGAAAGGGATTCTGGATGCAACGAGGACTGGGCTCGGTGTGGGCTAGACAGATTGGAGATAAACAGAAAAGATTCCTTTGTTTCTTCCCAAGTGGATTTCTTTCCGTTTGAGTACTGAGGGCCCAGAGCTGCTACCCGAAAACAGGCTACATGGTAGAGAAATGCTCATGCTAGTTTGAATGTTCCGTTTCTACCAGCACAAAGTGGACTACGCCTATCATTCTTACCCGCACCCGCTTTCCTCATTCTCCTGACCTGCCCGCGCTGGCCTGCCATGCATAGCTTTTCCAGAGCGGTTCAAGCCCCTTCCAATAACAGTACATTGACTAAACGCTATTTTTGTTTCGTTCGAGCCGTCCCCGAGCATGGCTTTTTTTTTTTTCGGACGCCCGCTTTGCACGACGCCAGGCTTCTCCACTCGAAATTTCTCCTTTCCGCCACACTCTGGTGCAAGCCAATATCTGACCCCCGTCTCAGCGGCTATCGTAAGTATTTCCGTATCCATCGTCGAGACCTCGCAAGCCTCCTCTCCAGACTCCAAGACAGCAAAAAGCCAGATCGTACCCACCGCACCGCACCGACCCAACCCCACCCCCTCCCCATCCCCACCCCCACACCCGCCTCCCAGTCCCTCACAGGGGGCGCACCGACAGAGTGGCCCGGCGGAACGGACTTCCGCTACTTCCGCTCCACCCGGCGGGCCCGGGCCCGGACCGCCGCGGCGGCGGCGGGGGCACAGGCACAGGCACAGGCACAGGCACACAGGCACACAGGCACAGGCGATCGATCGGGTCTAGATCGGCTCACGGCGGCCGTTGAGAGATCGTGCGTGCGTGCGTCGTCTGGCGGGCGAGGGGGCGGGGGAGGCGCAGAGGCGCGGAGGCGCGGAGGCGGATCAGGCGGATCAGGCGGGGCAAAAACGCCTCGTCCGCGGCGGCTGAGCACGGACAGGGGTGGGAGGAGGATTGGCGAGGCGTTGTGGGCGTGGGTTCTGTGGGGGGAGAGTGGCTGCGCCGGGGGGCTTGGGCTTGGGGGTGGGGTTTTTGGTGGTGGAGGTGGGGGAAATGTGTGCGTGGCGTACGTGCGGCGGATGCTGCTGGCTGGGTATTATTTGTGCCGCGCCGGGGCCGGCCCGGGCGCTTGCTTGCTTGCTTTCAATGTACATATGTGGTATCTCAATAAGGCAATCTCTCTCTCTCTGGTCGGTTCCCTTTGCTCTTTCGTCCTTTCTTTCTCTCTTTCTCTCTCTCTGCTCTTCTCCGCGGACCCTCCCCCTCATCAGTCCATGGTAAATCTCCGCGCCTTCATCGCATCCAGGCTGTACTCCTCGTCGCTGTCCTGGAGCTTCTGGGCGCCCTCCTGGCGCTTGAAAATGGGCTTCAGCCCGTGGTTGAAATTGACCATGCACTGTATGGCAGTGACGAGGGTGGCGAGCACGAACAGCCAGGCGACGATGGCGAACAGCATCATTTCGTCTTTCAGAAGGGTGTCGGCGCGGGCGCCGTTGCCTCCCATGGCGGCGACGCGCGACATGAGGTAGCCGACCGCGGCGATGAAGAGGAGCTGGGGAAGCGGGGGTCAGGCGGGCGGGCGCAGGAGAAGGGAAGGAGGCGGGAGGGACGTACGATGACGACGGCCATGCCGGTGCGGATCTCGGAGCGGGTGCACCACACGGCGAGGGAGATTTGGAGCAGGGCGGCGGGGATGAGGGCCATGACGATGGCGAACTCGGGCATCTGGTAGTGCACGTTGATGACGCCGTAGAGCACGAGGAAGGCGATGAAGAAGTAGACGCCGAGCTTCATGAGGACGAGGAAGACCTTTTTGGAGATTAGGAGAGCAGGGCGGCGGGGGTGGCGGCGGGGGGGTTACTTGGTAGGCGAGGTAGCGCTTGCGCAGGGCAACGTCGGCGCTGACGTGCTTGTAAATCTCCCAGGCGAAGTCGTTGTGCAGCTTGTAGGCCAGGCCGGACATGCCGAGGGTGGAGACGCCGACCCAGCCGATGGAGGTCTTGAGGGCGGGCTTGACGACGGGCCAGTAGCTGACGGCGGTCTTGACGAGGCTGTCGCCGTCGTCGTCGGTGGCGGTCTTGAGCAGGTCGTTGGTCTCCTCGGTCTGGTAGTAGCGCATGATGTTGACGCCGAACAGGCAGGCGTTGGCGAGGCACAGGGCGAACAGCTGGATGTTGTTGCGCAGGCGCAGGGCGTCGGTGGTGAGGAGCAGCTGCCACCAGCAGCCGAAGACGAACAGGCCGACGTTGAGCGGGATGGTGTAGGAGCGGACGGTCTCGTAGGCGCTGGGGTTGACCCAGCGCTGGTACTGCACGAGCATGAAGACCTCCAGGATGGTGATGACGGCGGCCTGGGCGGCGACGATCCCCAGGAACCCGCTCTCCCACAGCGACCGCGGCTTGTACATGACGATGCGACTTTTAGGGCGAAGATCTTTGGCGAGCGTGGCGGCATATATGCCCCGGCGGCGGCAGCAATAGGGAGATGGGCGGGGGCGGTGCGCAGCCCTACTGCCGATCAGGGGCAGCGCGAATCTGGCGGGTGGGGCCCTATACACGACGGTGGCGCTGCTGCCACGCCCGCCCTGCCCGCCCTCTGCCCGCCTCTGCCCGCCTCTGCCCGCCATCGGTCCTGCCGCGCGCGACTCCTCTCCCTGCGCCCCCGCAAAGTGCCATGTGCGGCGATCCGGGCGCAAGCGATGCTAGCGGCGCCGCGTCACGGCGTGCATTGGGGTCGTGTCTGCAGAGTAGTCATCAGTAGTAAATAGTATATTCATTGCTGGCGCACGGGACGCGCGTCGCAGCCGCCCGCTTTCGTGCCCTGCGCCGGCCAGACCTTTGGGACCTTGGGGCCCGCCCTCTCGCTCCGTGTATTTAACTCGGCCTCCCAGCCCGCCTTTGCCTTTGCCTCCGGCCCGCTCCACTTGGAAATGAGCGTGCTTCGTCCCATGCCCCGTTCCAGCGTCCGGCTATTAATATCCCGCCTCATTTCCCACACGAGCACCGCCAAGCCCGCCCGTTTCGCCTGACCGTCGCCTGTCGCCACGAAACCCACCGCCGTTTATGCGTTCCAGGAACTGAACGCCTCAAAATGTCGAGCTTTTTTTCTTCTTTCGTTTCTCCATCTTTAGACACTGCTCCGTGCCCTTGGTGCATCAGGCTTAGCCTCCCCTCGGCCTTGGGATACTTTCGTCGGGTTGATTTTTGGCGCCATCGACACGTCGTCTACCACTCAGAAAGAAAGAACAAGGGAAAAAAAAAGCCGGAGGAGCAAGAAGCAGAAATGGAAGAGAAGAAAGGGAAGAGAAGCAAAAGATGAGAAAGAATTGGAATGGAAGAAAAGGAAAAGAGGAAAAGGAAGGGAATAGAAAGAAGAGAAGAAAAAAAATAGAGAGAGAAAAGAAATAGAGAAAAAAAAAAGAGAACAAATGGTGTAGAACAAACCGACAGGGAAACCGAGGAAAAGGAACCCGAAAATAAGGAAGAAAACCGAATAACAGGAAGCCGTGTCTGTTGTCTCTCAGGATCCCCAAGCAGTCAGCCCGGCGGGAGAACTCAAGAGTAGTCTAGCGTAGTCTTCAGTCGTCATGAGTGCGTCCATGTCAACGACACCGAGCTCACAGCAACGCACAGGCCGAGCGTGAGGCCAAGAAGATCGTCCAGTCCCTTGAAGGGAACAATCCACTGAGTTCAAACAAACCGAAGCCGCTTCACGCCGGTCACGGTGCCAACGTCGACACCTCCAAAGACCAAGGAAACGCCGCCTGTCGAGACAGCCGCACATAATGACAGCTGACGTGCCGATGCGGTCTGAACTGGATGTCGTGGGCGACGCTCAAAGGCGGTCTGATACCGTACGTACACGAGGATCGTTGCTCCAACTGGCGTGGTCGTGACATCTGGTTGATCGTGTGGCATGGAAACCTATTGGAGTCGAGGGCGGTCGTGCGAAAGATTCAGGGGCCTAGGAGTGCTGAAGTCCGTGGAATCACGTGACGTAAGACGGAAGAATAAGAATGATGATTGCTTATTGAACTAACTAGAGGGGCAGCTAAAGATATATACAGTCTCTGCAGTGAAGGTTGAACCCGTGATATGACATCATGGAGTACTATATACGAAAAACTCCGACAAGGAGAACGGCGATGTTGAGACGTCGACGTCGCTTGCTGCCGGGGAAGGCGCTCTGGAATCTGGAGTCGACGCTTCTCGTGCTGGTGGCTCGGCGTACGGCGGCTGCTTTGGTTGCCGGTTTCTCAGCGAGCTCGTATACTCTTCGATTACTTGAGCAGCTGCTTCATGGCCCATTTCTTTGGCGAGTTGAAGCGGTGTTACCCTTCCATAACCCATAATTCCACCGGACCGGTCGAGTTCCGAGTCGAATTTTGAACTCTGGAGGAGAATTCGTAGAATTAAATCAAATCCATGGAAGGCAGCGCAATGGACAACACCACCGCTATTTTTTTCATCATAACCCGTTCTGTACCTCCTCTTGAATGAGACTTTAGACGTCTCGCGCCTGTCGAGGAAAATTTCCACGATCCGGGCGTGGCCTTTTTTGACCGCCCAGAGCCAAGGCGAGTTGCCCCCCGAGTCCACTTCATCGACGTTCAAGTCTCCGCCATCAAGAAGTTCCAAAACCTTTCGGTCATCGCCGTTGCAGACGGCGGAGCGAAATTGTGCCGTTCTTAACCATAGGCGAACCTTTGGTTCCTGCTGCTCATCGCGGAAAATTGAGAGAATGAAACTCTCGTGGCCTAGCCGACCGGCCACTGAGAGCGCATCACGGCCCTTCCTATCCGTTGCCCATTTGTCGCACTGCATTGTGTCGGTGAGATATTTGGCCATGTCCGTCCGATTATACTCTGCTGCTACATTCATCGAGATGCGACCTTTATCATCTTCCAAGTTAGGATCCACCCGATATGCAGTGAGTAGTTGTCGCTCAATTTCTCGGCGCTCATCTCGAATAGCGAGGTTCAGATATCCGGTGTGTCTTTGTTTCTTCTTGGGATTTGACAAAGCTGACGAAGGGTATTTCAACAGCTCTGCGGCTGTAGCATCTAAGCCAAGGTTCGTAGCCGTTCTTAGGAAGCCATAGATATTGGCTTCGGTGAGATTTCCGTAAACCTTCAACAATCTCTCCGCCGTTCGTTCATCGCGGGAGTGCAGGGTCCGCTGGAAAAAAAATTTGGCATCTCTGGGTTCAACCAAGGACCAGTCAATCTTATCAAACATCTTCTCTAGCATCTCTTGCTGCCCTGATTGACGCGCCGTGTGTAAAACCCCGCTATCCTTACCAATTTTGTAGTCGTCAAACCATAGGTGGGTGTCTTTTCTGGTGAGTTTTCCTTCCCATTGTGATATCCAGAGCTCGAACGCTGCGAAGTTGCCGTTCCGGATTTCTTTGCGGATATCAAGCGAAGCCAAGTTGCCGTTCCAGGGAAAGGTGGTATCGTCATGGGATTTTACATGGTGGCTGTGCTTGTGCTTCTCGAGTTCTCCCGCGGAGCTGAAGCCGTTGACAGATGACGGGCATCCGGACCAGGAGCAAGTCCATGTTCTTTCGTGGTCCCAGCAATGCTTATCGCGGGCCGCTTCTTTAGAAAAACCTTCATGAAATGAGTGACACTGCATGTCAGAGCACTTGAAGATTTTCCCTCCATAAAGCGGTTCCAGATGATCACCTAGACGAGATACGGTGATCATCTTCTCCATGACACTGCGAACGCATTGTAATTGTGCCTGAAGCGCCAGAGTCAACGGCCCATCGTCAGTGGGTCTGCTTTGTTTATCAGGAAGCTGCTTTGTGTCCGCAGCAGCATGTCGGAGATCCTGGAAGAAAGGTTCCGATTGGAATATAGCCAGGCAGTTGTCGACTGATTTCGCCGGTCGAACTCGCTTTGTGGATGCGTTTACGCGCCTTGCGAGAAACGTTCGTAGAGTAGCGCAAATATTGGTGTAATCCGAACATGAACCTGCGGTGAATTGCAAACACAAGTCGTAAAGATGGTCGAAAGCGTGCAAGATGGCGTACTCAGTGAAGGCGTATTCTCCTCTGAGGACGCATTGTCGAGTAAACTCGTTGGAGATGTCCGGGTCATGTGAATTAAGAGTCAGGCATGAGAAGCAGATGCGGGTCATGTTGAGCTCCTCAAGTTGTCGAGGAAGGGCAGCTTGATCCTGGAGGAAGCTAGCAACAGTCTCTATCAGCAGGCCGTACAATAAAAGACAGATATAACCGGCGTAGCTTACAAACGCGCAGTGAGGTGCACAAAATCTATTGCTCCCCCTTGACGCAGCTCAACCAGCGATCCGCAGAAGTGCTTGATATCCCTGACGAGTCTTCTGTCCGGGTCGAACGATCCGTCATCCAAATCCAGGCACATGGATCCTTGAATTTCGTGCCATTTGAGGGGTCTTTTGGCGCACAACAGCCAGCTGAGCAGTGTCTTGGTTATCTGTTGATCTGGGGAGCTGGATTCGTGGAGTAGTCGATGTAGTATGCGGTCGTAACTAAGCGCTTGTCTCAGCCAATGTTTGAATTAGCTCATAGAGTCAGACTTACATTTCGTTGAGAGTAGGTGGTATCTTCCCCATTTCTTTCTTCAGCATAGCTCTAGAGACCTGGTTGGAAAGATTCTCCATGACAAGCTTCGCGTAGAGAAACATTCCTGAACGCCGTTAGCCTGTTCTCTTCGAAGGAATCAAGTGCATTTACCATCAGCCTTTTCGCAGACAAGCGCCGCCAAACCTCTAATATCTTCAGGCTGGAGTCTGAATGTCGTACCAATCTCTTGCACCTGTGTACGGCAGTAGTGGGCAATCTCTTCGTTGTTGTGTTGAGTAGTGATTCTCAAAGTGGGGTATGCTTTGAAGAGTCTTCCTGTTTCCTTGTCATCCTGGCTAAGAAAACAGCACCGCAGGCTCTCGGACTGATTTGATAAGGAACTGGAGAAAGAGGAACGAGCCCATGACCCTATTTCGTTTTTCTGTGCCTTAGGACACTCATCGATACCATCTATGATGAGGAAAAAGCAGTCAACAGCCTTGAAGGCGACCTCCAAGATTTCTTTCGCAGTCTTGGGTGACCTCAACTTCTCAGTCCCACTGGATGACATCTTTTCCACTATGAAAGCTTGTAGTGAAGGCATCAGGTAGGAAAGTTGAAGGATGAGGCTGCATGAGAATGCGACGAAGTTGTTACGATCGGGCCGATCATGTTTGCAGTAGAAGTACGCCACAGCAGCAGTGGGAATGCTGCGGCACTTTTCAATGATGACTGAAGCGAGTATTGTCTTGCCTAGCAAGGAATTGTCAGCAAATCGAGCTTGGATGCTAGGGAATCCAGCCGATCGTACCAGCTCCCGGCTTGCCATTGATCCACAAGAGCGGCTCGGCAAAAGATTGTGGATCGAGCCAGTCCCTTATCAGATCCTGCTGGAATAGCCACGAACCGCTTTGTGGGTTCTTTTCGAGCACCGCGAGCGCGTCGTCATGATCAATCGTGATGTCTTCGACGGAAAGCCACCGTGTAACTGCGCGTTTTCGCCTTTCGGCTTCTTCGTTCTGGGTTTGCTGCCACTGGGCCTCAAGAGACCTTCTCATCTCTCTCAGCTCTTGTGTAGCCTTCGCAGTCTCCTGTACCCCCACTAGTGTGACCTGACTATCGAGAAGTTCCCGGTGGAATCGTAGGTTGGACAGTATGCCGTCGAAGTTGGCTCTAAAGGTCTTCCATGTCGCGTGAAAGAGTTGTTTCCACGCTTTGAGGCTTGTCAGCCTGTCGACTCATGCCCGGGATACATGCTACAAACCTCGCTGTCGGAAATGTTTCAAAGCCTTGCAATGAAACTCCAGAATGTCCGTGTATAGAAAGCCCAGGACTTGATGAAGATAAAGGCCGCTGATGGTGAGAGACTCATACTGTGGAAGTAGCGGCATGTGCTCTCCGATCTGCTGATAGGCTTCGAGGAGCATGTTCAGAGCATCTGCATGGGATCCGGCGACCAGAAGCATGAACTTGGCGGGACCCTAGAACCTGGGTCAGTACTAGAAGAATCCGTATTTTCCCGTAGACCGCACCCAAATGAAGCCTAAGTAGTCTGATGCGTTGAGAAAGACCTGGACAACTTTGTCAAACTGGTCCATCGCCTCAACGAATGCTGTGAGTCGGTGTAGATTTTGCATGCGCTTCTCTCCTGCTTGAGTTTTCTGAAGTTGAAGGATGGCTCTCTTGAGGTCCTCAGCCGAAGTGAGCTGGAAATCGACGATTTCCTTGTCGGACAACTGGCCCTTGAACCTGGCGAGAGCCTGGTCAAAGGGCGATGTCGCTGCCGGCAACGGTGTCGGTAAAGCACTGACCGGAGCCGCCATTGTCGTAGAAGTTCAAGTTACTGGTGGTATGAAGCTAGGAGCAGACTGAAAGATTTCCTGAGCAGTTGACGGAGAGGAGTGCATGGGCAATATCCAGACGAAAGCGGGGCAGTAGCACGGTGCAAGTAGTGCTGCGCTCCACTTGTGCCTTGCTGCGCCATGTGGATTTGCATGACAACAATGCGTTCGACGTGGCGCATCGGGTATGGGTAGCGATGCAGCGCCATGTCACTCGCACGCACCAAGTTTAGCCAGATGCGCGGCGAAAAGTCAGCCTCGCTGCGCCCGTCACTCGCGTTGCATGGGTGTAGTAAGTACCATGACGTCCGCCCCACCGAGGCGACACTGCAGCCTAGCTCGCGACTGCGCTACACCGCTCTGTCTGCTGGTGCTGAAAATTGCCGAGCGCTGCAAGACTGACGGTTCGTGGACCCTCACTAGCTGATGGCCCGTCTCAGCCTCGCGAGTTACACTGGTGTCGCTTAGCCCCGCAGCGAGATGCGCACTGTTCTCTGCAATAGAATACTTCCCCTTCTCCCAACTCTCAATTCTCTCATACCTGCCCAATTCTGTCCGCAATATGGCCCAGAAAAGGACGGCATTGCAAGTTCCGCTGGAGGATACAAGGCTTGCGAAACGCCTTTCGCCGTCAGCAGGTTTGGATGTCGACTCAGCCTACTGCAGCCCCTCCCTGTCGCCTTGGACACCTAGTCATGCTACGCTGGGGTCGCCTTCAGACCTCAACACCGACACCCCCAGCACCCCGTTGCCGACGACACTCGGTCTAGAGGATGAAGTCTGCTATGGAATGGTATATGCACCACAGTTATTGGCGCGCAAATAATGCTTACAATCGATAGCTCTGCGGCGTCAAGACGCAGTTCCTAGATGACCCGCACATCGCATCAGTAGACGCAAGCAGCGATGGAGCTTCGAACAGCCACTACCTGCTCCAGGTAGTGATGAAACGCGTATACATGTTGCAGGCTCAGGACGGCACTGACATTGCCCTCATCAACACCGGGGCCGCAAAAGCCCTGCAGCGGTTGGATAGTGGGAGCCTGGCCCGGTACTCAGCGTACGTCAGCGTCTCTGAGTGGAACGAAAAGATTCGACTATTTAGGTTGAATGGGAAGTCGGTCCTCCTGGAAATTGACATCTACCTATTCGGAAACCCTACCGAGGCTCCGTCCGTCGGGAAGATGCTGTCCGACATCGGCCTCTTTCTCCAGCGTCCCGACTTTCTTCATGGCTCCATGCGGTATGAAAATCCACAAGAGATCGGGTTTGCATCCATTCGCGACTCAAGTCCGGGCTTGAGTGTCCCGGCCCTCACTCTTAGCTCCGTGGGCGACCTATCGGCAGATACCGTTACAGCAATGCTGAGCAACCTTGATCATGCCGATGAGTTGACAAATGCTAATGTGGACACTTCCATGATTGTTACTGAACTGAAACCGTAGGTTTCGGCCTTGTCGATTGTCTTTCCGGTGGATGAACTGACTGATCCGACATCAGATACCAAAAGGAGGCCGTGGACTTCATATACCAGCGAGAATCATCCAACGTCCCGAAAGCATTTTCACTGTTTAGACACCGAGTCGATGCTAGAACCCGAAGATAGTTGGTTGCATCCACTTCTTCTCTCTGAGAAACAACTTTGACTGATGTTCACCGTAGCTGGGAGAATATTGTTCTCGGGTGCAAATTGGTGGATGTTCCCAACGAGAGCTTTGGAGGCATTGTTGCCGATGAGATGGGTCTCGGCAAGACTCTCATGACAATCGCAGCAATTTGCATGAGTCTAGGACGCGCCCGGGTCTTCGCGAAAGCGGACGCCCGCCACGGAGCAAGAAGCAGAACGAAAGCCACCCTGGTCATCTGCCCCGCTGTTTGTAAGAAATTCTCATTGCAATTATCCATTGTGGCTGACTGACAATCAATATCTCTTAGTGCTTATGGACAGCTGGGCGGCAGAGGTTTTGAAGTGCGTTATTACACGACGAGCACTACCACTTTGGCTAACAGTCACAGACATACTACTCCGGGGTCACTGAAGTGCACGAGATATCATGGGACATCCAAGGTATCCACTGCCATGCTGATCGAGTCAGATATCGTCTTGACAACATACGCCACGCTTATGGCGGACTCCAATCGTAGTGGCATACTACACAGTATCCAGTGGTTTCGCATCGTTCTCGATGAAGGTGAAGCCCAATATTTCCCAGTTGATAAAGAAATACGCTGAGAAGTAACCACTAGCTCATTATATCCGCAATCAAAACACCAAACAATTCCGGGCAGTGCACGCTCTTTCCGCCAACCACCGCTGGTGCCTCACCGGCACACCCATCCAAAATTCCATCGACGACTTTGGGGCTCTGATTCGCTTCCTCCGCGTGCCCGACATGGAGCAACCCTCTAGTTTCCGCACATACATCACTGGTCCCATCGAGGACCGTGCCCAAGCAGGCGTCCAGCGCCTACGAGCTCTTCTCCAATGCATCTGCCTACGCCGCACCAAGCACTTGCTCGCCGACTTACCGGATCTGGAGGAACACATTGAGTCGGTGACGCTGACCGAGGACGAGCGGACGGCGTATGACCGCATCGGCGAGGAATACAAACGCGCATTCCACGACGCCTTGAGCGGCAGCAACCCCAGCGCAGCCCATAGGGTATTCTTTACGGCCATCATGCGGCAGCGCATCTTCTGCAACTCGGGGCTTTTCGCCAGCGCTGAATGCAGTGAGATGGGCCCCACTGAAGACGAGGAACTGTCACTGCTTGAGCAAGGGGACAGGGCGACATGTGCAAACTGCTGCTGCGTTGTGAGGTCCATCGGCGACGAGAAGTCTCTTCACTCGGGGATATTCCTGGAATGCTCGCACCTCCTGTGCCACGAATGCGTTTCGCAGGGAGAAACGCACACAGCATCGCTCGATAATCTGGTCAGGTGCTTGGCCTGTGACGCGTTCCGCCGACCGCATCAGACAGATTCGCAGGAAGAAAACTTCTCCGCAGCTACCACGAACCTCCCACAGGGCCACAGCTCAAAGCTAGCAGCCCTAGTCCACAACATCCTACACCACCCCACCGAAAAATGGTAACGCATCTTCCCCCCACCCCGCCAGCTCTCCCACCACACTAACCCAACACCAAACCCACCCAGCATCGTCTTCTCCTCCTGGAAACACACCATCGCCCTCGCCTCCGCCTACTTCTCCGCGCACAACATCCCCAACGCCGTCATCTCCGGGTCCGTCTCGACAGCCGAGCGACGGCGGCGCCTGGAGGCGTTCCAGCTGGACGCGGGCGTCCCCGTGCTGCTGATGACGCTGGGCACGGGGGCGGTCGGGCTGAACCTCACGGCCGCGAGCCGCATCCACATCCTCGAGCCGCAGTGGAACCCGAGCGTCGAGAAGCAGGCGGTGGGGCGGGCGGTGCGGTTGGGGCAGCGGAGGGGCGTGGTGGTCGTGCGGTATGTGGTTAGGGATACGGTTGAGGAGGTGAGTGTTCTGGTGTTCTAATTTCTGGGGGGGTTGTGTGCGTGGAGACTTGGGCTGATTTGTGTAGTATGTTCAGACGAAGCAGAAGAAGAAGACGTATTTGGCGCGGCTGGGTTGGGGGAGTGGGGTGGAGGGGTTGGAAGAGGGGGGGAGGTGAGTGTGGGGGGTTGCTGGGTGACCTGTGTTTCAAGCTGGGATGTGTGTTTGCTGCGTCTAGCGCCGGGTCGCACAGACGGTAATTGCGAAGGTTGGGCTACGAGACAGTCAAGGTGATGGAAGGCCAGATGGTGCATCTTGATGACATCTAGACGAAGACCCTAACGCTATGGGTATTTCAATGGCTGCTTGCTTTCTGGGAGACGGGGAACTGGCGCCAGCTTAAGCGTGCAGCGTTACAGTGGGTGTAGAAAAAGATCCAGCCACCTAGATCTATGTTTCATAAGGACAGTGAGGTCATATCTGGATGCATTTAGACGGTCTAAAATTCGTATCTACATCCGGATGTTTCCTTTCGCCACTTCTGAGCAAAGGTAGTGTAAGAAAGAATCTACGTTGGTATATTTGCTTTGATTATCAACGTATAAGTATTCCCCTAGGCCGATATCTTCGTCACCCAGTAAGGCATCGCACAGGAGACTGCACAAGCAGTAGTACTACTCAGCGAGCGTCTCAGAGTAGCCGTACTTCTGCCGTCCGAGAGCTTGTCCACATGCGTCGTCTCCTTTACACGTATTTGAGTGTCCGCGAGGATTACTCAGCCCTACGTCGATGGGCGAAACAGTCGAGCGGGGTAATCAGGCAACACAAAGGACCAACTACGTACGCCAAGAAATTAATAAATTTCAAGTCATAGAAGGTAGCTATAAATTGCGTAATGTTTGTCACTTGCCGTGGGTCCGCTTCGCCCCGCACCTTTCCAACAATGGCATCCAAACAGAACGAACAGGTAAGTACAGCCACCAATACCAGCACACGTACAACATTGGTCGCGTACTCACCACCACCGCTATGTCAGCCCTACTCCGAACAGGAGAAGCGCCTACTCCACCTCTACGGAAAATTGCCTCGCAAAGGCGACCTCCTCCATCACCAGCTCGAAGTACCACGCACCCCACACTGCGCACCGCACCGCCGCCCTTCTCTCGATCTCCCAGCCGCCCTCCCATAGGCTCACTATCACTAAACACCTGCCGGCACACAGTCCCGCCAATACTTTGACTCGGGCGATTTCGCCCTCTCGCAAGCCAGCGAACCGTCCAACATCGGTACCGTCCAAACCGGCACAGAACACCCCACCTCGAAGACGGTGTCTCATCCGTCAGCACCCGTCCCGAGTGGCGGAAACGTCGCTAGAGAGGCGAACGATCAGCACCGGGACGGGAGGACAATGTGCGCAGCGCCCGAGTCTCACCTACAGCAGCAGTCGTACGATGATGGTGCTGCTGCGGGAGGAGAGAAAGGAGTCAAGTGAAGATGCGGCTTCGCTGTCGATTGTATCCCTCCCCGTGGTTATTGAGCTTTGAGAGAGGTCCATTTTGATGATTTACGAAATTGACTTGGGATGGGAAAGTATGGCGACCTTGTGATTTTTTCTTGTTAGGATCCGGTGTTGAATCTGCAAGGGTACGACTCTTTGCATTGCTTGACCAGTGCTGCTGGACGTGTCATTATATACACCGATACACTGCTCACTATCTATGCACTAGGTCTAGTTTCGAGAAAGGGAAAAAAAAAAGGAAACAATATAAACAGTGAACAACAACAGTCGCCGTGCCTTCCAACAGACCAACCCCGGAAATGCCCAAAATGCAAGAACCAACGAGCAAAAACCAACAACCACCCATCTCCCACAACAACAACAACCCCCCTCCCCCCTCATCACCGCCTTCCCGCCCCCTTCCGCCCCACCGTCCTCAACAACCCATCCGGCAACTTCCTAATCGTCTCCAACCCCCCCATCGCAGCCCCCGCCTCCAGCGCCGGCCCCCGCGCCCTCCCCTCGCCCCGCCTTCCCCTCCTCCCAGTCCCAGCCCCCTTCATCACCACCCCCTCATCCCGTCCCCCATCCTCATCCTCATCATCCGCCAACCCCTCCTCCTCCACCCCACGCATCGCCGCATCCCCATCCAGCGCGGCAAGCCCCCGGCCTCTCTTCCGCTGCTCGTGCTGCGCGACCTGCAAGTCCTTCCGCCGCAACGAGATGCGCTGCTCGACGACCTCGTTGAAGCGGATGTGCGGTTTCTCGCTCTTGCGGGGCGGTTTCGCGGGTGCTGCGGAGATGCTGCTGCTGCTGCTGTTGCTGCTGTTGCTGCTGGGCGAGGAGGAAGAGGCGAGGAGGAGGAGGAAGTCCGGGGTGGAGTGGCTGCGGCCGAGCGGGCCGCCGGGTCGTTGCGAGGGAGAGGACTGTTGGGGGAGAGCGGCGGCGGCGGCGGCGGCGGTGGCGGCGTGTTGCGTGCGGAGGACGGAGAGGCTGAAGGAGGAGCGGCGCGTCATGGTTTCGAGGGCGTTCATTTTTTTGAGGATGGAGCGTGGACGCGGCCGTGGTGCTGCTGCGGCGGCGGCGGTCACGAGGGGGTCACCGGCGCGGACGAGGACGTCCCTGCGCGTCGCGGCGCCCGTGCCTGAGTCGCGGGTGGTGGATTGCTGTAGCGGGCCGTAGAGCCAGGTGATGTCGCGTTCCTTGAACCTGGGCGGGGTTAGGTTCGTGGTGGTAGTGAGGGATGGATAATGGGGTTCGGCTTACCAGTTCAGCGTCTCGGGCAGGACGGTGGCTAGCTGGAAGCGTGACTTGGCCCACGCGCGCCAGGATGCGTTCTCCAGCCGCGATACTTGGCCGTACTGGTGGCGGTTCACGGTGATGTGGCGCCACGACGAGCAGATGTCGTCTTCGTGCCAGTCTTGCGAGAGGTAGTCGACGTGGCGGGACGGGTCGGACCGTCGCAGGAAGAGGTCGTCTCGCGTGTCATGGGTATTTGCGGGGGCGGGGGAACCGTTTGTGAGACTTGTTACCGCACATGGGGCGATGGACTCGGGGCTTGAGAACAATGGAGGCGGCGAGGGCGGGGTGAGGTCGTCGTCATGGTTGTCTGCAATGGATGGTGGTTGAGGTGAAGGTGGGGTGGGTGTCGGTGCTGAGGCGGGTGCTGGGGTCGCAAGCAGGTCGTCGAACAGCGATCGCCTTAACTCGTCCAAAGAGAAACGTGACGAGGGATGGGAGCCTGAGATAAGGCCGAGATTGTCCATGTATTTGGTCGGCGTAAACGCGGGAGCCTGTAACGATCGTGTACCGCGGAAGGAGGGCGCAGAGTGTTAAGCATGCGATGGTGAAAAATTGCAGCGAAAATTACGAGCGACTCGGGCGGTCGTACGTCATGGTGGCGGCGTCACGTCATCCCGTCGGCGCAATCAAGGAAATACCGCCCTCGTCCGTACCGCGCCGGGGGCCCGTTTTCAACCGGTAATGGCGAACCGCGGCGCCGAGCGAATCAGAGCTGCTTTGTAAGCGGGCGGCCGATACGGCAGCGGCGCCATGTGGAAGCCAGGGCGGCGGTGCATGTGATTGGGCGACGCGGCGAGAGAGGGTGCAAGTCGCGTCTCCCGGCAGCTGCGGCCAACGCCATTCCGCCAACTCAGCTCTGCACGGAAAACACTCCGACCTCCAGGCTCAACAGTCATCTTGCCTGCGCCAGTGGGGCCACCGTCTTCACATCACTTTGTTGAGCGGCCGCTTTGTTGGGCCTCGGTTGCCTGCCCTCACACGTGTTTCACCAGCTATCTACTTATCCCCGGCACCACCCGACTATATCGCATGTCACCCGCGGCGCCTTTGCTCGCCGCCGCCCAACTATGATCGGCACCTCGACCGCCGAGTACATT
Source organism: Diplodia corticola (assembly GCF_001883845.1). Lineage (NCBI taxonomy): Eukaryota > Fungi > Ascomycota > Dothideomycetes > Botryosphaeriales > Botryosphaeriaceae > Diplodia > Diplodia corticola. The sequence goes on from NW_017971504.1 coordinate 258,598, forward strand.
TTCATACGTGCCTGCATCCTGGGCCTGCGCTCAGTCACCCCGCTTGCCCTGCTCTACTGTCTCGCCCGTGTTGTGCGCCCCCACGCCTTTCACCTGCCATTGATCTTCGACATCTGGGCCGCCGCCGAGGCCGCCTTCTACTTCTTCTTCTACCTCCCGCGCAAGCGCCAGCTGCAAAAGGCCGCCGTGCACCCGCCCGCCCCGACCCGCGACCAGCGCGCCCGCCTGTTCAGCCGCTGCAGTGACCATGTCCCCGACTTCGAGCGCTACCTGCGAGGATGGTTCATGGGCGCCCCGCTGTCCGAGATCAAACGGGAGAACTTGAGAGAGTTCCTTGCCTGGGCCTTCCTGGACACCGCCGACGTCCACTCCCTGGACGGCGACGAGTTTGACGGCTACATGCGTGACGTCGAGGCCCGTCTCGGGAAGCCCATCGAGAGCGGCAGAGGGAAAGCAAACGCTTTGCGCCTGTCGCTCGACCAAGTCCGCATGACACACCGGTCTTTGCTGTGGTACCTGGTACGTCCACCCCCCGCTCGTCACCACCTCCACTAATGCCCTGCAGTGTGTCTTTGTCGTCGACGCAATAGCCTCGACCCGCCTGTGGTACTACCAGTTCGACTACCACCGCACCCGCCGCCGCCACTGGTACTCGGTCCTACCGCCCCGCCCCCACAACCTCTTCGCCAAACACATCTCGCCCTCCCGCTCTATCACCTACTGGCACCGCCCTCACGCCGCCAAGGACATGCTCCCCATCCTCTTCATCCACGGCATCGGCATCGGTCTGTATCCCTACGTGAACATGCTATCCGAAATCAACGTCCCCTCCAGCACCCGCCGGACCCGCCACGACATCGGCATCATCGCCATCGAAATCATGCCCATCAGCTTCCGAATCACCACATCTCCCGCCCTGCGCAAGCGCGAGATGTGCGCCGAAATTGCCCGGATCCTTGCCTTCCACGGCTGGGAAAGAGTCGTCCTGGTCTCGCACTCGTACGGGCCTCCCCATCCCTCGCCGCTCTACCGCTACTCTACTGACCCGACATCACAGATACGGCAGCGTCGTCACAACCCACATGCTGCACTCGCCGCTCCTCTCCCCCGCCATCGCCTCCCTCCTCCTCATCGACCCCGTCACCTTCCTCCTGCACCTCCCCGACGTCGCCTGCAACTTCGTACGTACCGCCTGCATTCCCCCTTGCCTGGCTCACGCTCACACTCACCCGCAGATCATCCGCAAGCCCCGCCGCGCCAACGAGCACCAGCTCTCGTACTTTGCGAGCCAGGACATGGGCGTCGCCCACACGCTGTCGCGCTGCTTCTTCTGGAGCGAGAACATCATGTGGAAGGAGGACCTGGCCGGCCGGGACGTCACGGTGAGCCTGTCGGGGAGGGATCTGATCGTCGACACGGAGACGGTGAGGGGCTATCTGAAGGGGGAGGGCAAGTGGGAGGGGAAGGCGAGCGAGGGGAACGGCGTGGATGGGAAGAGGAGCGAGTTGGATGTGCTGTGGTTCGAGGATCTGGATCATGCGCAGGTGTTTGATACGGCGGGGAATAGGAGGAGGCTGATTAATGTGCTGGAGAGGTATTGTGCGAGGGTGTAGACGGGGTGGTTTTGTGTGGGTGAGGGAGGGGCGGCTTGAGTGGGCGAGTGCTTGGGATTAGAGGTTTTTTTGTCTCGGGGTTAGAGGTTGGTTTAGTAGGGACGCTTAACGATTTATAATGTCCACGTTTCTTGCTCTAGTTTAGACGAGATTGAATTAGCGAGGAAGCTAGGTATAATAGCGTCTTCCATGGCTTTCTAAGCAAACTTAAATTAGACCACCTTATAACTTCTTCGCCCAGCGAGCGTCGTTAAGCTACTGATAGGCTGTAAGAAAACTCGCCAATCTGGACGTCACTGAGCCTTGGCCTCGACAAGTCCCAATCGTCCCGCCTCATCCCTCGCCGACCTCATCCCCATCCCCCTCGCAAAGCGCCCATATCTTTCTTTTCATCAACGTCGCCCGTCTAGCCACTCACGCCATAGAACAAGAGCGACATAGATCCAGCTTTCCAACCCCGTGACGCGCGACGCCACCGATTGGCTGCTACGCTCGCCGCTAGAGAGAGTGCACTTAGCACCGACAGTAGGGCGGGGAGGATGAACCATCTCCAGTGAACCTTGACGTACGTCTCGGACATGAACACTTTACGATTTCGCGGGTTTAATTAAAGTTGGCGCTATAAATGTTTTGAACAACGAAGAATGGGGTGAACCCGTTGCATTAATAAGAAATGAAATAAGTTACTAGATAATTATAAACAACTTGTATAAAGAATACTAATATCAACAGACTTTAACGTCCCTAGCGAATATACCTGGTATTCCATCCACACAAACCCGACTGACCCAATTAAAATCTGGCACAGCCTACACGCCTCGAAGGCAAAAGAGTGGCGCGTCTTACCGCAAAGCTGCGGAATAAACCTAATGAAATGTAAGCAAGCAACAATCACATCGCACTCGTAAGCTCAAACAACCAAACTGTTTCCCACAACTAAAACCTTCTCTCACACCATTCGCCTCACAGCTCTCCCTCCTCTCCTCTACCACGCAGCCGGGGGATCGCCAGACCGGCGGCCGTCGGTGACCTCCGGGAAGAACATGGCCTCCTTGAACTGCGAAATAGTGGAATCGGGCCTCACGACGGAAATCGTCGCGCTGACCGAGATCTTCAAGCCAGCGACCTGCGCCGGATCCGCCTGACAGCGGTTGGCCTACAAACATCACCGTCAGCATACCGCTCGACACACACGCCCAACGCAAAAAGGGAAGAGAGAGAGAGAGAGAGAGAGAGAGAGAGAGAGAGAGAGAGAGAGAGAGAGAAAGGGAGAGAAACAGAAACAGAAACAGAAACAGAAACAGAAACAAAAAAAAACCACTCACATCCGCAACCCTCCACGCCAGCCCCCTCCTCAAAAACGGCACCACATCATTCGGGCTCAAACTGCCCAACCTTGGCCCCCCTCCCCCTCCGCCCTCATACCCCGCCTCGACGTAGTCCAACAAAATCGGCGTGACGACACTCGTCCCCGTCACCCGCAGCCCCTCGTCCGCCTGCAGCGCGCAGTTGTCGCACGCCTCGCGCGGCGCCGCGAAGACGTGCGTCACCCCCGCGAACACGGGCGCGGACTGCCACTGCGCGGGCGCGGCTGGGATGGCGCTGGCTTCGCCGACGAAGAAGTAGATGGTGAAGGCGCCGTTGAGGGCGTCTCTGTGGGCGGTGAGTGACTTGGGTTAGCTGGGGGGTCGCGTGTTGGGGAGAGTGGGAGAGTGGGGGAGTGGGAGAGGGGCGGATTTGTGTGTGGTTTGGGGAGGGGAGGGGAGACGCAACTTGTTGACTTCGGTGTCGATGTACCAGTTCAGCGAGAGGCGGCTGCCTGGCGGCTCTTTGCAGAGGATCTCGTCGCCCTTGCGGAACGAGGGGATGTGGTCTGGGCCGTGCTGGGGTTGCGGGCCGCGGTCGTCGTTGAAGCCCTGGTTCTGGCTCTGGTCTTGGAAGCCTTGGTTCTGCGATGATCCTGGGGCGCTGAAGTTGCTGATCTGCCGTCCGGCGTTTTCGAATCCGGGGGTCCAGCCGTGGTTGTTGCTGCTGCCGCTACCGCCGTGGAAGCTGCTGCTGGCCTGGTGTCCGGCGTTTTCAAACCCCTGTGTCCAGCCGTGGTTGGTGCTGCTGCTGGTGTTGCTGCAGGCGGCGTTGTTGCTGCTGTTCCAGCTGCTGGCTTGGTGTCCGGCGTTTTCGAACCCGCCAGTCCAGCCGTGCTGTCCGCTGCTGTCGAACGCGGTGCTTCCGCCGGTGTTGTGTGCACCTCCACCGCTGCCTCCTGCGTGTTGTCTTTCACAGCCGCAGTTGGTACAGCGCGTGTTGGCGCCGAAGCCGTGGTTCTGGTGTGCGGTGCCGCAGTTGTGGCAGTGCGTGGTTTGGCCGCCGCCGCTGCTGCAGGCGCCAGTGTGGTGCGCGTTGCTGCCGCAGTGGGTGCAGTGGGAGGTATTACCGCCCCAGGTGCCGGGCTGAGGTCCACTGCTGTTGCAGGCTCCGGTATGGTGGGTGTTGCTACCGCAGTGGTTGCAGTGTGAGGTACCCTCGGCAGGGCCATGACCGGGTTGCGGTGCAACTGGCCCGCCGCAGCCCTCGGTGTGGTGGTTGTTGCTGCCGCACTTGGCACAGTGGGGGGTAGTCCCAGGGCCAGACGGGCCTGGCTGAGGCACGTTGCTGCCGCAGGTCTCGGTCTTGTGAGTGTTGCTGCCGCACTTGGTGCAGTGTGTGCTCGTGCTGCAGCCTTCGGTCCGATGGTCTTTGCTGCCACACTTGGTACAGTGTGAGGGGCTGGTGCAGGTCTCGGTGCGGTGGTCCTTGCTGCCGCATTTGTTGCATTGTGTCTTGTTGTCGCAGGGCTTGTTCTCGTGGTGAGGTTTGTTGCAGGTCTCGGGCCGGTGATCTTTACTTCCACACTTGTGGCAACCCTTGTTCTCGTGCGAGGGCTGTCTGTTGCAGTTGTCGCCCCGGTGGTCCTTGCTTCCACACTTGTGACAACCATTGTTCTCGTGCGAGGGCTGTCTGTGGCAGTTGTCGCCCCGGTGATCTTTGCTTCCACACTTGTGACAACCCTTGTTCTCGTGCGAGGGCTGTTTGTTGCAGTTGTCGCCCCGGTGGTCCTTGCCTCCACACTTGTGGCACTGCGTCCTCTCATCACAGTGTTTCTTTTCCTGCGGGCGTCCACCAAACTCCCCCCTCCTTTCGTGATGACCTCTACCGGCGTCGCCGTGGCTCTTGTCTTGAGGTCCCCGACTTCCGACAGCCTCGTGAGCGCTGCCGCCGACATCGACAAAGCCACCGCCGCTGGGTTGGTGTGCAGCACCCGGGTTGAATCCTTGATTCTGCGACTCCGAGGCACCTCCATAGCCGCCGCCAGCCTGGTACTGGCCGCCACCGAACCCCTTATTCTGGGACTCTCCACTTCCCCAGCCGCCGCCCCCGCGAGCCTGGTACTCACCACCACCCTGGAACCCCTTGTTGTGGGACTCGGAGCTGCCGCCGCCGTAGCCACCGCCAGATTGATGGGCACTGCCGCCCTGAGGCTGGAAGCCCTTGTTCTGCGGCTCGCCGCTGTAGCCGCCGACCTTCTGCAGCGGACTGTCCCAGCTGCTGCCGGCTTTGTACTCGCTGCTGCCCCAGCTGCTGGTCTGCTGCGCGGCATTCGCGTAGGCGCTGCTGCTGCTGCTGCTGCTGGCGTGGTACGCGCTGGTGTTGGTGTTGTAGCCACTGCCACGGCTGTCGTGCGCGGTGCTTGCGTAGTCGCCGATCTTGCGCACCGCAGCGCCGCCGTCGTAGCCGCCGACCTGGTGCGAGGCCGGGTGATAGCCCTTGTTCTGCGGTTCCTTGATTCCGCCATAGCTGCGGCCGGGTTCTGGTTTCTGAGGCGCGGGCTTGTTGGTGCAGTCGAGACAGTGGACGTTGCTGCCGCCGCAGCTGCGGCAGTGCATGCTTTGGGCGCCGCAGTTGGAGCAGTGCACGGTGGCGGTGCCGCCATGGCTGCTGCTGGTGGTCTGCTGGTGGGCGGTGCTGGTGCTGCCGCCAGTGTAGCTGCCGGCTTTGGTCTCGCTGCTGCTGCTCGTGTTGTAGGCGCTGCTCTGGTGCTGTTGTTGGTGCTCACTGCTGCTGCTGCCGCTGCCGCCGCCGGTGTAGCTGCTGATCTGGCGCTGCTGGTCGCCACCGCCGTACTGGCGTCCCTCGAAGCCCTTGTTTTGGGATTCGTTGCCACGGTAGCCGCCAGCCTGGTGTCCTTCAAACCCCTTGTTTTGGGATTCGTTGCCGCGGTAGCTGCCAGCCTGGTGTCCCTCAAACCCTTTGTTCTGGAACTCGCCGTGGCCGCCACTCTGCTGTTCTTGGAAGCCCCTGTTCTGGGACTCACCATATCCACGACTCCCATGGCCCTCAAAGCCCTTGTTCTGGGACTCCTGACCGCCATACCCACCACCACCGGGCTTGCCGCCGCCAGAGTAGTCCGTCCGGGGCGTGTCCCTGCCACCACCATACGCGCTGCTGCTGCTCCCGCCCCACGCACTGCTGCTACCATACGCGCTGGCCCCACTACTCTCACTATGCTCCATCCGCCGCTCCTCCGACGACCACGTACTACCGCCTCCCCACGTCGAGCCGCCGCCCGCGCCATCCCCCCCTCCATACGCGCTATCCCGCTTCCGATGGCCCTTGATCTCGCCGAGATATCCCGAGCCCGTGTAATCCGGCTTCGGCGTGTGCGCGCCGTACCCTTCCCCACCGTGCGCCGTCAGCTGCATCCGCTGCTCCTCCTCCCGCGGCGCCGCCGCCGCCTCCACCACCCTCACCCCCAGCCTCGCCTCCCACCCCTGGAACCGGAACACCTGCGCGCCCCGCACGTCTCGCGGCTTCATCTTGCTGGGGACGTTGTTGTTGCTGCTGCGGCCCCCCTGCTGCTGCTGCTGATGACGACGTCCACCAGCCGGCGCGCGCTGCAGGCTCCAGCGGTAGTTGGCGTCGAAGTTGGCGAGGATTGTGGCGCGGTCGGCACCGCCGTCGAGCAGGTCGGGGTAGGTGTAGCCGAAGGATCGGGTGTCGCGGGCGTCGGCGGAGGTCCAGAAGCAGGTCTGGCCGTTGACGATGGCGCGGCGGAAGGGGTAGAGGTTGGTGGTGGCGTTGGGGAGGGAGGGGGTCGGCGAGTGGGCGGGGAGGAACTCGGTGTGGAGCGCTTGCCAGATGGTGAAGATGCGGTCGATGTTGCTGGTGGGGGGGAGAGGGGGTGTTAGCGGTGGTGGGAGGGGAGGGGTGGGGACGAGACGCACGCGTGGTGCAGCCAGAATACGGGGTCGAATGCTGCGACTGGGATGCGCGACATGTGTCCTGCGCCGCCGATGTTGACGTGGTACGAGCCGTGGAAGTCCTCGAGCGAGCCGCTGGTCGCGTTGGGCGCGTCCGAGAAGGCGGATGTGGCGAAGTTGCGGTAGTCGGCGTATGGGGCCGTCTCGATCAGGTCGAGCATGATGCGGAGCTCGGCCTCGCGGTCGCGGTTGAGCACGAGGTCCAGCGCGTCGAAGTCGTCGACGTTGTTGTTTTCCGGCCGGGCGTGGCGGACGGTGTGGGTTTGGGCGACGGTGAAGGTCGGGCCGCCTCTTGCCGCGGCTTTCTCCTCGGCTTCCATGACCGCCCACTCGTTGGGGGCGATGCTGCCTGTGGTCGGGAAGACGAAGGACTTGAGTGGGTTGTCCATTGGCACGGGGCACGCCTCGTCGTTGGGCTCTTGCGTCTTGGGCCTGTAGACCATCAACTGCGGTTCTTTCAGCACCGAAGGGAGGCGGAAGTCGTAGGGGAAGCATGTTTTTCCGCCGGGACCAATGCCGGGAAAGACGGTGTTCTTCTCCTCACGTGGGTGGAAGTAGTCCCAGTATGGGAGCCGGAACTTCTGAGCGGCAACGCGGTACTTGGGGTCGTCGAACTGCGCAGCGAGTTGCTCCATGGTGTTGTAGATGGTTTGCTGGACCGATAGTCAGACGCGGCTTTTCGCAGGCAGGGGGGAATGGGTCGACCTACCTCCATCATGGCCAAGTAGGGACGGTGCCATGTCGGGAAAAGAACCGAGTTGTGGGTGCAGTATCCCCCAACCTCCTTCTGGTCTCCACGAACATTATCCCATTCACGCTTAGGGAGTCCATGGATACCTGATCGTGTCAGCAAGGACTGGCTCAATGGGAAGGATCATGAGTATAGAACAGACCGGCTACTTGGAAGTAGGACATCTTGTCCTGCCAGCCTCCATAGTCCCTTTGAAGAGCCTCGAGCGCAAGCAAGAACAGATTGAACATTTCAGGCTCGTTCACCACGAGATCATCGATCTCACGGCGCGGGTGGACGTCCGAGGCCGTCTTGAGGCCGGTCACGACGCCATAGGCCTGGGCGTAGCCAAGAGAAGTCATGGTGGGCAGTGGGTTGGCATGTGCGCGGAGATGCAAGCTCACTTCTGGTCCCAGAGTACCGTTTGCACTGGCTTTATAGACATCCGCACAAGGAGAAAGCAAACCCCATATCGTCCCAAATAAACCCCGCTGACAGTCAGCAGGCCCACTTCGGCATGGCACTCTCTCAGCTGGGACGGTAGCTGCATATTGATTGTCTTCGATAGTCTGGGTGCTCTGTGGCTCAGATACAGTGGCTGCATATCCCTTGGCTTCAGCCAGCCATGCTTCTAGACCACGATTCCCCCTTTCACGTGGACTGTGAAATGTGGTTGGGCGTGCCAGTAGCTGGTCGGGAGTGCATCAAGCAGCCCAATAACGGTTCCAGTTTACCGTCAACTAGCTGAATCCAACCCGAATCCTCCAGAGGGCGGTGCGGGGGAGATGGAACACTTGGGCAAACGGAATGAAATTCCACGTGCTCTGAGTAATATTTCTAAGTTATCTGCGTAAGCGGCACTAGCCGGATCGTCGTCGGGGTTGCGTTCCAGCTGAACCCTTCCCCGCACCAGCCGTGCCGTTAGCGCTAGATGCAAGCCCGATCCGCTCGAATCGAAGCGTTACACTAGCCCGACGCGGAATGATGTCGAGCGTTAGCAGCGATAACCTTTGTCTAGGCCCCATTCTCGAGCTTGTTCCCCGGTCAGATTTCTTATCCAGCAAAATCCCACATGCATCGACTCCGAATCTGTCTTGGTAATTGTATCAGGCCCTGTCATCTCGTATCTCGGAGGTGTTTCCGTCGTGTGGGGAGGGCCACATCCTGCAGCTTCGTAGCTGGAATCCCGCATACCCACCAATTTAACACGAGCTCATGAAGCCGTGGGTCCGACGGTCTCGCAGGCGGGAGGACCTGTATCTCGTCACCCATGCTTCGTGCGGGGTATTCGGTGGCTATTGAAATGGCCAGTAGCCGGTGGTAGCGGCTGGCCGTGCAAAGGAACGCTTGGCAAACTTTGCTGTTGTTTGGTATGGCAGATGGCTAGCACTGAAAAGGGCTAGACGCTATCAGTTAGTGGGCGGAAGTAGATATATGAATAATGGATCAAGGATAAAACGTAGATGATGATCCAATCACCACACACTTATTATATCTTCATCCACTTTCGAGTTCAATGCCGGCATATCATATCGTATCTTTTCTCGATTTAGTGACTTTGAGCATGTATTCCGGTACCTCTGGTTTACTAGCACCACTGCTAAATTATTTCCACGTTCCTTTTGCAGTAGACGAGATTTTATTTGAACGTAGTAGACGTGCTCGGTTCAGGAAAGGCCAGAATATTAGTTTTACCATCATCAGACTATTGAGCAGTTTTTGACTGAGAACCGAGATTGCATTCCAGTGAAAGAAGCAGCCAATACCCACTGATGTACGAAGATGGAAAAAATGAAGACCCAACGACAACGAAAGCTCTCTGAAAGCAACAGATACGCACAAAAAGCATGGTGACAGCCCAGCCCCCGACCGCTGTGAGGCTGCTGGCCGCCATCTCCAAGGATACAGCCTCTACAGCCCCCATCCCTCGCACCAGATGTCCACCCAGTCCGCTCCCACCGGCTTCAAGTTCCTCAACGTTTCGCTCCTCTTCACCGTCTCCTTCGTATCCAACCTCAGTCCAGCAAACGGCCCCTTTTCCTTGGCCTTCACCTCCTCGCCCATGCCCTCGAAGAAATCCAACAGCTTGATCCCCGGACACTTGTTCGGATCGGCATCCGGCTTCGCCGCCTCGTCCTCCAACCTCCTCAACCACTCCGCATACTCGACCGCCGGAAACAACTCCCCCTCCCCCTCCCCCAACCTCCTCCTCAAGGCCGGCAAAACAACCTCCGGATACGAACTCACCCTCGGATTAACCAAATGATCAAACTGCACAAACGCCTCCCCACCCCCTTCCTTCCCCGCACCCCCACCCAACCTCCCCAAATTCTCCCCCACCAAATCCACCACCACCCCCGCCACCACATCCACCGGCACCCAATCCGCGCCATCCATGCTGCCCAGCCCCCCAGGCAGCGCCCCCAGATGTTTCGACGACCGCACCAGCGACGGGAACCACTCGCGCTCGTTCCACTTCCCTCCTCCTCCTCCTCCTCCGCGCCCGCGCCCCACCGGCCCCGCTATCTGCCCCGTCCGACACACGGCGACGGGCACGCCGCTGACGCCCGCCGCGGCCTCCAGCAGCCTTTCGCCGACGTACTTGCTCTCGCCGTAGCCGCCGGCGCTGGGGACCGCGACGTCGTGGATGGGGCGTTCAGGGACGAGGGGGGTGCCGGGGTTGACGCTGGGCCAGTTGCGGGTTGTGTCGATGGTGCTGGTGAAGAGGATGGGGACGGGGGTTGTGGGAGGAGGTGGAGGCGGCGTGGGAGAGGTCGATCATGTTGCGCACGCCGTGGACGTGCGGCTCGAAGGAGGCGAGGGACATGTTGAAGTCGACGGCCCAGGCGTTGTGGATGATGTAGCGGGTGTGGGCGACGAGGTCGGCGTAGGCGGTGGGGGTGAGGCCGTGGCGCGGGAGGTTGGGGTCAGATTGGAGGTGGGTGACGCGGGTGTCGAGGTCGGTGGTGGGGAGGCCGCGGGAGAGGTGGAGGGCGTGTTGTTTTTTGGCGGTGGAGGTCGGGTCGCCGCGGTTGAGGCAGTAGATGTGGGAGATTTTTGGGGAGAGGAGGAGGGCGCCGAGGATGTAGGAGCCGAGAGAGCCGGTGCTGCCGGTGAGGACGACGGAGATGGCGGAGGAGGAGGAGGAGCCGTTGTTGTTGTTGAAGGGGGTGAGGGAGTCGGAGCGGGGGGCGTCGGCGTCGGAGGGGCGGGGGCGGTGCGGCAGGTCGTGGGCGTAGCGGAGGTAGAGTTCTTTCATGGCTTTGGCGCGCTCCTCGGCGTTGCGCAGACCGGCGGTGCCGTCGTCGCTGGCTGCGGCGTGCAGGGCGGCGGCGAGCTTGCGGCACGAGGGGTTGGCGTAGACGAGGGACAGTGATACCAAGTCGGGCGAGACGGGGGCCTGTTCGGCGGCCAGCTGCGACTTGAGGCTGCGTACGACGTTGAGCACCTGCAGCGAGTCGATGCCGGCGCTGAAGAAGTCGTCGTCGGGGCCCAGCTGGCGGTCGGTGAGGTTGGCAAAGAGGTCCTGGAGCGCGGCTTCGGTCGAGGCGGTACTTGGGTCGTCGACGTGCAGCGGCAGGGCTGACGACAGGGCGATGCTGGAGCGACCCGCGTACAGGTCGTCGATTTCGCGGGCGTAGGCGGCGAGGGTGGCTTTGCGGATGATGGTGCCCTTGCCGGCGCGCGTCATGGGCTTGTCGGGCGAGGTGAAGAGCACGCGGTCGCGCGACAGGCGGGCGTGGGCGGGGGCCGCCTTGTTGGCCTTGTCGATGAAGGTGGTGATGGCGGCGAGGTTCTCACCTGGCGTATTCTCCTGCTGGGCCTTGTCCGACAGCTCGACCAGGGCCGCCGTCTCGAAGCGGCCGTGGCCCAGCACCACGACGCCCGACACGCTGGGGCACTGGGCGAGCTGGCCTTCCATGGGGATGGGCACCACCTTCTCGCCGTTGGACAACACGAGCACGTCGTCGGACCGTGCCCGGTGCTGCCACATGTTGGGCTCGGTCGGGTGGTGCGCGAACAGGTCTTTGGTGTGGTACTCGTTGTCGTTCGGAAAGGTGCTGAAGGTCGAGTGGAAAGCGTCCGTGTCTGCGTCGCGCACGATGACCAACTCGGCGAAGTCGTCCTCCTCCCGCGCCCGCATCTCGATGCCTTTCATCTGCGGCGGTACCAGGATCCAGTTCCACTCCTTCAGCGGCACGAAGTTGTACGGCGGCAGCGCGTTCTCCGTCGTGCCCAGCAGATTGACAACCGGCGTGTGTTTGCTGATGACATCGCCCAGATCTTGCGAGAGAGGCCCTGCAACAAGTCAGCCGACGTGTCAATCCAATCCGTGTCTGGACTGCCCCACCTCCAGAAAAGCAGACAAACCGCAGCTTCTCCAGCTTCGGCAGCATCCTCTGCTCCAGCGCCACGTCCTCAATGACGGACGGCGGCAAGAACATCCAGTCAAACCGCAACTGATCACTATCCAGCGCCTTCTCGACCAACCCCGCGTTCAGCGGCTCCCCCATCGGCGCATACACGACGTGTATATCAAAATACACCGCCGCAAACAGATTCCACATCAACCCCGCAGCCTGTCATACACCGTCAGCCCAGCCTCCAGTTCCATTCCATCCACCCACTCACATGAAAACACGGCATCGGATTAAACACCGTCGACCCCTCACTCGCCCTCAACACATCCCTCACCCCCTCCGCCGGATCTTCCACCAAATGATGCGCATCCAACGACGCCATACTCCGATTCGTCACCACAATCGGCTTCGGCGGCCCCGTCGACCCACTCGAATGCAACACCACCAGCGGCTCGTCCCTCCCCTCCTCCCACGTCCTCTCGTACGGATACCGCTCCACCTCCTCACCCCCCTCCTCCTCCCCTCCCAGCAACCCCTCCACCGGCACCGTCACGCACCGCACCGTCCCCCTCGCATCCAGAATCCCTTGCACGAGATTGCTCCGCGGGCCCCGCAACAGGACATCGCACCCCGTCGCGTCCAGCAGGTGCAGCTGCGCGTCGATGCTGTTGCGCGTCGATGGGAGCAGCAGCTTGTACCCGACTTTGGCGCAGGCCAGCAGGACGATGTAGTAGAGCGGCCCGTTGAGCCCGATGAAGGCGAGCGTGGGGTGGGTGCCGCGCGGGGGCGCGCCGAGCGTGCGGTCGAGCCACCAGGCGGTTTTGTCGATGCTGTGGGCGAGGGTGCGCCAGGTGAGGACGGTTGGCTGGGGGGAGGAGGGCGAGAGGGTTGCGGGGAGCGTGCAGTAGATGCCGGTGGGGTTGGTGTGGGCTTTCTGCTCGATGAGGGGGATGATGAGGCGGTGGCCGTAGTCGGGGGTGGTGGGCATGGTTGGTGGTGGGGTGGTGTTTGGTCTTTTTGGGAGTTGCTGCTTTTGTGGCGGTGGGAATTAAGGCGGTTGGTTTTGCGGCTGAATGGGTGGATGGTTCGTCGGCCGGTTTGTAGCAGATCATGGACTTCTTTATACAGGAGGGCGAGCGGGATGGCCGGCTCGGTGAATGCATGCTGTCCAGCATGGTGCTTGGTTCCTCGCACGACGGACGCGTCCGAGACGCGGTATGACGGCAGCGATGGGAGCGGGAGGGCGGGGCGGGCGTGGCGTTCATGCCGCCGCGGAACATGTCGTCCAAGGCCCTAAGGCTATCAGATGCGGCTAAGGCAAAGATTGTCGTAGCTAGAGTTTGTTGCTGGCCCGAAGCGGCTAGCTTTGCGCAGCTGGCTCGGCCGATGCAGACCGATCGTGCTTTCCAACGGTCCGAGCGGCACGGCAAACCGCTTCCTGAGCCAAAGTCACTCCCGACCGACGCTCCTGAGCCAATGGACGCAGCTCAATCCACACAGGGCCGCCGACTAAGCGGGCGACCCAGCAGCGCTCGCCACTCGGGTTGCCGATGTCTCAACCGCGGATCCTGAGTCCGGCAGACGGATCGCTCCTCAAGTACTCACTGTCCCCCGTGCTATCCTGGGTGCTACTGGCCCAGTGATACTGACCTGTTTGCGTAATTTAAGATAGAGAGATGGTGCACTAGACTTTATATTGTGAGTAGATCTGGAGATAATGCTTCCCAGCTGCGCTTAATGCGTCGCCGTTCAATATGCATAACATACCGGCATTTGAGCTCATATACGCGTACGTAACTAATGATACAAACAATTAAAGCACATATGATAATGAGACGCCGTAAACCACCAGATTGATCTTTGGAAGAGCAGCAGACGATCAAAGTACAACCTTACCCTGAAACGCAAACATCAAGCTCAATCCACAACATCGAACAAAACCGGCTCATTCACCTGCTCGACCGGGATTGATGGCCTTCCCCTCGGTCCAGGCTTCCACCTCTGCACCTTCTCTTCGACCGTCCCCTTCAACAACTCCTCCCTCTTCCCAAACATCCAGCGTCTGAACCCACTCTTCGCTCCCTTCGACAACTCCACTCGGTACCTACTCCCCTTCTCCAGCGTCTCCAGCCCCTCGTTCGGCCCCCCGAGCGTATACTCAAACCGCCACGTCGCACCCGGCGCAATCTCGACAAACTGATCGTCGTCGGGAAACTCCCCCCACGGATCTGAATCAAAACACTGAAACGCCCACGGCCACTCGGGCTCCTCGCCCGTCTCCTCATCAACGCAATACACCAGCTGCTCGACGCTGCTCAGCCCACCCCCCACCGGCAGCATCGCGCCAAACGGCGTGCGCTCCGTACAGAACGTAACCGGCGGCGCCTCAGCCCCAGCGGCGGGAGGAGCCTTATACGTCAACTCCGCGACGAACTTGAACGGCGGCTCGCCCGACAGATGCGCCACCCCCGGCTCGACGCCAAAGATGCATTCGAACACCGGCGGCGTAGGGTCGTCGTACACGGCGAAGCGCACCGCCGAGTCGCGGTCCAACGCCACGGGAAGCACTCTACCCGCCGCCTCGTCGTTGGCGTCATCGTCGTCGTCGTCGTCGTTAACAACGTACTCGCACCACGCCTTGTCGTCATCCGCGTCCGCCGCGAAGCGCAGCACGTACGCCGCCCCCGCGCGCAGCTTCTCGCGCCACACCGGCGCCGTCGAGTCGAGCACCAATCCCGCGGCGGCCTGCGCGCTGCGCGGGCTGGGTTTCGGCGGGACGAGGTGTTGGCCTGCGGGGACGGGTTCGTCGCGGGGGAAGTCGACGACGGTGTTGGTGGATTCTTCTGATAGTTCGAGCAATCCGGCGCGCAGGGCGGCGAGGACGTCCAGGCGGCGGCGTTCGGTGGAGGTGAGGCCGCGGCAGGAGAGGAGGATGGGGCGGGTGGAGGAGAAGGTGGTGATTTCGAGGTTGTTGAGGGCGGAGAGGGAGGGTTGGTGGAGTTGGAGGATGTCGGCGCCGGCGGAGACGCCTTGGCGGAGGGAGAGGGTGAGGGTGGGGGGTTTTCGGGTGGTGGTGGTGGGGGTAGACATTTTGGGAGGTTGAGGGTGGAGTTGGGCTTTCGAGGCTTCTTCCTCGTGTGGGGTTTTGTATATTAGTGGTGTCGTGAAGAACAATACCTAGGCAGAAGGCGTGGTGGCGGTGAGGTGGGGGCGGGCCGCTGCGGCTGCTGCCTCGTGCGGGCCGTTGCGGGTCCGTTGACGTCATGTGGTCCGTTTATAGAAACCTGGTCGCCTATTTTTGGCAGTCTGTTATTTTCAGCCGCAACTCTCAGCTTAACGAAGCAGACCCTCTCGATCGTCAACAGCCCCCATGAAAATCAACGGTCGGCTCTCGGTAAGCACTCACGCCGGCTGTACCTGCATATGTCGTGTGAGACCAACCTGTGGCCTGGCGGATTTGCTTGAACCAGGTCTTGGCGTTGCTTCTCCCCGCGCTTTTCCTGACTCAGTGCTGGAAACGTCGATCCATCTCCACATTCTCAACCTGCTACTGCGCCTCAGCCGCCTTCCTTCCAGCCAACACCCTCAGCCATCCTTTGCAAAAATATCACTCCCGTGCGACAATGTCACAGTGCAGACCTGGACAACACCAACTGCGCCCCAATCTCCCAACATCGAAGGAACTCGCTTCGCTCAGGTCGGCTTTCCGCCCCCAGCATCTTCACCGCACGGATATCTTTACTCGTCCGACGACATGTATAAGATTCAGGCTTTGGTCCATGGAAAAGGACATCAAATCAATCCAGTAACACACCATCACTCCAATCAAACATCACCAGTTCCACAAGACCCATCTCGACACCAAGAAACCCAACCTCTCTACCTCTCCAACTTCCACGAACAATGTCTCTTCTCAAGTCTGTGATGCTGGGTGCCCTCGCCCTCTCCCAGTTCACCCAGGCCTACCCTGCTCCGGACCAGGGTCTCGAAGCCCGCAAGCTGTACCAGGTGGAAGACGCCATTTCCGGCCTCGAGAGGCGCAAGCTCTTCAATGTCGACGACATCTCCAACGACGACCATAAGAAGGCCCTCAAGACCGGCCTGAAGGACGCGGTCGAGGTCGCTTCCACGGCGCTCGACAAGATGGACGACGAGAAGTACAAGTCCTACCTCTCGGCCTGGTTCGGCGACGACGACAACCACCGCGACACGGTGCGCCAGGTCTACAAGAACTTTGTCGGCTCCAACCACAACAAGGAGGGCGCCGACGTCCTCGGCAACGTCATCGTCCACAACGACGACTACCACGAGATCAACGGCCAGAAGTTCTGCTCCATCAACAACAACGGCAAGACCGGCACCGCCTACTACAAGGTCAAGGACAAGAAGCCCGGCATGCACTTCTGCCCCAAGTTCTTCGAGCGCAAGAGCAAGGACGAGTACATCAAGGACAAGTGCGCCGGCATCGCCCAGCACATCAACACCGGCAGCATCGGCCGCGTCTTCCAGGGCGCCAACGTCCTGCACGAGTTCATGCACTACTCCAAGGTCGGCAAGGAGGCCACCGGCACCCAGGTTGCCGACCCGGCTTACGGCGCCTACAACTGCTACAAGCTGAAGGATACCGACAAGACCCAGACCATCCTCAACGCTGACAGCTACGTCTACTACGCCATGCACATCTGGCTGACCGAGACCTGCGGCCGCGACTTCTCTTACCCCCGCGACGAGCAGGACAACTAGATTTTTGAGATGGACAGGCGCATTTTGGTTGGGATTTAGAAAACTCGGAGTTGTTTGTTTGCAGGGATTGGGAGCATCGCACGGATGTGAATGATTAGCATGAGCATGGGAGCATTGCATTGGTTCAGGAGCATTGCATGGTTATGGGAGAAATCTTGGCTTGTACTTTGGTACCACTTTCGTTTATTGAGGTTTTCAGTCTTATCCCTGCTCACTCATGCATCGTGCACCCGAGATATTTGTCAATGCTTGCTAAAGATCGTGCTATGAATTTATAAGTGATGGCTCTTCTGACTAGCCACACTACGAACAATTCAAGGACCGGCGAGGGTTAATGTCAGAGCAATGCTCCATAACCACGAGAGCACTCCATGTACCGGGAGGTCACATGGCCAACCCACATGTCGTTGGGACCAGTAAGAGTGTTACCGACGTGCACTAAGCGGGCCAGGACATGATCGAATCGATGTGTACTTGTGGGATGAGTCTAATGAGTGGAGACAAAAGGGAGTGACACACTACATTCATGATAGGCCGGCCCTGGCACGCTTGTAGACATTATTCATCCGAACCATTCCCACCCTTGCCATAATCCCAGGCAGTGTCGACTTTAGTGGCACCATCTCACTTTCCATAGTCCCAAGCAACATTGACATCAGCAGCGTCGGCGCTCTCCTCGGCTTCGGCATCCCTCTTCCCGTAGTCGCAAGCAACATCGGCATCGGTGGCATCGGCACTCTCCTCCCTCTTTCCATAGTCCCAAGCAGGCTCAACGACGGCATCGTCCGTCACCTCCGCCTCGGCGTCCCTCTTTCCGTAATCCCAATCAACGTCGGCATCGCCGGCACCCTCACTCCTCTTCCCGTAGTCCCACTCCGGCTCAACGACAGCATCGGAACTCTCCTCGCTCCTCTTCCCGTAGTCCCAAGCAGGCTCGACGACGTCATCGCTGCTCTCTTCAGCGCTCCTCTTGCCATAGTCCCAGGCCGGCTCGACAGTATCATCGGTGGCCTCTGCGGCGTTCCTCTTCCCATAATCCCAAGCGGGGTCGACGGTGTCGGCGGGGGCGTCGACATCCCTCTTTCCGTAGTCCCAAACGGGCTCAACGGTATCGTCGGTGCTCTCCTCGCTCCTCTTGCCGTAGTCCCAAGCAGGTTCAACATCGGCGTCTTCCGCTTCGGCGGTCCTCTTACCGTAGTCCCATGCGGGTTCGACGGTATCCGCGGAGGCGCCGACGGCAGTGGAGTCGGGGACGGGAGTGGCGATGGCTCCCGTGGTCATGAAGCCCAGGAGGGCGCCGAGGGCGATGGAGGTCTTCATTGTGATGGGTGGAGCGGTGAGTAGGGTGTTGGACTGTCTGGCCTTAGCGTTTCTGTAGTATTTCGGAACCGCGAGAGGTGGTTTACCTGAACGGATGGTTGTGAAGGGGCTTGTGTCTCGTTTCGATTGCGAGGACAACTGAACTTTTATCCCTAGACTGCCCGCTCACTGCAGTCAGCTTACCGGTCCGAAGGGCACGCTGATGCTTCCCTTTCAAGGACATGTCCATATTACACTGTGTTGCGTGATGGATCTGGGCCGCCACTTAGCTAAAAATTGCAACAGCAGTGGATTCCTCCGGGCTCCGCCTGGCTACTGCTTCTCGGTTCATGGAGCCGGTCATGGTTTGCTCCGAGCGTTTGCATACCAAACAATATGGAGAGATCCAGAAATGAGACTCGCATCTCGTTCCCTCGCCACGTTGAAAGTCATCGCATTGACTCGCTACGGAGGAATTAGGGCTTCCTTCCCAAAGAGGAGATATGTCGCTTAAACTTGCCTTGTGTGGATCACTCCAACCCGGAATCACATCCGACAGGATCCACCTGTCTCCAGACAAGAAATCGCAGTGCATCCGGATGACAGCAGTGACTATCTCATTCCTTTGCTATTGTCCACTATCTCCACTACATGGTAAGAAGTCTCTCTTTCTGCCTAACATGCTCAGTCTCGAAAACCTCTTTTTCTGCCCGATGCGCGCTATGCGAGGCGTGGGGGCCGAGTCTGCAGAAGCCGGTTCTCGCGCCAGAAAAGGCAGGTTCCGTGTCATTCGATCCAGCCACCAACATGGTCATCGCTTATCTATTCGCTCGGGAGGATCTCGCTACGGACGTTGACAGCAGTCAAACACAGATTTCCGATTGGAAGTCTTCGGTAAAACGGCGACTAAACATTCGCCATGGCGGTGGCTGGCGCCACATAATCAGCGCCACTCCACCGACTTCTACAACAGGGAAATCCAACCGTATGGCCTAATGTCATAAGTAGGGCAAATGACGGAATTTATTAAAAATCGACTCACGCGTCCACTTTTTCTTTGCGTAGGCGCAGGATTGCGTTGCAATGCAGTAAGCCCGGCGAGTCGAATAATGGATGCCGCACGGTCTGAATGCAAGCCCGCAATTTTGCATGCAACATCTTCTCTGCAAGGTTCCACCATGTTCTGTCGGATGGGCAAGCACGGCATTTGCGAATTTATAATGTCGAAACAACTGAGCCGGCCAGAATGGACCCAGTCCATTGGTGACTTACCCGGGCCGCAATATTTGGTCATTTCTCACCGCAAGCCGTTCATGTCATGGCTGAGCCATGACCTTTAGATATGAATAGCCGTTAAACGGGCAACAGAAGCCGCTTCTACTCCGGCTTCTGCTTGAGAACTGTGCCCAGCGGGTGTCACTGCCTGAGCTCCGGTTTGATAGCGTATAGCGATCGATCCAGCAATCCTTGACTCATGATAGGTTGCCAACGCCATGCTAACAACCAGGATACCGCTTGCCGTCATTCGAGGCTGCGCAAAGTGCATTTCAAAAGAGGTCCTTCGGGCGTTCCTGGTACAGATGCTGACTTTCAAATGCAGGAGACACTGTGTATCGTCATAGAGCCCTGGTGGTGAAGTCCGCAACGGCCTTCCTCGTCTCGCTTTTTGCAAAGGGTTTCTGGAATAGCCGGTTGGTTTTAAGCGGTTAGCCCCCGATTTCGAGGCCTCGCATGCGGCTCATTAGTCGTTGTGTTGCAGGCAGCTGCAAGAAAGGGGGATTATGGGGACTTACTCAGGCGAGAGATGGAAGATAATTCTCGAAGTTGTCTACGGAATGCGACGTTGAATGCGATATACAAATATAGAAAAGCACGTTTACAACGTCTTTCCAACAATCACCTCACTCCTTTCGTTCAAGTTATTTAGGAAGGGCCCTTTTCCTAGCTTATGAACGCAGCCTGGGCATTTGTTCGTATTAAGAAGAAGGATTACCGTAGGTGCGCTGTCGTTGCAATATATGAGCACTCGATGAGTGGTATGAGAAGCGAAGGGGCGACCTGAGCGGTGTTTCATAATATCCTTCTCTGCCGACAAATCTACCTTCGTCTATGAAGGTTTCACCCTACCCCGGTTCCGCTAAGTCAAACCCACGCCAATCAATCAGACATGGGACTGAGGAGTAGATGGCTGACAACTTCAATAGCTGGGTCAACAAACTTGTTGATCGGCAGGCTGGCCAGAAACCTGTCTGGAACGGGCGCGCACGCCGCGATGGTCATCACATAAGCAGCCACCTGCGTAATTCTGTGACTGACGATTGGCCACTCCGTTGATTGGCGTCAGACAGAGAATGCACACCACTACCGTCAGCATCTCCATATTGGCCAGATGATCGAGCCACGCTTGTGAGAAGCGAAAAGCCAAGTGTGTATTACATCAAATCAGATTGGCGCACATCACCCATGCAGTGAACCGAGCTGAGCTCCACCCCCGCCTTTTGAAATAGCGACTAGCATCAGAGCAATTTTGTGACCGGCGACTCGAATTCTGTCCATGCTGAAAAGTTGGGTGGAGGTCGGCCATCCTCAGCCTTTCCATCAAACCTGCTTCCCATACTAAAATCGGTGTTGTGGTGAAAATCAACGGAAAAGGTATCACTATCTCTTAATGGTTAGTAGGGGTCCAACGGTGCTCATAGTAGAATTTCAGCAGTGCACAGCTGAGTTTATGCAAGCGCATAAGCCGTTGCGGATGACCCTAGCCAGACGAGGCCTCTCTTTACTTATTGTACGACATTTTCGCTTGTAACAACATGCCCACCTCAACAGCGAATAGCCAAAAACCAATAGCAGACCAGGATTTCGGCCCCACGCCGTGATTCGATGGCAGTTCGGCCGCCACTTCTCGCTTAGATGGAGCTGAAAGGTGGTCAGACGACGAGGCTGGATAAGCCGTTTCCCCACCATCTCGCCTCAAAAAACCTTGCAGTCGATTGTTTTCCATCGTCTCAACCTTTTCCACATTCTCTCTGGACACTCTGCACCGTCAGTGGTGGCAAGACTTTCACGATGACGTCTCAGGACATGCAGCCAACCCTGACTCACAACGACTACACCGTTGGCTGGCTCTGCGCGCTGTCCAAGGAGCAGACCGCGGCAACGGCCATGCTTGATTGCAGACACGGAGATGTTCCCAACCCGACGAAGGACGGAAACACGTATACACTCGGATCAGTCGGCAAGCACAATGTCGTTATTGCCTGCCTGGGAAAAGGCAGATACGGTACCAATCCAGCGGCGACTATGGCGACTTGGCTAATTGGGACTTTTCCATCGGTCAAGTTCGGACTCTTGGTTGGCATCGGCGGTGGCATCCCCCCAAAGGTCAGACTGGGCGACGTTGTTGTCAGTGTACCGGTAGCCCAGTATCCGGGGGTCGTTCAGTGGGATTTCGGCAAGGCTGAAGACGGTGGCCACTTCAAACGAATCGGCGCGCTCAACAATCCGCCAACTGCACTCCTTACGGCGTTGGGCAAATTGGAGACGGAACACGAGATGAAGGGATCCAACATACTATACCACCTAAACGAGATGGAGACCAGATGGTCCAATATGGCGTCCAAGTATGTCTGGTCGGATTCCTTGGAGGATCCCTTGAACGTGCCGACTAGCTTCGACCACGCCGAACGCAGATGGTGGGCTATACTTTTATGGCTCTGGAAGGCTTTGCTGGAGACAGTCATGCTTCCTTTTGGCATCTTTGCACCCTCACGGGCGGACCGACAGTCTGATAGAACTCCAAGCACTCCCTGTAATCCTTCTGTTGGGGGAAAGCAGAACAAGCCACACGAACCGCACATTCACCATGGCCTTATCGCATCAGGCAATCGAGTCATTAAAGACGCCAACCTTCGTGACACTCTCAACGCAAATCTGGATGACCATCTATTGTGTATCGAGATGGAGGCAGCAGGGTTGATGAACGATTTTCCTTGCATCGTCATTCGAGGCATTTGCGACTATGCAGACTCCCATAAGACCAAACTTTGGCAGGAATATGCGGCAGCCGTAGCAGCGGCGTTTGCAAAAGAGCTGCTCTTGGTGGTACCGGTACAGGAGGTGGAGGTTATGGCCAACCTGAAAAGTAAGGCAGCATCTGTATACTAAAGACGTAGAAACGTACGCCGGCAGCTTGAATGTCTATCGTTTGCTAACACTGCAATGACTTTTCAGGAGCCGAGGCACAAGTAGACGAAATTCATCAACACATGAAAGCATCTCTGCTGTGCAAAGAGCGCAAAGCTATCATGGACTGGCTCACTCCTGTCGACTATACTCCTCAGCAGCGTGGCCTTTCCAGGAGCCGGCAAGCTGGAACCTGCCAATGGTTCCTAGAATCTCCAGAGTTCAATAGGTGGTTGAAGCACAGCGGAGAAACAATGTTCTGTGAAGGTTTCCCTGGAGTTGGGAAGACATTCCTCACATCCGCTGTGGTTGATTACCTTCAGAAACTCCATCCTCGAAGCCAAGATATCGGTGTCGCTTTCATCTATTGCGATTTTGCGAAGCGGGACCAACAGAGGCCGGTCGACATACTGGGCAGTTTAATAAAGCAGTTGATTCAACAACATCGGGTTCCAGACAAGCTTCAGGACTTTTACGAGGAGAACAAAGAAACACCGGCTTCGTTGCACTCGTGCCACGATAGAGATGATTTCCTGGAACTACTACAGCAAGTCATCTTCATCAATTACGCTGGAGTCTTTCTCGTTATTGATGCATTGGACGAATCTCATCATGCCCCGGACCTGATACAGACAATTCTTGCGCTCCAGAAAAAAACAGGTGCAAACATCTTTGCCACCTCTCGACCCGAGCAGGGCTTCAAGAAACAATTTCCCATTTCCCTCTCCCTAGAAATACGGGCGAACGGCGAAGACGTGAGAAAATACATCAGGGAGCGCATTGTGAGCTTCGACCTCTTCAGCGATGCGAACCAAGAGTCGAGCGGTGAAAGAAAGAAGGAGCTCAAGGCCAAGATTGAGGAGAGAATTATAGAAGCTGTGGACGGAATGTATGGCAACTGTGAGAAACTTCGGTGGCACTTGGCTAACATCATCGTAGCTTCCTCCTTGCAAGATTCCACCTCGACTCTCTCGCGGAGAAGACAACTCTCAACCATTTGTTCAACGAGCTGAGAGCACTCTGCAAAGGACCCCACGCATACGATCATGCATACGGAAAAACCATCAAGAGAATTCGAAACCAGGGTACAGACCGACGAGACCTTGCAAAGCGTGTCTTGTCACTTCTCACCTGTGCGATGAGACCTTTGACGACTGAGCAACTTCGTCACGCTCTTGGCATAGTTGTTGGAAGCTCAGTACTTGACGAGGATGACTTCCCAAGCACCAACATGATTGTCTCCGTGTGTAGAGGCCTAGTGACAGTGGAAGAAAAAAGCGGTGTACTCCGGTTCCTACACTACACGACTTTGGAATACATGCAGACAAATCTGGGCTGTTTATCATCTTTGGGGGACTCAATGAGCTCCGAGGGCCCAACTATCGCACCCGCAGAAAGTAATTCCAGGACTAGGATCGAAATTCATCGTTTTATCGCCATGATCTGCATCACATACATCTCATTGAACGTCTTCGATGCAGGACCCTGCGGTACGGACGACAAGTTCGAAGAGCGACTAGCTTCCTACTGTCTTTACCCATACGCATCAGAGTGCTGGGGCCATCATACTCGCGAAGCGTTGGCTTCAGATCGAGGAATTCTACGTTTCCTAGAGTCTGACGAGAAAGCCACAGCGGCAAGTCAGGCAATGATGGCCATGAAGCAATATCAAGGCCGTCCAGGCTACAGCCAGAAGTATCCGGGAGGAATGACGGGAATCCATCTGGCAGCGTATTTCGGTTTGGAAGACGCTGTGAGAAAATTGATCGAGAGGGGCCATAATCCTGACCTTAGAGATGGTTACGGTCGGACACCGCTCATACTCGCCGCCGACAAAGGACACGACGCCGTGGCCAAGGTACTGCTCGAAACCGGTAGAGTCGATGTCAACCATAGGGATGATGCCGGGCGATTCTGGAACACATGGTCTCAGCAGACGCTTGACTGGATATTCTCATATTACACAGGCCGTCGGCTCCTGGAACGTATCGCACAGGGCAATTACGATGAAATAGCCACCTTCCTGGCCAAATGCGGATATGATGGTAACCGTGTAAATGATCTTATACGGAGCTTGGGGGAAACACATGACATACTCGGGAAGCTCGAGAAGATATACCATTGGCAGCATTCATCCTCCGATCTGAACTTGGAGAATCGGGCAGCCAGAAAGTTCGACAGGCTAATCGATGGACAAAATACGTCACAGAGGGGGTCCGACGATGACGTATGCGGCGCCACGGCTCTGTGGTACGCGGCTAGGAAGGGGCATGAGGCAACGATCCTCAATATCCTGACTGAACAAACCATCGAACCGGATCGAAAGGACCTCATGTATGGCTCTACACCACTATGGATCGCTTCAAGGAATGGGCACGAACGGATAGTCAAGCTGTTGCTCAAACAAAAGGGCGTAAGCCCCGATTGCCCGGACAGTTGCGGCCGCCACACGCCTTTGTCTGCCGCCGCTTCGAAAGGCCACGAATCAGTAGCAAGCTCCCTTCTTGCTATAGACGGTGTGGATTCTGATTTTATCGATCATCTCGGTAGGACGCCATTAATGAGAGCAGCTGCTCATGGCCACACGGCGGTGGTGGAACAACTCCTCGCACGTGGCTGAGTGAACCCTAACCATCAGGGCAAACACGGTCACACGCCACTCATGCTTGCAGCGTATAAAGGGCATGCAGAGGTGGTCAAATTGCTACTCGCGCAGGATGGAGTAGACGTGAACGTCAAAGACTCTCAATTATACCGCACACCGCTAGATTGGGCTTTAGAGGCTGAGCAGCACAAAGTGGTCCTCCTACTAGCCGCGGACGAGCGAGTTATAGTCACCACAAAAGCAACTCTTTCGATACGATGGAGGCTACATACAATGGCTAGTTGTAAGCCGCACTCTTAAAAGATGGAATGGAAACAAGCGATGAACAGGAAGCTTTTAACGATTTTATTTCATAGTGACTGGTTTTCCACTAGTTCAATTCTTCTATGAGCGTTACGTTTTACTTTTCACTCGTTATACGATTACTATCTACGAAAATTTATCGTGAACCTTTTGCTGTACCTGTTGAGGAGCATCAAAGAGTGAAAGAAGACTTAGTTATTCTATGAACGGGCATGAGCTGATATATATATACACCAAGGAGGCTCGTCATGTGACCTGAACACGTGACGTTATTCAGGTGACTTCAACAGTGCCAAGCTGGCAGGATGGGTACGCTATGCCTATTATGGATAATAAGCGCTCTAGATGATGTGGATTCCGAAATCGGACATGGAAGACAAGAGCCCTTCTACCACCCTCTCCACACCCCGCACCATGCGGCTAGCACCGGCATCCGACACCGGTGGCTACTAGAACTAATATAATTTATCAATTTTGTCAGTCACAGGCGACGGTGTCCGATTACAAGGTTGTGCCATGGCTGTTTGAACCGTAGATTGCTTAGCACATCGTAGATTACGTTGTTACCACCAGAAGACTTTGGAACTCCACAGACACCTCGATCTTTCCTCAAAAAATTGATATTCATACGGAGATGGCATCAAAGCCACCAGATGTAGGAATAGTCGGCGGAGGGATTACCGGCCTCGCATGCGCACTACTCCTCGTGGAGGCGGGCTACACAGTCACGATCATGGCCCGAGAGCTGCCCGGCGACACGACCACAAGCTGGTGCAGCTCCTAGTGAGGCATCACAAGACATAGTACGGCTCCACCGAATCTCCCCCAATGCTGACATCAGCATCAGGGCGGGTGCGTTGCTTTCGCCCCACCCCGACAGCGACGAGCAACAACTCCAACGCGACTCCCACACCTACTACTCGCTCCTCGCCCAAAACCCACCCCGCCTCAGGCATCAAAGTACGTGTACAGCCAACCAGCCTCGCCCCAGCCCGCCCACCTAAGGGGGATGTTTTAAGGAGGGTGAATGGGATTACGGGGGGTGCGTTTGGGTGGGTGGATGTCGAGCGCGATGTGGAGGATATTGTTGGGTTTAGGCCGGGGCGGCGGGGCGGGATGAGGGTGGAGAGGGAGGGGGATGTGGTGCATGCGTATGGGGGTGGGTCACTGGGCTATGTGTACGCGTTTGGTGTGGCGGGGCGCGTGAGGGATTTGGTTGCCGGCGGGGGTGGTGGTCGTCCCAAGCTTTGAGTAGGTAGGAGAGATTGCATTGGGGGTATTTGTTTTTCGATGGTTAGAAGCCGTCCACCGTGACACCCTTCCCCAATTGCGCGGCAAGCTCCAGCAGCTTGTCTCCCATGACCAGATCCATCAGGCCAAAGCCGACGCACTTGAACAGCGTCAATCCCTGCTCCTCGACCCGGGCCTCTGCACCCTTCAGAAACAAGTCGCCCACCTCGGTCAGTTCCTCGGGCTTCGTCCCGGCCCTGATCAGCTCTCCCGACTCGATCAAACACTCCTCCTTCGCATCAACCCAAATCCTCGCCGCTGCGCGCAGCGTCTCCGTGTCGATTTCTTGCATCTCGGGCTTATACGAGCCGATGAGCGACATGAACCGCGGTCTCTCAGTACCACCCAACAGATCGTTCTTCTTGAACAGTGGCTCGGTCGACGGGGTGCAGCAAAACACGGCATCCGCCTCCCCCAGCCTACTCCTCATCGTTTCGCCGTACACGTCCTCCGCGCCCTCCCGCGCCACGGTTTCAAAGTCAACATCGGGATACGCCTTCCTCAGCTCGCCCAAAACGGCCTTGTCCAACTCCGCCAAGCGCGCCTTCCCGCGATTGAAGACCGACACGCGCGCCAGCTGGCCTTGAGGCAACAGCTTCAACGCCAGCCGCACATGCCACTCGACCTGCCTGCCGGCGCCAAACACGACGACGCGGCGCACGGGGTGGGGCCAGCGCACGAGCAGGGTCATGGTGGCCAGGGCGGTCCGGAAGGCCGTCACCTCGGCGGCGTTGAGCACGCCGCGGAGCTCGCCGTCGGGGGCGAAGACGGACAGCGAGCCCTTGACGGAGCCGCCGTTGGGCAGGGTGACGACCTTGACGACGGTGGCGGTCGCGGTGTCGGACACGGGCATGATGAGGGTGGTGTCGCGCGCGGGCTGGGTCACGATGGCGGTGCGTTGCGGCTGGTGGATGGCGGCGGGCGGCGCGGTGGGGTCGCCATGTTCGCGCTGTTGGTTCTCGCGGGTGAAGGCGGCGAGGGCGGCGGCGAGGGCGGAGAGGAGGGCGTGGGCGTGTGGCGGGGTGAGGGTGCAGAGGATGGTGGAGAGTTCGGGGCCGGTGAGGACGAGCATGTTGTTTGCAGGTGGATGTCAATGCTCGGTGGTTGGGGTGCGGGGTAAGTATTTATTTGCATCGCTTTTGGCCGCCGACATCGCTCTGCCCCGCTCTCCGCTCATCGGCCACGTTTTATGGACTGCTCGCCGCCGACCCCTTCCTTCGCCCGGCAACCGTGCGCTTATCTGCCTTCCTTTCATTCTAATGCGCCTCGCCCGTCCTCGATACGATGCACCAAACCCTCCAGACGCTTTTTCCAAACGTAAGGCCGTAATGTCCCATCTGCCTTAACTGCGCTTACCACCACATCACTACTTCAGCCCCGACCTGTCATATGACGCACTGCAAACAGCTGACTGCGACCTCGTCCCGCCAGACTGCTTGATCCCTCTCGAAACCGATTGTTAGACACGGGCATATGGAGCAGTTTTGAACCACCGCGGTGAGGCTTTCGACTCTCCTCTAATAGAGGTAAGGAAGGATTTATCCTCGGCGCTGAAGTATTACGGAGGTTAAAATGTTGCTTCGTCCCCAGCAGTGTCCTGCTGCCGCCGGGAAAGAATGCCCGGGAGGTAGTGGCAGAAAATACGTCTTCTTTGATGTGAACCATGTGCCATCTGCCGTCAACGCTGATACTGTAGCTGCCGAGGATAGGCTCTATCTCGAGAAGGAGAGGCGGTATGTTGACTCCCTGCAAAGGCGCCCATTGGGAAAAAAAGAAAATAGGGGCCAAAGAGCAAACTTTTGTTCGTGAATCATCACTCGTTCTCCCCAGTCCCCTATTCTCTTCTCTTCTCTTTGCTTTGCAAACGGGGCTTCGTACAGTGACGTCAGACTGGTCGAGGTCACAGGAGCTATTGCGGAGTATTCCACTAGTCACGATGCATTCGTATCTATCACAGAGTGGCTATGTGATTTGTATTGGGTTTGCATAATGTCAGTCTCGAAGATAGCTTTCGCATGACATGTGATGCTCCGTCTACACGTTGCGTACATGCGACCTTGACGCACCTGTTGAGCTGTCACTCGGACACAGTCCTCATGTTTGTTCGAGCGGGCCAAACTCACCTCTCAGTGTACCTCTACCTCGTATTACGACTTCTATCTCGTGTTTGTGAGGCTCGAGCTTTGTCCAATAGGTGAAGATCTGCACTGCGGTGTTTCTGAAAGACCGAGCTGCGACTTCACGCACAAGCCCATACCACGGGCGGAGCATGTACTAGGATACAGCCCCTTTGTGCCCCGATGCTACTATTTTCGAAAGGTTCCCGCAGTAGGACCCACGATGCAACAAGGTTGGCATGACCCTCGCGAAATAAAAGGCATGTGGCTAACTTCGAACAAAGGCATGTCAAAACGCCGTTGAAGAATGCTACGCATCTTGAAGCCATCGGCGATGATAGATCGGAAACTAGACGCGCGGTAGTCCAGGAACTTACCGTCTTTCAGCCCTATGACAGCCCGGAGACTATTCTCAGCCCTGTAGCTGTGATCGGCGGCACCGTGGAGGCCCGGGTGCCGCACGGTCCAAGCCTTGGGTTTGACCGGTGCCGTCACTGATTGGCTGCCTTGTGTCTTTATCGAACTCTGATCCGCCCATGGTTGGTGCGTCTTCTCGAAAGGTCGTAAACAACCCACCGAACGTCGTACGGTCTGACACGAGCAGTGCTGATCGTGCAATACTTCTGGATGACGCCTTGTTTCGTGCTCCTACTCATCAGTCTACTGGGTATTCCGACTGTCTATCACCCGTATCCCGTTGATGAGCCGTCTGGCGGTGCAGGGACCATGTATAAGGCGCATCCACGAGAGGGGGCGTAAGGATTCGAGTATAAGAAGGCGACCGGCAGCGGCCCTCTACAGCTCACCATCACTCCAGCTTCCATCCTCACAAAGACAACAAACACCCTTCCCAAAACCAACCACCAACCCCAAACTCCAAAATGAAGTTCTTCGCCGCCGCCGCCATCCTGGCCACCTCCGTCGCCGCCACCAGGACCATCGTCGTCACCGACACCGTAAGCACCATCCCCTCCACATCCTCTTCCTCGCTAACCTCCTCCACAGACCATCCGTGACAACGCCGGCCTCCAGTCCGTCAGCTTCACCGCTCTCGGCATCAAGTGCTCCGCCGAGGGCGCTGCCCTGGGCGCCCGCCAGATCGCCTGCCCCGGCCTCGACTACTCCTGGCACGCCGCCGGCTCCAACTCGGAGTACACCCTGACCTTCTTCGCCGGCACCAACACGTATGTTCTCCCATCCATATCCGATAAGCCGCGAGTGGTGCTAACGGCTCAAACAGCGATGCCGCTCAGGCCGACGGCAAGGTCCCCGTCAACTGCCGTGCTGGTGGCAACGGTGCCAACGACAACGTCTGCCAGCAGACCGGCGACTTCGCTGTTACCCTCTAAGCGCTGGGAACCGGTGACTCGTCAGAGCTTTCTTGTACATATCTAGATAGAAGGGGAGTGGTTTTGTGTTCAGTTGAGAGTCTTTAATAGTGTTTTATCTGAACTATTACTTCCCATTACCTGCACGTTCCCTGAAATACTTACTGTTACGACTGAAATTGAATGTGACTTTCGCTGTTCATCGATGATCAGAGTCGCGCTATCGAGGTCCAAATACCTCTCCCTTATCGACGGTATTGTACATACAACCCGCATTAGATGAGAGGTTGCGGGCGCACTGAGAGGCTTGGAAAATTCAATTTGGAAGGGGAAGATATTTGTGATTAAGCGGGGGTGGCATGGCAGGGTATCGAATACTGGTGTTGGCCTCAGGCTCTATTGGTAATGATCGATAGCTTCGTGCGATTGCAAGCTCTACTCTA
This sequence comes from Diplodia corticola, assembly GCF_001883845.1. Classification (NCBI taxonomy): domain Eukaryota; kingdom Fungi; phylum Ascomycota; class Dothideomycetes; order Botryosphaeriales; family Botryosphaeriaceae; genus Diplodia; species Diplodia corticola. The sequence goes on from NW_017971504.1 coordinate 288,912, forward strand.
GATTCTATATAAAGGTGTAAGCCAGTTTAGCTTCGTTTAGAGACACAATCTACCGTTGTGGAAAAGCTAACGTGTTACGTGGTTTTTCAAGGTCAAGCAACGTTTAAGAGACGAAGCCGAAAATACACTAGACGACCCCATGACAAGGTATTCGCGGTATTTTCCATAATTTCTAAAACCAAATATTCTAGATACATAAATGACGACAAACTACAATACATTAATCTAGTAAGCCTAGAGTAAGTGTGCAGTTAAATATTTCTAGGAAATTTATCGTTTATTTCTTCATTCCTTTGTGGGCAACTGCGGTATGGGTGGAAAACCTATCCATCCTTTTCTTCGAGCTCTACCCGGCGCCTACTCTAAGATATCGACCTTACTAAGCGTTTCCCATCATGGGTGCCAGATCTCACCGGCTCAACCCCGCTCTTACCCACGGTGTAATCACTCGCTCGGCGGCTTCAGGGCCGGTAATAGTATGCTGCCGGCGTTCGGAGTATATAGCCTAATTCACTTTCTAGAGACCAAGAGCTGCCAGCCTGGATATTACTACCGAAATTAGGATATTCCTAGGAAAAGAAGTCAGACGCCGATATTCGTGACCGCTATAAAATGTCATCATCACCGTCAGCCTATTCACCAGTAGCGGCGCGTCTACTCATTACGCACTTCATGCCACTCAGCAATCCCAACATCAATCCCAAACCTTTCCCGTTCACCCTGCCCTCTCTCGTCTGCGTCACTGTTGCCCCACCAACCCATACTAAACCTAAGCCCTTTGAACAAGCCCAATCGCTCAAGCTCTCTATCTCCACACCACTCCGAGCCAGGCGGTATGACCCTCGCCTCCAAAACTGACGATCCTGCCAAAAGACTAGCCACCGCTGCAATCGAGCGCGGGTTCTTCGGCAACACGTGTTCCAAGCTACCGAGAGCGAAGGTGGCGGCGGTGCTGAGCGCCATGACTGCGAGGAGGGCTTGCAGGATGCGTGTGGGAACGGCGTTCTGGGTGAGCCTGAGTTGGTTCGCCAACCGTGCGGTTCCGTTGCGTGGGATGGGGTCGGGCGCGGTGACGCGGTTTAGGTTCATGACCTGCGCAACGACGCGGGGATACATGTCTTCGACGGCGGACGCCAGCTGCGAGATGTTGGTTGTGAGGGCCGTGATCGGTGTCCCCTGCTCGAGGATCGTGCCGAAGAAGCCGTCCACGGTGACGTTGTTGGGGAGCTGGATCTTGTAGTCGAATACCGTATCGTAGGTCCCGACTATGTTCTTTGACAAGGTTTCCGAGTTCGTTGTGTATGGAGCAAAGAGGTTATTGCCGATGCCAGGGATTTCAGCCGTTGTGGCGAACCTGCGGGTTGATTCATCGAGGATTGGCGTGGATGTGCGGACTTGAAACAGATCGGGGTATGTTAGCTCGATACTTGCATCAAGGGTTTCTATGTACGGCTCGCAGTAGAGAGCAAGTGGCTTCCAACTGCTGTTCGTGTGCTTCATATTGCCGGCGACAACGAGATATTCAGGGCAGTGATAAATGTCTCCGCTCCGGTCATTCCAAAATGCAAACTCTCCCGGGACAATCTCTTGAATAACTGTGGAGTCAATCGTGATAGGCTTTATGGATCCGTTTCCGCAAGGTGAAATACTATCGAAGTATACGATTGTTGCGTTGGTGCTATTCGAGAAGCTGACTTTCGAAGGCTGAATCTGTGTGCAATTGGCGACAGCGCGCGTTGCAGGCACAGTAATGCTAATGGTCTGATAGCTGTTTTGATGACTCAGGTGCGTTGGTATGCCCATTGCAGGAATTACAAGTGAGTCATAGGTCCATCGTGGAAGATCCATGCGCTCATCAAGGACCAAAGTGGCGGCCATCATTCCAGTTGTTTGGTAATTGACACGATCAACGTCACTGAATGTACCCATATCGAAATGGTCAAGCTGTTGCAACTGAATCGGCCTTTCACGAACGGCGTTCTGGGCTGTGAAAAGGCCAGCAACGATGATGGTGAGGAATTGTGTAGACAACGTGCCCATAAAGGTAGCGACAAGGCAACAATGCTTTCTCCGAGCTGCAGTCAAAAGCCCGTGAAAGCCAACAAGTCCGAGGTAGTTCTCATTGATGCTCGTGCTACCTTTCGCTGAGCCGCGTTTTAGGTCCAAGAAAGGTTGAAATGTTTTCAGTTCGAAGTCAAGTGCACTGTAAAAAAGGCCGTAGAGAACGAGAACGGTTGCCGGAATAAGTCGCCAAGCGTATTCTTTGTACTGATAATTCGTGAATGTTGCAAATCCGTCATGTCGGCTGGAGAACAGGTACACAGCCTCTAGGGTGGCAATGATCAGGACCGCGACAACGATGATACACAAACGGCCTAGGGCAGTGACAATGAACGGGTAGTACCAGGTGACATTGCTTTGCTTGCCCAAGGCCGTTTCTGCTTTCTCAGCGTCGGAAATCGTATCCCGATGAATACCAAATGCCTCTGTCGGGTTGGAGCTCGTAGCAATGGCCTTTGTGTGAAACCTATCCCCAGAAAAGGTGTGATGCAATGTCTTCAGAGTGGTCAAGCCGGAGTCGTGCAGGCTGTCAGCAAGTCCCTCGCTGCGGGCTAGGATAGTTGCAATCCCGGTAATTGATCCAGGGTCCCTGGATGTGACAGACGGCTTGAAGACATGACTAAGAGCAACAGAAATGACCGTGAGAGACATAAGTGTGACCTCGGTGATCCAGAAGGCGTATCCACGCAGCTGAAGCCTGTTCTGTGCTTGCGTTTCCATGACCTTACACTCTTCATGGCTATTTGTGAGAAGGTGACGGTTCGCGATCTGTGCAGTGGTGGACTCGTATAAATTGGTAAAAGTTTCTTTCAGCACGTCGGGGTCATGGAGAGAGCGACTGTCTCCATCTGGTGCTAAGGAACCCAGTACTTGTGTTTTGTTTATGCCCTTGATCGTTGTGAAGAATGCATCGGATATATTTTGTGTAGTGAGGGCGTCAAGGCTTCGGTCGTTGTAAAGATCTCCGATGGCCCATCTACCTGCTTCTGGAGATACATGGTACAAGTACGTCATGTTTGCGGTTTGGAGCTTATATCCAGGTTTGCACACAAGGAATGGCGACTGGTCATCCGAGAAGAGAAGTCCAAAAACGAACCGATAATCACTGTCGTTACAGGTCAGTCCCGGGGAAGTGTCGGCAATTGGATGCGGAAGTCCAAGTTCGGATCCGTGTGCTGATATGAAGGAACATGATTTCGAAGACAGGTTGGCATCAATCAGAACAGACCCGACAGATTCTCCCGAAGCTACTAAATATGGCAGCACCGTGTAGATGTGGGTATTCCCTTGAGCATCCGTAATGTCGTAACCGCCTCCGTCATAGACCTCCACTTCACTGCCATCCGGTTCGTCATACTGGTACATTCCGGCGTCAACCGCCATATAGGAAGGCTCTGACAGGAGATGCGCAATCTCGCAATCTGCGTACGCGCTGAAGATGTTTACCTGCGCAGAATTGTCCACAGTAGAATTGCCTTTCGACAAGGTCAGTGGGGGTATGAAAAGTGAACGGTGGCATCTTGCTTACCGGTGCGAGATGGTGGAATTTCACTCGCGTAGAGCTCAGTCGTGCCAAAAGGGTAGCTCATGTTCAAACTCTCAATTCCAAATACTCGCGCCACCGGTAGTTGGCGGATCAATGATGTGTTGAATCCCGAGCTTGAAAAAGTCCTGCCGCCCTCTGTCGCCGTGGGAGCGAGAGTGACATTGACACTGGCATATGTGAAAAGACCAGTTGATACGATTATCAACAGTTTGTTGAGCAATGTGCCGGATAGCGCCAGTGCGACTTGAAAATCCTGTCCTTTGACTGATTTGGCAAGAGCAGTGACGATGTTCGGCGATATGTAGTCTAAAAGGACGCTTCTATCTGCGATCTGTGCTTCGTGTGCCATCAGTATCCAAGGCATCATGAGCCTGGCGCGGTAATCAACTTGAGCCCACAACGTGGACATCAGAGTAAACGCTGTTACCAGAATCAGCACTCCATGACTCGTAATAAAAACGTGGGCACATCAACTTACCTGCGGTTGGAGCGTACTGCCAGAAGTAATGATCCGTAGGATGTACTCGACAGATTCCTTGATGTTTCGATGAGTACCAGGCCAGTAATGAAAGTGCAATCGCTACTTTCAGATAGACACAGGCAAACAGGGAAAGGGCGAGGCGCCGGAGACAGAAGGGAGACCAGAGATTTCTTGACTCCAAGGGCGTCGAATAAACGGCGGAGGGCTGATTCAACAAGCCTGTCGTCTCCGGAGAATCCGTCGTTCGATCTGGTTCCATATGTTCTGACATGCTGCTACCGCACGGCTATCAAACCACCGAGTAAATCAGTGCGAGGATGTATTGCAGAATACGAATGGAAGGACAATTTCCCAGGAAGAATTGTGTAATGTCTGCTGCATGCAGTCATGCGTTGAAGAGCGAACAGCACTTGAATGCGCGTATAGATATTGTCCGAGAGTCAAGGATTCCCAGTTAAATAGCTCCAAGCCACCATGTGTGTCACAAGATAAGCCCACATGTGGCCTCATGACCGACCACGGCTGCATAAGCCAAGCCGCAACCATGTCCAACGACGCTACGCTCAGCCTGACCTGATATTTTCCATGGGCACAAGGCTGTGGTGGCGAAGTACTTGTGTCAATGTGATTGGATTGGTGATCAACTTGCCTAGCGCCGTTAATGCTTAGCGTCGGGCTGAAGAAGGATCCGGCCGGCAAGCCACTACCCAGGAATGGGGCAGTGTACATACATTGTTAGTCGCACACATGACGCTGTGTAGTTATTAGGGTAAGACCGTAAGCCGACAATCCTGGCCGTAGGCTGTGGACGAGATTACCGTCCAGCTACACAGCGTGCTGCGGCAACGATTCAGAATTGGCTTTTGCTTTTCGATATATTTTTGCGAACAGATACGACACATTGATGTGAGGAAGTAGTAGGTCCATAATGTGTGGGGCGAAGGGTGGTTGCACATTGTGCAGCCGAGACGACGCGTCACCACCGGTGGGATAGTGAGGCGGGAGGGAGGTGTGGGTGCACACCAGGGAGAGGGGTAAGCGTGTGTGTGGGACGAAGGATTCCCTGTTGAAACATTTCGTATCTTGTACTCCATGATGTCATACTAGGAGTAGTTGTTATATTTGGTACCCGCCGCCGCTGCTGCTAGTGAACGCTCGCCGCCGCCGTTATTGGTGGTGATTCTCGCCGCCGCTGCTGGTGGTAAACGCTCGCCGCCGCCGCTGCTGGGGGTATTCGCTCGCTGCTATAGGTATTCGCTCGTCGCTGCTGGGGGTATTTGCTCGTCGCTGGTGCGTTGGGGTACGCGACGCGCGGAACGGGATAACCTTAGAGAAACGCGAAATCACATGATTTTTCTTTTAAACGACTAATAGAAAGACTGCATTTTTCGCGCTAAACCCAATCTTGAAGCTGGGTTTACCCGAAGATTCTATGGCTCACCATACCGAACGTAATTCACCAACTTCGCTCCGGACCTTCGGCCCTCCGCTTCGCCGGGGGATCACGGGCTCAATCTTCATTGTAGAGACTGTATATATCTTCAGCCGACACTCCAGCTAGTTTAATAAGCAATTCTCATTTCCATCCTTCTCGTCTTACGTCACGTGATTCCTCTGACTTTAGCATTCCCATAGATGGCCCAAACTCTTTAACTCCACAACCTTACTCTCCATCCCGCATATCGTCAACACCAAGGTAAGTTATAGCCAATGCTCCATTATCGTGAGCTGTAAGAACTCGAATCACCGTTAAAGTTACGGTCGGATAGTAGAGTCCTTTCTCACTTTGGAATCGTACTGTTTGGATTGGACTTCCTTTTTCGAAGACCGAAAAAAGACGTTTGATGTTTTTTCCAGTCTACTCCCAAGCAATGTCTGGGTGCCCGAATGACAAGTGGAATCATCTTTTGTATAGAGTTGTGAAGGGCCCATCAAACAATAGATTAGCAAGTAGCGGACATGGGCAATCTGTGTCTCATACTTGTGTTGTCCCTAGCTCTTAGATCGTTGTCATGATACTGCTCGCCCCTTGCCGCTTCTTTTGCAAGCTTGTCTGCCTCCACGTTCCCTGCGATTCCCTTGTGACCCGGTACCCAGTGTAGTTCCATTCGAACCCCACCGCCACGTAGCTTTTGCAAGTTCTCGGCCAACGCGTCGACGATATAGGGGTTTGATTTTTGCATTTGCTGCTGGATCGCTATCAGTGCAGCTTGGCTATCGCTGAAAACCAAAAATTCAGGGAGTTCGGTATCGATAGCGATGTCAATAGCCATCGCGATGCCCATCAGTTCAGCTGTTTCTACCGCAGTCGAAGACCTCGTGTCGAGGTGATCTTGACGGTATGTGCCCAAAGACTGTGCAAATGCGGATGCGCCGACTCGTGTGTCGAGTGCACTCCCGTCTGTGTAGATAGCGGGCGGGGCAGAAGGCTGGCTGATTTTGCGGTCGTGGTTGGCGATAGCTGATGACGCATCAGGAGCTATGACGACTGGTGGAGGTAACAGCGCCGTCGGTTTCTCTCTGTCTACTGCCGTCGTATGAGTATTGTTGACATGCTTGTCCTTATGCAGTTGGTTTTGAGAAAACGCATTGGATTTTGCAATAGGGTTCCGTCTGATGTGAGTTGAGTGGTTTCCCATCGAGCAGACGAGTGGCTTGCCGAGAGTCTTCAACATTGTTTCGTCGATGAGGAGGACTCTAGGCCCTAATAGAGAAGATGTGATCAAATCGATGCACTGATTGCGCCTTGCCAATGTTCAAAATTAGAGTCATGAAATGCCTGTGGGTTGACCAGGCGTACAGCCCTTAAATAAACTACTGGTACCTCGCGAGGGTTGCTGGTGGAATAGCACTTCTTGTCACTCTTCGATAGGACCTTGAAAAGCCTTACGTCTACGATGCAGGGGCTTGTGATCTCGGACAATATCGTACGTCTGTGTCGCTCTGTCGTCCTAGGTTCCTCAACGATCATGGTATGACAAACACAAGAATTCTTCGACCGCTCTCTTGCTCAATGCCTCGTGCTTGTAAGAAGGATGACAGAATGGGAAAGTCTCCCTTCGTTTTTCCTTCAACGTGATTAAAGTAGACTTTAGCCCGGAAAGATTGGCTGTGCTCGAAGCACAAGATTCTCGAAAGGCGTACGTGGAACACGCGGAATCACTTGATTGTGTTTTTGGATGGCTGGGCGTACGGAATCTGGCAGCCGTTATCAACGAAAAAACTGTAGGAATCAAAGTGGCAAGCAACGTCGTGTAATAGACACAGGGCTGGCGGGCCCATGGTCAAGAAGTGAAGGCGGCTTGCATTATGATGTTCTCCTTGTGACTCATGTAGCAACCAATAATCTGCTATGCGGTTGCGTCGATTCTTGTCTTATCTTGACCCCTTCAGGTGACAGTCGTTCCATCTTCTCACTTCCCGGAGCCCTTACACGGGCCATACCAGCCAGCTCCAAATTGGGTGACTGGAAGGTAAGAACAGCTCGCCAGTTTATTTGCATTGGAATCTGTGTACAACTATACACAACAGTAGTGATGTCCTCAAGAAGATGAAGAATTATGAGTCAATCGGCCAAGAATGCGATTGCACGAAATAGTTTTGGTGGCTTTGGCATTTTAGTCGTACAAATCTTATCGGTTGGAATTTATGCCCTGCTTGCCACTTGCGTATTGCGCTGTAATCTAGCGTGAGGATGGCTGGTAATTCTTTACTTGCACACATTCCAACTGTCCGCAGGTGTCAGCCATCGTCGCCTCGACATGCTTCTCCTATCAATGAGAAATGTCACATATAATATTTTAGATGCCAAAAAGCGTTCGCAATATATATCTTTAGAAGCCTGTCATTATTTGTTAATCATTACTACCTCTTGAAGTTACGGACTCCACCTACTCACCTCCCCAACGATAACAGCCTCCATCTCCCCCATCTCATCTATTCTGTTCCCCTCAGGAATACTAGAAGCTCTCCTAAGCAGCCGAATTAACCACTTCACCCGAAAACACGCTACGTAGGTGCTTTGACAATTGTGGATCATGCCTTCCGCTGCAGTCATTACCAGGCCTGGGGCCCTCTTTAAAGGGGGAGGAGGGACGTGGCGGTCAAACTGTCGAGGCGGAAAGACCTTGTCGCGGGGGAGTTGTTTAGCAGCGGCGGTGGTGGCTCTCCGCGGCTATCGGTATCCAATGGGGCAATTGAAGGGCGAGAGAGACTCTGGGTCACAACGCAGAACAACGCATGACAAGTAGGGCGTGGCAATGAACGCTATCTGTTTAACAAATTGAATAACATTGCTTTCCAGGCAGGTTAGTATCTGGCGTGGAGAAGGCCATGCGGGTTTATGTGGGCGTTTCACGCGGAGAACTTCCCGCAGTGGTAGGCTGGCGAAGATCGCGCGAGATGAACGGATGATGACAGAGGTACTCTACCTCATCAGCTATATGACTTTGCCTTCCAGCGGTCAAGCACACGGTGTGGAATATTCAAAAAGCCGCGTACTGCTTCTCCTTTCGAGCTAGAAACCATGAGGCGAAAGAGCGAATCGGGAGCACTAACAGCACGAATCGTGCGATATTCACATACAAGTGGACATCTTTTGTATTCTTCGGAAATGCTAAACAATCCTAGTTTGCGCCCATCGGAAACCCGCAGTGCCCAAGAACTCTTCTCCATAGGATATTTTTCATCAATCGCACTGTTGTTTAGTTAGAATCATTAAGCCGTTCCCTTGGTAGCATTTCAAAGAGAGCCGCTCTACACTTTGACTGTTCTCTCATGATGGTGCATTGAATGATTGTGAGTTGTGGCTAATTTTCGTGCCGATACAGAGCCTCAATATCACTGAAGCAGCCGGAGCTGTGTTCCGTGTTGCCCCAACGGTGGATCTCGTTGATCCAGTCGATATAGTGCTTGATACCGCACTCCGTATCAAGACTGTCCGCATAAACCTGTTTCATAACACAGCCATTCCAGCCGCCGGTAGAACAACCATGTTTGTCAAGAAAGGTTGGCTCCAGACACCAAAATTCGTACTGCACTCCGGCAAGAAGCAGCCCATAATGGCGTACATCCGAAAGAGCACCCGGAACGAATGATTCGTCCTTTGTCCGTATGGCCCGCTGCCTAAGCCTCCAACGATTGTAGAGAACGATAGAGCCGGCAGTCACAATTTGCTGACGGCCCTTTTTTCTGCCCGTGGGATCTTTCTTGACTTCAACCGTGAGGTATGGGCACAAGGCGCGATCGAACCGGACCGAAGCGTAGAGTGATATTTTGCAACGAACTTCTGGACGGAATCCACCGGCCCAAATCCAGTATGAACAGTCCGGTTCAACATTCATTGGATGCGTACGATTTGCAGGTAGGTCCCCATGAATGATGGGAGGCATCTCCCAGAGGCCGTCGTACTGTGGCTGAAAGCTCTCTTCTCGCATTCTCACTGGCCGCCACTGTGACGGGTTGTCGGAGAAGGTCGCTATCCTCTTCCGAGATTCTCTCTTGAGTAAGAATTGGATGGCATCGTCGACCCATTCGGGCTCACATAGTGGGCCCAGTCCCTTTTGCTGCATCTCAGAATAGTTATTGAGGATACCGCGTACAACTTCACTTCCATAGTTGATCCAGACAGTGTTGCCCTCCAATCCTTTGAGCTTCCTGTAATACTCGAAACGAGTTGATGAGGCTGGTGGTACCACGCTTTTAAAGTGCTCGAAAGCGCAGTTTGCCTTGTTTGGCATGTCGGAGTCAATTATAACGCCCCTGGGCTTGAGGACGCCAGTCAGAAACTCTAGCGTACCAATTGCCGTCTTCCTCGAGGAAGAAAGTGTGTCTGGTGATTTAGCTCTATCCGCGTTTGGCTTAAAGAAAGTCGCTGGTTCTGTGAGAAATAATTCACTTTTATCAGTCCTCGAGACATCTTCTCGCAACGGTGTCCGTTCAAGGGTAGTATCTGTGGTCTCGGTCAAGCAATTCTGGACGGGGAATGTAGCGACTTCTTTCGCTGACGTGCTCGTGCTCTCGCTTGTCCTAGCATGTCCAGCGGGGTCCGGAACGTATTTTGCAATCCAATCCATAGCCGATGTATCTTTGGCGCCTTCGATATGCTTTGCATCTTGGTCAACTGTTGAAAGGGCCTCGGCGTGCCTGTAAGGGGTTTCAGCAATCTTGTTCGTAGCTTTGTCGTGAATGTCGCGGCTAAGTGAGTGTTGAAAGGTTGCCTCTTCCCTTTCATGGTCACCAATGTCTTGTTTGATGCCTTTGACAAGTCCCTCAACGATCTCGAGTTTTTCCTTCATATTGCTGAACCCTTTCCCAATGGCTCTCGCTCTGATGAACTCTACTCCTTGGATATCCTTTCTAGAACACGTGCCCGTAAAGTATTGGATTGCGCCTTGATCCGATTCCAGTGGAGCATGGACCTTCTGCCATCGGCCCTTGGTATTGCGACCGGTGATGAAGCTCCAAAGAAGCTGACGGGGCAGTCTTTTGGCGTTTCGGAGCTCTCTATAGCGATTGAAACATTGTTTTAGAGCCGTTCGAAGGTTTGTGGTCGAGAAGCTGCGAGATCGGATGGCATTTTGCTGTGTTTTTGAGCGAGCGAGAAGTGGACGCTGGACGTACGGGAGCATCCGATTGCCGAAGCTGCTTGCACTGCGTAGCAAGCCCATGCCGTGTTGGTAATGGGTGACTATGAGACCCGTCGCGGAGGGAATGTGAGGCGGAGGTTCAGACAGTGAGGCAGGACCGGCGCAAAGTTGAGTTGAACGAGTGTAAGCCGCGGTGAAGCGGAAGAAAAGAGCGTCCCGGTGGTCTCCCGTGCTGAGCGGCAGGTCGTTGATCCGGTCCGCCGGTGAGTGACGCGGCACAGCGGTCGGAAGCCAGCGAACGCTGCATATTGGTCACCTTGACCATCCGCTTACCTCGTTTGTACTAGTCCCGAATCCACTCTACCACCCTGTCTTGATGGAACAAAGCAGCCAGCGCAAAGCATATGACGCACTCTAGTAATTATCATGCCCCGCATCTCTCGCTCCCTCCCCCCCAGCAGAAACTCACTGTCGCCTCAGTTGCCTCACCCGCAACCACGCCGAGTAGTTGCTCTGGTGGCGGGGTGAGAAGAGGCATAGTGGGCAGGCAACAGAGCATGGTTGATTGGTGGAGTAAATAAGTGTCGAGACGGAGTGAGGTGGGAAGAAAGTAAGCGGAGACGCTAGGTGCGGCCCGGTCCGGCTCATCGCTCACGTCACATCATGACGGCGGCTGTCAGATTGGCTCTCGCTTCTACAACTTGAACTCTCAACAAATGCTGAAACTGTACAGTCACGTTCTTTGTTCGTAGGCTTGCCAAATGGGCACCCTGGTTATCCGGCTTCATACAATGGAAAACCGTCGGCCGCTCTTTGTCTACCATTGACGTCCTCCACCCGCTCTTTGCGGCAGCCAAATATTTGTCATTTCCCATCAAGCTGCTACCCAAACCCTATAGCTGGCGTTATTTGATACTAACCGCCGCGTGCAGCCTTTTGGCGACGCCACTCTCACCACCGGTTCGCCGGGTCGGAGTCTATGCCAATGAAGAAGCTAGACACTTTTGGCCTGGACGTTGCGTCCTCTTTCGCCAACCACCAGCTAAACCTCAGTTTGCCGACAACATTCAGCCACATGTACTCCCAGACAAGTGGTCATCCCAAAGCGTATGTTATCTTAGAAGCATGGCGGGCGTGCGCGTCTGACGGTGTAAAATAGGCCAGAGGATGACGAAAGATCGGGCTGGGTCGCATCGGCGGTGAGGTGGATGGCGCTGTATGGGTGGGTGTGGGTAAATTGCTTCCAGGCTCAGTCATGGCGTTGGGAGTTCATGTAGTGAGTACGGTGGAGCGCGAGGAGCGCGTGGGTGAGGGATTTGCCAGGGTCGAGTGAGGTGGGGAGTCGGTCGGTGACGGGCGGGAAAGCGGTTGTTATAAAACATGTCGGATGTAAGGTTGTGGAGTAGGTTGCGCCCGGTGAGATGAGTGGGTATCATCAAACTTGTGCCACTGTTGAGTGATGGGGCTTGAGATGGATGTCGGCGCACCTCACCTGCGAGCCATCTCGTCGGCGACGCCCTCAGCGTCGTTGTCAGTACGGATTGAGCATCGTGCTTGTCTGGGCGGCACAATGGTCGACATGAGACGCGGAGACATGGCCTGGGATTGCCTGAGGCGGCGTTTGGAGCCCGTTACTTTATAAGTCCGACCCGGCTCTTTTTCCGTCACCGATAGCTCAGTTGGTAGAGCGACTTCTGGCGTATTAAGTAAGGCCTGCGCATAGCGTGCAATGGTTTAATAGCGGCTGGAGGGAGGTCCCGAGTTCAAGCCTCGGTCGGTCCAAGACTCACCTACTTTTTTGCCCTGCTTTCCTTTTTGTTTCGCGCCTCACTCATGTCCCGCCACTACGTCTTACTCCATGACGTCATTGAATTAGTTTTTGCTTCGGAAAGCACGGCGTGCCTCTTTCGCCCCGGGCTTCTAAGCATCGTAGACGGCACCCGGCAAAGTCGCCACCATTCCTCCAACTAAAGCCGATTCCTGCGACTCCCTCGTTACAGTATAAACGTCACTCACTCCCTCTCTAAACGCCCTGTCGCATCATTGCGCCCTCTATCGACACTATCGACGCCAGCCTCGCTCGCACGATGAGCTTCCGTGAGTCATCCTACGCTGCCGCAAACAGCAAGCAACCCCATGCACTGATATATTTAATACAGGTGTACGAGGCCACCCGCAATAAAGGAACTTAGTCCAGCTATTCCTTCGTACCAGCCGTAGCGTTAGCTGTCGCCGTTCAACGGTGGTCGGTGCTCACCAAAAGGAAATGGACTAAAGTATTTCAGCTCCACTCCCACCTAGCGGCCGCTCTCTGTTGGAGCACAACCCCGATTTGGCGCAGGAACTGTAGTATGATACCAAGTCAAAATCGGATCCACTAGCTTGCCACGTAAGTCCCCATCTTCCCCGGTGAGGAGCACCCAACGGATCACAGACTGGCGGCTTGGACACTCCAAGGTCAATGTCCCACAGCATGCCTGTCCCACTGACCGCCTCGTTACATGCAGGAGTGATTGCTTTTCACGGTATGTATGATGGAGGCTTCTCAATGCTGCCCTACCACCGGATGCCCACCTCACCCCAATGTCATCGCCAATCGAACCACGCCCTTTTCCCGTTCACATCTCTGCACCGCGCGCCCCTGTGCGCGTCATACAGCCTCTGTACGCCCGCCAGCTTCGCTACGACTGTCAAACACTTTTATATTCAAAATCAGAGAGGCGTGGACGTGGCTCAGCAGATACCAAGCAGCCCGACAGTGGACGGTCGCAACCGTCAGGCGGGGGTGAAACACTGGAAATGCGAGCCTCCTCCACCCAAAGGCATGGATTCGCCGCACTGCCATCAGCATCGGTCCATCTAAGCGAATAGTGCGTCGATGCCTTGGTAAGACCAAAGAGCAAGTCTTTCAGCTGCTAACGGTTCCCCACAGCCCCATCAACTGCTGGTCGATGCCTCATATCCATCCTTTTCAGCTCGCGTATCTCGCCCTCTTTTCGGCTTCATGTACATCACCGCTGGCCTGAGGTCAACGACCTATGCAGCATCGCATCGTATCCAGGGTATCCTCGTTTTCAGGCATGAGGGTAGGCAGATCTAAACGTACACCCGCTTGTCATACTGTGGTCGCCATGGGAGCTGCAGGAAGCCCAAAAATTGCTGGCTGCTGAGTGAAACAACACCAAATAAGACATCCAATATGACAGGCACGTAAGACACGGCTGGCTGCTGGTGGAAGGTGCTTACCCGATCTTTCTAGACGAGTGTCGTTGATGGCACATGATCAACTCACCGCATCTTAGCTCGTATCGTCGTGGCTTGCAAGGCTCGCGGCACAGCGTTGACAGGCAGCGTAGAATTTGGATATTTGTCAGAAATTCCTAAGTTGAAACAGCTAGACAAAACGGAGACGGTCTCGTCTCGTGTGGGATCAGCATGGAGCCGCTTGAGCGTCAGCATTCGCACGGAGCGACGAGCTTCGGCGGTTGAATGGGAAGCTGAAAGTATATTCTTATCCGTAGTAGTGTGCCTAGCATGGTTTTAACTAACCAGCATTCCATGACAGGTCTCAATAACACGTCACCACCATTCCTGGACTGCCGAAATCCATCTCGAAACAGTAGACGCAGGTAAGTCTGCATCCGATGCTGGGAGACAACTTACGAAGCTCAAGCCTTGTGACTACTTTGGAAGCGGCATTCGAAAAGCATTATCACTGTCTTAACTTCCGTAGCAGTGGAAGTGCTACACGCTATAGATGTTGGCACAACGAACCATGCGAAGCTGTATGGTACGCATCACACTTTAACTGATCTTGGGACACTGTTAAGTCTAGCCGTTTTTGTTTTATCCTCACCATTTAGTTATAAAGACAATATCACACATATCAGAGTAAATCGTAGATCATTATGGTAGTTCAGGGTTTTATTTGAATCAGTCTGGTCCGTAGTATGGCTACGCTTCCACCAGCACTAACAATATTAGCGATACCTATCAAACCCAGCCCAGGCATGCTCAAACCCCTACGGCTGCTGCTTGAGGAACACCCTGCATTCCTCGGCCGTCTTCTCCAAGCTATCAACAACCTGGAGAGTTGCCTTGACCACAGCGCGGAACTTGTCCCAAGCTTTCGGATGGGCCCGCTCAGTGTGAACATACCAGGGGTCACGCTTGTACATCTCCAGCATGTACTTCGAACCCTCAGCCTTTCGGGAAACATCCTTGTCCGCCTTAATCAGCTTGATCAGTGTACCACAAACACTGCGAACACCGCCACCAAATTCGTCGAGCAAGTCATCGAGGCGCCCGAGATGAGTAGCAAGCTGCATGCCCAGCTCCTGCATGGCGTGCTTCCTGGTGAGTGGGCGCGGACGACGGTTGAGCTTCATGAAATCATCCTCAGCGGCACGCTTGAGCTTGAAGAGGGGGCGCCGTATGTAGTAGCTGGCGTTCGTGTAGTGCGTGCGGATTTTCGGGGGGAACAGGGTATGCATGGGCATGCGCTCGGGGTTCTCTGTCATTTCGGTGAGGTGATCAATACCTTCGCTCATCATGGTCCGGATCAATCTGGCAAGGTACGGAATATCGTACTTCATGCGCTTGAGGACCGTCGGCAGGTCATCGTGAGGCGGTACAGGCCAGGAAGTGGTGGACATGATGTCGGGAGAGCAGCGCGTTCGTCCCAAGGCTTACCGTGAGTTGAGAATGGTTTGCGGTGCTTGTCTTGTCTTCTTTTAAGGTTTATATAGAACCTAATGCCTGCTGTTGCTGTTATACAATGCATTGTTTCGTACATTGTTGAGTTTAACATATGGCCGGGATCGTTGCATGCAGCTAACACATGTCTTTAACGTACTTCCTTCCTGAGTACATGCTGGAGCTTGCTGTGCTGAGTGCATCCTGAGCCTATGTTTGAGAAGAACCGCCGGTTCAGCTGTAAAGCGACTAGCGAAATGGATCACCGCGGACACTATATACAAGCGGCTGGATCCGAATACTGTGATCGTACAGAAGCAAGGCATTGGCAACTTGTATCACGACGTGTTGTGTCCAAACAACCCCAGCTCTTTCACACTACTTAACTCTCAACTTCCTTTGTTGACCACATCCGGCACAAGCAGTCATTGCTGCATACTCCGACTGGGTACCCGCTACATTTTCAACGTCAACACGAACCCTGAGCAGCTCCGGGCCGCCACTGGAGTCGGAGACCAATCCTCCCATAGATCGGCCATCTCCAACATCGGTCTTTGCAACAGTCACTTTCGTCAGCAACGCCAAAGCCCTTCCGCCTTCCACCAGGCAGACCCCTTCGGACCTACCACTCCTACTCCTTCCAACAGATTCGACATGGCAAATGCACCAGACAAACCATCGCCCACCCCGCGTTTCGCCGCCCCCGCAGCAGCCTTAGCTGCACCACAACCGCCCGCCGTCTACCACCCTCTCGGCACTCCCACCATCCCTACACGCAACCCCAACAGACCATTCCCACCTTCACTCGTCCACCAACCCGCTTCCGCCACAAATCACCCAGCTTTCCGAGCTATCGGCAGTCCCGACCCCAACGCCCTCCACCACATCTCGGCAGCGCCCCGCCGCGCGCCGCCGCCGCCGCCACAGCTCGCCGACCACCCCGCTCTACGCGCCCATCCCGTCGCCAGCGGCGCGGGACAAGCAGGCGTGCCGGCACCGCCCGTGTACAGGCCGTCTGGGGCTGCGGCTCCTGATGCCTCTGCTGCGAGACGCACCGGGGTTAATGTCGGAGCTGTGCGGCGACGCTATCGGCCGCAGCGGGTGCCGCGGTGCAGGAAGGTGCGTTTGGATGGGCGGGAGTGCGGGAATGTGGTTATGGGTGGGAGGGAGTATTGTTTTGCGCATGGGGTGGGTGGTGGCGTGGTTGGTGGCGATGGTAGCGATGGTGGTGTGGTTATCGTGGGGGGGCGGAAGCGCTGTGAGCGTCTTGGCTGTGCGGGCGGGGTTGTGGGGGAGAGTGCGTATTGTCAGGATCATCAGTGGTTGTTGAGGAGATTGAGGGGGCTGAACGGCTAGTCGATGTAGGTGGGAAGAGGGGGGTGGGGTTTATTGGGGTTTGAGAATTGTGGGATGGCTGTGTAGGTGTGGATATTTTTCGGCTGCCGTTGTAGATAAAATGGGACCTACAAATACGAATACAAATAAGAAAACGGATTTATTACGGATCTTACTGTAAACTTTTATTTATGTGCTTAAGTGATGGTATATTTTTGCTTCTTAACGGTGATATATTTAAATTGTTCGTATTTGCGAATAGATACTTCTAGCTTAAGATGCGAGCTCCTTTCTCTCCGGTACCTGAATACCTCGCTAAAATACCTCTCTCTCCGTATACTAGCATTATTCCATAGTACTTCTAGTGTCGCCCGTGATAACAGGCGTCAGGTAATCTACTAGTATTTGTATAATCCGGATCGTTTCCTACGCCGCTGGAATCTGGGACTGTTCGCACCTTGCTGGACTAAGAAACAACGGAAATCACTTTAAGGGAAGCCTTGCTGAAACAGATATATAAGGCTATAGGCGATAAGAATTCTTCGCTATTTGTTTAAAGAACCCTCCTCAACGTAAAGATTCCTCGTTTTAAGATTTTACTCCATCTTCTTTCTTTGTTCGTAACGCCTCGCGCCACGATCTAACAGATTTCTTTACGTTTACCTCGACTCAGGTAGGAAATAGGTTGCATATCCATCATAGTGATTTCAGGCGGCCCACGACATCCGGACCGATCCATTATTAGCATATCACGGTTCGAGGCAAAAGGAGATTAGGTTGCCATATTTGAGGTGACATTGTTGCAACTAGCTATTCTTAAACCTTGTTTCCACTGTCAAGATAATATTAACCACATCGAGAGGATACTCGAGCTACGAGTCCAATGTCCAAATCTTCTCACGCTTGTTGAGATTACATAAAGTCTTAGCAACGCATGCTTGATCCTATAGATGTCTACATCAGTACGACTCCTAAGTTCTAGCTGCAAGAAGCTTCTCAAGCTCATCGATCCGGGCCTTATCCTCCCTCCGTTGCCTATCGTTCGCTTCGTCAGCCGCCTTCTTCCCCTCCTTTGCCCTTGCAAGCTGAAGCTCTAGATCCTCCATCCGATGCCGTGCATACTGATACAGAGTCTGGAAGATTCTGGCCTTGTCAACAATGCTAGAGGTTCCCTTCGACGTGGCCTGGTCTTGCAAGAGGACCTCGGCCGTGTGGAAGAGATGGGAATTGTGCTCCCGAAGCCGCCTGTTCTCTCTCATAAGGCGCACCTTATCGCGCACGGTTTTGGTCCAGAGTTGGTGTAGACTCTTCGCGTGAAGGGTGGCACCGTTAGCCTCTTTCGCGGCAGTCTTGGCCTCGTGCTCGAGGTCCTGACGCTCCTTGACCCAGGACGTCCGCTCCTCCTCAACTATTTGCTTCAGACCTTGACGCTCTTTCTTAAACTGCTTCTTATCCACAAAGACCATGTCTATGGTGGGGAATTCGGATGACGCCCTTGAAAAGTCCGAGCCATCGTCAGACATGTCTGCAGTCTTTGACCTGTGAAGAGTTCACTAAGCTGGCTCCTCCGTGCAATGATTAAGGCTTGAAGTGGCTTCGACAAGTAATCCAGATCAAATGCCGACGATGAGTTAATGAGCTAGAGATAGTGGTATTCACTCGTTATATAGCCAAGTTTTGGTCAGCCTTGTTCTGAGACTGCTTCATCTAATGGTCATGTACGATGTCATTGTGAGTGAACAACACGTCGGGTTGCTTTCTATATTTATTCAAGACAATGGCTTTGTCTGTCCCAAGTTAGGCTGCTGCCGGTAGCATGGTTAGTAACAGCAGGAAGCAAGATTGACGAAGACATGATCTACCACGAAGTTCTCTCGAAGTGACCTCTTGGAAATGTAGCGCGTTTAGGGAATACGTACTAAGGGCACAGAGAGTCCTCTCTATGGGGAGTGGTATAATTTTCTTGACGACATGATTGTTGCAGTGGATGACCAAGTCATGCAGCTGGCGCCCACCGTATGCGCCATTGACTACGGTGGGCGAAGCGGCTTCTTGTGTTGAACCTCCGAGCACCGCCGTCGTTGCAATTGTCGGCCGTCACCCTTTGCGCGGCGTATCTACGGAGAAGCAGTGTCCTCCTACTCCGGTCTAATACCAACGTCAGGCCTCCTCGGGGTGCGTTCCTCCAACATGTTCGTACCCAAAAAATAACCTTCCAGTGCACCGTCACTTGAGCCGTAAAAAGCATTTTCCGTCTATCGAAGACAGTAGATATGCTTGTAGCAAAGATGTTCAAATATCACCTACGCAGCAGGCGTATCTTTGCTGCGGGAGGTGCGGATGTGGCGAACGTGAAATAAGAGTAGGTTCGTCGCGAAAAAAGAAAGAAAGAAAGACCGGAAAGGAACGAACGAGCGGAGTGATCAAGCAATGACCAAACAGATTGACATGTTAGACAAACGGCTCATACGAAGGTCGATGGAGAAGCGAGTCATACACCACCAGAGTCAACACATGATGGCATTGACGGTACATAGGCGTTACATTCGTACAAAATCCGAAAAAGAAAGAAAAAGCGGCATGATGTAAAACCTGGCAAGAGAAACTGTCTACAGTCTACGTGCAAGATATCATTAACGCGTCTATCAGTGCTGGTCGTTTAATGGTTCGCCCCAGCCCCAACGCGGGCTTGGCCAGCAACCAGACCAGCCCAGAAGCCGCGGAAGCCGTAGCGCAGCTCTTGTGTAATTTGATCGTTGAGCCGCTGTAGGATAGTCCCGCTCTAACCCGGAAGGTACAGGGAGTAGATGTTATCGTGAGCAAAGTGCTGGCAAACTGAAATCAAAAAACAAACTGTTGGGAGCAAGTTTCGCGAAGCCGTAGTCGTAAACGAGATCGAAACATTTGGTAGTCTCCAGAAAGCACGACGATAACATATCGTACAGATGGTGGGCTTGCGGCTCTTTCCGAAGTAGGCATCAGAGGGGTTCGTAATCTTGCTCGACACCGCCCGGCTGCCCTCACATAGCCCCAGCCCCCATCATCCTCTCTTCCGCCGCCTTCACAAGCAACATAATCTTCCTCTGCTCCCACTCATCTACCATGAACGGCATCACATAGCCCTTCGGCTCCCACGTATCCGCATACGCCTCTCCGGTCACCGGATGTGGCGACCAAGACACGAGGTACTTGTCTGCGGACTCATCTACGATGCCACGTGACGGGAAGTACGTGTCGGAGTCGTGAGTCTGCGCGGATTGGAGACGGTGAGCGGGCTTCTTGGTCGCCCAACGGGTGGCGGGGCGCCTGCGTTTCTTGGGGGAAGAGGAAGAGGTAGAGGTTGAGGCTGCGGTGGACGAGGTGCTGAGGGAGGATTGGGAGACGCACGAGGAATAGAAGGTGCTGGAAGATGACAGACTGGTCGATGAGCGAGCTATGGTCGAGCCGGACGGGCAGAGGCCAGAGTGCCCAGTGGCCCTGCCCTCACGCTGCGTCTCGCCGTTGGACGTCTGACTCTTGATGTATTCTTGTGTGGGCTTGTGATTGCGTCGGCTCGTGGCGATGGCCGGTTTTGTGGAGGTAGAGCCCTCAGTAGTAGGCGTAATGGTTGTAGATGACGCAGTGGAGACGGACTCGGTGTCGGAGATGTCAATTACGGGAGGCTCATTGGCAAGGAGGTGGGATGCGGACGGCTTGGCGGTGACGACACGACGTGTTGTAGTCGCTCTCGCGCTCCTCGCCTTTGCTAGCTTCTCTGTGACAATTCGTCTGGTGGTGGCCTTGCATGCGGATGGCTTCTCGATGGCGAGCTTGTCAGTGGGTAGCGGCTTAGTCAAAGGTTGCTCGGCGGTGGGTGTCTTCGCGACGGACTTCTCTGCAGATGGTCTGAAGCCGACAGGCTCTTTGGGAGCGTAGTCGCTTGTAGAGACAGAATTTTCGGTGCTACTTGGCGTTTGCTTCATGGCCCGCCTCTGTTTGGCCTTCTTCTCGGCCCACTCGTGCTTGAGGGCGGCATTGGCGTAGCGTTTGGGCTCCCATGTTGGCTCGTAGGGGGCGCCGGTAGCTGGATCGATGCCCTTCCAGCCAATTCTGTAGCGGTTACCCTTCTCGCCTAGGATTGCGTAAGCCGCAAACGTCTCGCGTTTGGCGTGTGCGTCCTTGGCGAACTTGCTTCTGGGCATGGTGACGGCAGCGATGGAGAGTACCGCGGGAGATGGATGCGAGTCGAGACTCTGGTGGGTTGGGATGAAAGGTAGAGGGAGTGAGTGGAGGTGGTTTGCTGTGGATATGAAGCGCGTTGTTGTGCAACGCGACCTGACGTGACGCAACGCGTCAGTTGTGAGACGCGTCTGTCCCCCGTTGCACTCGCGTTTCTGCAGGGCAGGTCTGAAACTCAAGAGAATCAAACGTCCTGGCTACACGACGAGAAATCTTCAAAGGGGTAGAGCCGCAAAGCCCTCGTCAATGCCCAGCCCGATTATTCGCATACTCGAGACCCCTCTCCAGCTTGACCCAATGAGCCATCGATATTTTCTCACAGCCTGCTGTGAGTCTGCAGTGATGTTGACAGCCCACTCCAAATGCAACGCGTAACTCCCCACCAGTTTGACATTCCTCCTAAAGTGCCTTCTTTCGCAGTCCGTCTCTGTCGCTAGCCTCATCCAGAATTCTGCTAACACACCATGTGCATACGGAATGATTCCAGGCCTTGTCGCTAATCCAAGCAAGCCCAAGATGTGTTCGATGCGCTTATGTGCAGTCTACATGACTTAGAGCGTCTGGTGTAGCTGTTTCAGCACGCCAATGAGCTTGGAGAGCTCCCATGTGTTCCACTCTTCTCTAGTCAAGAAGAGCTTGTTTGGGGCGGTGGAGCGAGAGAACAGACTAGGGAGTAGGGCTGAATCCAGTGTCTTGTATTCGGATCGCGGGGAGGAGAACGGAGGGGACGGATGGAGTGTTTTGGTTTCGAGTACCAAGGGGAGAGGGAGTCTTGCGGGTCCTTGGCGTGGCATGGCGGCGGGCAGTGACATACATACAAGTTCTGTCTTGATGAATGCTATCGAGAAAACCCCGACATGGTGATATTTCTGTTGCAAGCTCTGGAGGACATCTTTTCTGCCACAACTCCATGCGGTGCCCGAGCAGTCAGCATTTTGGAATTCTCATTCTACTTTGTGGAAAAGAGAAGTATAAAGCTATGTGAATAGGTCATTATCATTCTACGTTATCGAAAGCAGGATGGTATGTACAGTCCATCAATAGAGAAACTGATCATCCGTGATTTTGCTTGTCTTACTAACTGTGATCCTTACGGCGGGTTGCTTAAAGAAAGCCCACGTACATCTATCGAACCGTAGTGTCGCATTAGAAATTTAGAAGATACAAGACAATATTCCTGAGGACATTCCTATAGTTTAAATCTTGTATTTTCGCCTGCGTGCTGGGCTCTATCACATGGAGGTGAAGCACCGCCCTTTCTTGATACAAAAGCGAAAGGTCCTTTGAGTCGTCATGAGTCAAAACAAAAATGGTATTTTCGGAACAATGCAATTGTTTTCGAACGCATTGTTAATGAACAGTCCCATACAGCAATACTCACAACGTATATAAGTACGCACAGAATACGGTAGCTTTCCATTCCCCAGCTCGTGCCGGAAACTCGAAAGCCCCACGAACGACGCATCAACTACGACTCGAAACAAAGCTTCATCACAAACGGCAAGGCCTAAGCTTCTCAACATGTCTGACGGTCCTCCCGCAAGCCGAAATGTGGCTGATCCTATATCGCCAAGCAGGTCGAAGGCTGTTGGGGCGGATGCCGTGAGTGTGGCCGAGGCCCTACAGGACCAAATCCTGAAGCTCCTCGAAGACCCTCAAGCTGCCCAGGGCACCACCACCACTGATGTCCAATCGGGCTTTGCTTATCTGACGACCGTCATCAAGCTCCTTGACAATAAGGCACGCGCTTTGGACTCCCTTGAAGCCATGGTCCCGTATTTCACGCGGCTCGAGAACGAGAACAAGCGCCTTAGAGAGGCCAACCGCATCTTGCAAGCCCGGGATGCCCTTGCAGCGGACCGTGAGAGCAAAGACCATGATGAACGTTGTGTCCGCCATGGATTTTGCTACAGCATGATCCGCAATCTCCGGGAGGATGTTGCATCCAAGGACAACATCATTGCCTCCCTGAAGAAGGAGGACGCCCAGGAGCATAAGTGCAAGCATCTCCGTAGCGATCTTCTTACTGACAGGGCGGGAACATAAGAGATGGATGGAGGGCGGCTCATTGGTAGCAGACATTCAAGAGAACGGCAACCTTTGAGCCGGGTAGAAATGTAGAGAAAACTCAAGAAAACAATTTAGTTGATCTGAGCCTGAACGTACCAGTATTTCCTTTTGAAAGACTCACCTCTTTCGTCCTTGTGCATACCGCCAATTGTAGTTTTACGCCAGTTTCATTGATAAATCTTCTAGTAATGACGCGACCCGACGTTCCTACATTTCGTACTCCTCTATTCTAACCTAGTCAGTATCATCTTCGGAGGGTATAGAAGCTAATTTAGCTGCAGTCACGTTTCAGCACCTGCACAGCATAGTAACAGGGCCGTGTGAACAGTTCATTCTACGCAAGGCGCTGGACGTTCCCATCTTTTCTAGCCCACAATGCAAGGGCTCCACAACAGACTGCTCTAGCGCTGATGAAACTTCTCATCTGCAAAGCCCCGCGGAAAGAGGGCTGGTTGCCCAAACGAACTGAATCATCTAGCGGCGATTTTCTCCTCTGCAACCCATGCAAGAGTCTTTCCGACAATTCAGGGCAGATTTAGCTATGCGCACCCACCCGTAATTGTTTCTCTTTCTACATAAGGCAAAAACTCGACCCAAACGCCATCAATAATCCATCAGCTCCTTCAAGGGGTTCTTCATCTTCGATGGTCTAGTGGTGATGATTTCCGCTTGTCAAAACAGTCTGTTCTAGCAAGCGCGGGAGACCGGGGTTCGGTAAGATTCCATGTTCGATTCCTGTCTGCAACCAAATACTAATGATTAATAGATTCCCCGTCGGAGAGAATATCTTTTTTTTTCTTCCATGATGGAACTGCGTAGCAGATTCAGAAGTCTTCGTTAGACTCTTGTGTTGTAGTTTTTTGGCATTGTGAGGTCCGTTGCTGGGTGTCGAGAGCGGGAGCGGTGGATCAGATGCGAAAATTTTTGGTATCGGGAGCCGAACCCGATCTTCGGGACCGACGCTAACCGGAGTTGGTAAGTCCGACACTCTGGTACCCGGGCGCGCTAGCTTTTTGCGCTGGAAGGGTTTCATAAGGCGCTGGGATGGGCTGTGGGGCAGTTGTGCATGGTGTTGGGCCGGGGTCAGGTCGATCCGCTGGATTGGTTGCTGGACCCTAGGCAGTCGAATCGGTTTCATGATACTCCTTTACGTGGTGTTTGCAGCTTCAATCTCCTTTCTGCAGAACAAAGAGGAAGCACGCCCCCTACGGCATAGTTCGTCGAGGTCAGCTTGAGAATATGTAGCTCATGAGTAGGACCAATCGAGCCAGGACAGAGTATGCAGTCATTGCCAACGAATGAGGACGCCAAGAACGCTCACATCTATATCTGCCATCTAATATGACCGTTTTCTTTCGTCAACTCGACCTTTCAACAGTCCGCCTCAACCATTACCGCATAGTCGTCTCTCGGGCTGAGGGGTGACGTTGTAACCACCCCTGCAACCTCGCCTGCACACCATCGCTTGTGGATGCGATCGGCAATTTCGAACAGAGCGAATGCTGCGGCACGGCCCGCCCCGCGAAGATGGTTACACAACAGCTGCCAAATACATACTCACGCCAAGCCTTTCACCTGCCCTGATCCGTCCCGACATGTGGCTTCAAGATACGCCCCCCACTGACCGTTGACCATGACCGTTCCGTATGGCCATCCCTGGGTATTCTTGGATCCAAGCTTTCCTTGCGCAACGAACACTTCTCCCAGCATGAGCGGTTGTTTTATATTTAACGATGATGATCGACCTTCCTTTTTAGCACCGATTTATCTGCAGATAAAGTGGCAAATGGACGAAGGCATTCAAGGACATAGTGAAGCCTTCCTAATGAATTGTATAAGCTCTATGAGTGCTTTCCGCCTCACATTTGGCGTAAATACAGCGCCTCGCATATCCTCACCCGTAATTATACAAGCCACCCGACTTCATTCGTACCGACGTTCCACCCCGCGAAAAGATCTAACACGGTCCTAAAAACCACAACCCCAAGACCCAGCTTTCCAACAGGCGCGCTGGTATCAACCACGCGGAATGCATCCCAACAGCCACCTCACAGCATCGTCTCATCCTCCGCATCAGCCTCTCTCCCTCACCACCCGGCAAACCCAGCTCCATCCCACACCCAAATCAAGCACACCACTCAGCACGCCCTCTCCCCCGCCCTTTTCATCTCCCCCAACTCCCTCAACACCCCCTCCGCCACACCCATCCCATCCCTCACCCGCCGCAGCGTATGCACCACATACGCCCACTCCTGCCCCGTCGCCGGCACCACCGGCACCAGCACCTCCTCCATCCCCCGCAAGCTCTCCACGTCCGCCTCCAGCTCGTCCACGTGCGCCTGGCACGCGACCGACGCCGGTGCAGCACCACCCACGTTGTTGCGCATCTTGCCGAGGCCGAGCGAGATGCGCGAGTAGTCGGCTTCGAGCTTGGGGGTGTCGAGGTATTCGAGGTCGGTGTGGGGGTTTTTGTCGGCGGGGGAGGGGAGGTAGGTGGAGAGGTGGTTGGTGAGGTGGTTGAGGTGGGTGGGGAGGAGGGCGGTGAGGGCTTCGAGGAGGAGGGCGAGGAGGAGCTTTTTGGGATGCATCGTGGGTGGCGCTGGTGGAGTGGGGGGGTGGTTGCTTTTGGTTGAGGACTTGGCCGATTGTTATGGGGGGCTTGGAAGGATGAGTGATGCTTGTGTTTAAAGTCGGATTTTGTATATGAGGTGTCGTTGATTCTGTTTGAACAAAGACAGAATGCTTCGCGCTAAGTGCATTGTTCTAGGGTGTCTTGGATTCGCAGGTGGCCCGTATTGGCGAATTTGCGATATGACCGACACCGTGAACAAAGCATCTCGTGAAAAGCAAATAGGCCGAAAGGTGTCGAGCAATCTAGGTTGTTCGCTTTGCTCACAGAAAAAGGTCTTAAGAATTATACTCTAAGAATAAGTTTCTATGGTTTAGTTACGACTGAAAAAAGGCTATTGACTGGCCGGATTTGGTGGTGGAAGGGTCGTCCGAATCCAGTGGCCCAGGTGAATATTGGCAATTCCTGTTAAAGATTGTAGGCCACTCGGGATTCCGGGGTTTCAAAATGCTGTGGATGGGGATGTGGGGAAGTATGCCAAGCAACATTGAGTATATTAGAGTCGCTTAGGAGGTCAAAGATATCGTCGAACGAGCGTAGGCAGCAACGGCTCCGTTATTTCGGTTGGCTACTTTATATGCTAGCATCCGGGGGTTGGAGCTCCACGACAATGCGAGCGGCGTGACCATGTATGTATAGGTGTTCCATCTACTAGGGTCACATCGCGCCCTCAAGTGCGACGTCACGATACCGTTGTATATACTTTCAACCCACCAAGTAAGAATGAATCGGCTATTTTCTTCGGGCTTACCTTGCTTTTGTTATAGCGTCTGCATCTGCCGCGCCCCATTCCAGCTCGAATTTCGTCTTTCTCTCATGGTCAACACATTCACATAAATGAAGTCTGACGATTTGATGCACGAATAACTTACGGGTAAATCGTAAATCGTGGAATGCAAACATCCATAGGGGGTTGGGGGAAGTATTCTTAACATGAAAGGGATAACTGTTAGCTATCTCCCGCTCTCTCTCTCTTTGTTTATTTTTTCCTGTCTCTCGTTGTCACAAAATGAACCAAGACTTGATACAAGGTGAATGTGCCAGCGCGGCCGGAAGCTGGCAAGCGTATGCCCTAAGCAAGCCACCACCGTCTTGGGATCTACTTAGCCTACATACTTGAACCGGGGAGTTATCGAATCATAGTAATATACTTCTTGCGTGTAGTCTGGGGCAGATGACTGCATGATTGATTAGTCAAGATGGTGACGTTCTCAATCCCAGGACGGCATTTAATCAAGCCCAAGCTTTTGAGGTTGATTGACCTTGTCATTGTAAATTCCACCCCAGTATTGATCTTGAAAAAACCCTCCACTCGACAATTTCAGCCTCTCCTGGCATGATCGCCTGCAAGTTCTACAAACTCGCGATTCGATTGAAGTTCAAAGACGGGATTCGTAGCCTCCAGCTCGCCCGGGCCTCGCGACATTCCACCCCTTTCGCCTTTTGCGGTGGATCCACGCGTTGTATTGCTGGAGAGCTGCGCGAGGCTCTCGTACATCGGTGGAGTCTCGCCTCCGTGCCCAATGTTCGCCATGGTTGCACTTTCTCGTCTCAGCTGCTCTTGCGTTGGGGCTGCCCACCGTCGTCGACAACAGTAAACTAATATGAAGACAAAAGTGAGAATAGCGGCCGCACCGACGCCCATGCCTATTCCAATCTTCCCGCCACTTGATAAGCCATGGGAACTGGGCGTCGATGCGGGCAATGACGAGCCGTTCTGGCTGCTGGCGGTGCAAGTCAATGCCCCCGTGATGATGTTCTGATTCTTGTAGTCTTGGAACGGCGAACAGTCGAAGTCCGTCGCAGTGGTGTTAAGAATGAACCGGCCAGCTTTTTGGAGGCTGGGGAGCGAGACACTTTGAAACTCATTAGTAACGAATGCCATTTTTCAGGAGAAGGGAAGTGGACTCACTTGGCCAAGTTTCCCTGTAGAACCACTCCTTGGGGCGAGGTTTGTAGTTTTGGAAGTGTCAAGTCTTGCAGCCGGGCGTTGTTCTGAACAGTCAAGCCACCGCAGCGAACCAGGACGGGGAATTCGAGATCGGTCAAGCCTTGGTTGTCTTGTACGAGGATGCCCAGAACGTCATTGCCCACACTCTCGAGCTTGGGTGCGCTGTACTCGGTAAATGCATTGCCTGCCAACACGAGTTCGTATGCTGTAGTAAGTGAAGGAAAAGACACCCCAGTCGCATTTTCGATGTCGACTTTCTGCGCAGTGGACAGATTCGGAAAAGAAACTTGAAGCCCAGGAGCGTTATTGGTGATGATTATCGTGGAGGAATCGGAGGCAGTCGTGGATGCCACCGACATAGTGATGTTCGCCAAGTCGTTGTTGAACGTGGCGTTGAAGCCGTTGGTGGTGCCGTCCGGATCGATCCCGTTGAGGCTAGATAAGGCCGTGTCACTTATCACGAAAGATGAACAGTTGCTGATGGTGGCGTCGAATCCGAGGTTTGACAGCGCTGGCAGTTTGACCAGCCTCAGCTGCTGGCCCACGGTTGTAAGCTTGGGCATGTTCAAGGTCTCCAGATTGCCAAGCTCTTGCAGGTACATGTACCCCTCGATCACTTCGAGTGAGTCTGCAGACAGCGAGCTCAGTCCCTCGGAAGACTCGGCGAGCAGGTATCCATCGAGGTTTTGGATGCCATCGAGGGCGATGTCTCCGGTTGCGTCGCCGGGAATCTCAATGTTTCCGGTGAAGGTTTTGCAAGCAGCGAGCGGCGTGGCGTCGGCATGATTTCGAATGGTTGTGATCGCAGTTGAGCACGACGTTCCCTCTATACCGTTGGTTCTTAGCGTGGAGCTCGTCTCACGTGCCGCGTGCTGACTTACGGGCTGTAGCTCCCTGGCCCACGACGAGGGCGGAGAGGACAGCAGTAGCTGCCACTGACTGTTGAAACAAGCCCCGGCGTGGCGGCATGTCCTTGTTCCATGCAAGTATACCGGTGCCTGTTTCGCATCGGATCACGGTATAGGTGCTTGGTCTTTATTACGGAGAGGTGAGGGAGAGCGGGGACGGCGAAAACCCCGTCAGCTTTGCCCGTTATTGCTGGCTCCCGTGTCCATCACCTGGTGCGGAATTCGCCCCCCTTCCCGTGGTGGGCTGTTCGCTGGCATGTCCTGGGGGAGCACTTACCTAAAAGGGGAAGTGGTCAGCACTAAGCGTGCCGCGCCGGATCCATCTGCGGGAGCCGTACGCGGGTTCCTCATGCGGATTCCGATGGCGCAGCAAAGCCGGCGCTACAGCCTTGACGGGGACCCGTCCAGTGGCGCCCGATGGCTTGCCGTTTCTCGGGTCGCTGTTGCAGCTTCGCCTCATATATCCCTCTTCACATGCATTACCCCGCACCCGATCGTCCGCTGCATTACGGTGTTGTGCACACAGCGGCTGGTCAATTCAGAGCCACCAAACGACCCGGATGGACTCGGCCACGTGCTGATTTTGCGCATAATCTGTTCGCAGTACATGTGCTTCGGCCTACCGCACACTTGTGCATCGCAACCATGTCAAACTTCACCTGTCCCGGCTCGGTCGCAGATGCCTGGCGGTCTTGTCTCTCGGGCTCCAGATTCGTGGGGTGCTGTCAAGGCCAGCCGGTCGATCCCTGCGACCTAGGTTGCAATCCGGGGAACTTGTTTCCGGCTTCTTTCAACTCCGACTTGGACGGGGAAATCCCGCCGCTCGAGTGCAATAATCCAGAAGCGCAATTCTACGTCTGCTCAAACACCAGCCCGTCGTTTTTAGGCTGCTGCAAATCAAACGCGTGTGCCCAGAGTACTGGCTGTCCCCGCGAAGACCTTTTTCCCGCATTCCTGGCCAGCAATCCTGACGCCACATCCGTTTTCAAACCGACCGGAGTACCTTCTGCCTCTGCAGCCGCACCGTCTGAGGCATCTTCATCACATTCGAACACAACCGTGGTAGGAGCCGCCGTCGGCGGAGGTGTTGGCGGTCTCTTAATCCTTACTCTCCTGGCTCTCTTCCTTTGGTGGAGAAAACGGCGGCGAAGCATCCGGGGCCATGAAGCCAAGAGACCTGTGACTGTTACCAGCGATGGGCTCCCTCATCACGATCACAATACCACGGTCGACGATACAAACCACCAGCCGAGCGAGCTCTCGGCGACCAAAGCGGTGCATGCAAACGGTAAGTCTTCCCCACATAGAGCACAAAACGCACTCACTAAACCACGCAGTGTGGCAAACTCCGCCGCCGAGATATATCTCTCCTCCGCCCCAAAGTCCCTCCGGAGAAGAATATGTGCAAGCTCCCGTTGAACTCGAAGCGAATCCACCCCGCGAACCCGGAAAGGGAACGAAGTGAAGAGCTGCGATGCGCCGATGCGTTTCTTCGGTATTCTGCGGCTTTCGAATTTCCAGACCGATACATCGTAATTAGCCTGCTCAACCTTTTAGATAGACACTTGCAATTACTGCAGGTGAAATGTAATCATACCAGATATCCAACAGACATGCAGCGTGCCGATTGAAGGGTTCTCGATCTCATCTGTATTTCCTAAACGACACTAGACCCGTTGTATTCAAACCCCAACCATCAGTCCTATCGCGGAGAATACTATCGCAAGGATGCCGCCTGATGAAAGTACAGTAGTCTTCCCGCCAACACCCTTTGAGGTGGCTGCCGCAGCCGCGGACCCTGTGGCGGTGGAGGACGAGTTTTGAACGCTATTTCCCGTGCTATTGTAGCATGTTCCGCTTTCGCTTTGGCACCCTTTGTCCAGACTGCAGTGTTCGGTAGTGTTACCGCAGTAGCTACGCACATCAGTCAGCTTCTCGCTTTGATATACTTTTTATCGGGGGCGGTCTTTTACCCTCCACTGCTGCAACACGGGCCATACTGATAGACTCCAAATTGCTTAAATGCATTTGAGGCGGCGTGTGGGGAGCAGATGGCATTGTTATACGCAGAGCCGCATCTCCCGTCGCAACGGGGACTGGTTCCCACTCCGAATGCCCAGCTACATTCTGGCTGGTTGAGGGTCAGGTTGTTGGACTCGCATTCCCCGTAGTCGGATTGGCAGCTGTCTCTGCTACAGTAGTCCGGCCCAGTACCACAGTAGCCTCCCGAGCTGCGAACAGTCAGAGTCGGACGCAGCGAGCTGGAAGGCAAGGCCATACCTGCAGCAAGGAGACGTGCCGTTCAAAAGACACATTTTCCCATTT
This sequence comes from Diplodia corticola, assembly GCF_001883845.1. Taxonomy (NCBI): domain Eukaryota; kingdom Fungi; phylum Ascomycota; class Dothideomycetes; order Botryosphaeriales; family Botryosphaeriaceae; genus Diplodia; species Diplodia corticola. The sequence goes on from NW_017971504.1 coordinate 319,718, forward strand.
GATGGGCCACATTGACCGTCTGTGGTCAGCGGGTAGCTCGGGCTGGGTGGCTGTCCTGCCGTCGAATTCCGTGTTGTTGTCGAGTTCTGTGCTGCGACGAGACCGAGGAGGAACGCCTGGAAAAGTATGAATGCAAACATCGTGGCCGTTCAAATTCACGGATTATTTGCAAATGGTAGCGTCAAAGGATGTGCACAAGGATTGCCCGTACTGGCTGTCTACCACCATTTTGCTACACCATTGAAACACACAAATTCATCGTTTCTTATAGGGCTTAAGTCTCCCCGGATCCCATAGTGTTACCTGTGGCTTATTGCGCTTGGCTGAACAGCCGTGGTACCTTGGCCTATTGTTGTAGCCGCTGCAGTACGGTATGTTCCGTTTTCTAAAGCTGTAACTACGGACTTCGGAAAGAAGCCTAGCGTGGGGGCAGTGGTGAGCTGTCTTGCCAAGAGGAGTCGTGTATGGTCCGGTATTATTAGCGATTGTGTTAGTGCTTAGCGACGTACCGAATGTGGGGTTCTAGATTCGTCCATGATATTGACACGCGACAATTGTCAGCCTGGCTCAGCCGCACTTTTGGCCGTCAGGATCGATAAGGTCTATTGATCTACATGGTTTAGCGGATGCCTGTAAAGTCTATGTACGTGGTAAGCTTACCTTCTCTTGGAGTTGCTTTTGGTCGACGGGTGATAAGTTCATCGAGTCTTCCATCCATGGAAATTTATCTCCAACCGTATACGATATACCAGCACCGTCGTTCTATACGTCAAACATCAGTGTACATGCTGAGCCTGGAGACGTCGTCGGCGCCATTCTGGGCTACTCGATATGCCGCAATGCGCACCTTTCCGAAAATCGCCACATTGGAATATTTTGGGTGGATCTGCATACGATGCATTTCACGTGAATGGAGCTACTCTAGAACCAGGCAGATGCACGAATGGCCCGTCGCACATTATTGCGTTCCCCTGTCAAGTCAGCACACCATCCTGCTGTAAGAAGTTGTGGTCTCGGAGATCGGTCTTCAGCTGACAGATTTCACCTCTTTACCGAGGACGCAATGCAATGATTAGTGTGATTGGAGGGAAAAAGCAAAGGACCAACGCAGGCGCTAGCATTTCTTTTTTCCACTGATGAGGATACTTGACTCCGGATAATCAGTAGTACTGCCGTCAAATTCATGTAAGGCGAACACTCAGCTGCGCGATAGAGAACAGAACAGACGCAATCGTTCCGGCCCGCAGGAAACATGCATAGGAAAAGTAACCATCACGCGAATGTGTGACCAGCAGTGACTTGGGTCAGCATCTGTCCGTCTGTGTGGGGAGACAACATTGGAGTGGGCAGTACTGAGACAGTTGGACAGATGTCGAGCTATCGGAGAGGCTTCTCCGGAGTCTGACGGGCCAGTGATGATGAACAAAAAAAAGGTAAACTTTTCTCAGGAGAAGGTGGCAATTCGAAGCAAGGTACTCCCTGCTAATCGTGCAGTAGCGCATCTCATCGATGATGCACCTGTTCACCTTCTGCCATCACATCCGACCGTGATCAACTAAACAGAGAGACAAAAAATTGCAAAGAATCGGTCCCAGTGCTTGCCGTTGGCCTTCGTATGTGGGCAGTCAGACTACATATCTAGGCTTTAGTATCAGTTTTCCAAAGCATCTCGCTACCTCTACAAGCAGTGCGATATCTCCCCAAAGAAGATGCCGGTGGGTCCATTCCTTCGGAACATATCCTGCTGATCTGGTCGAGCGTTGATGCTGGCTGATGAATCCCGCATGTTTATGTCCCCGAGGCTTGTCATGCACACTTGAAAATCCGCACGACAAGCCTACCCAATCATCCGTCTCATAAATTTTCGGCCACATTAAAAGACGAAATTTATGCCCTACCACTATGGGCTCTAGGTTGCAATGGTCGTATGTGCCGTCGTACCTGAGTTGGCTTGGCTAAAGAATTATTGGGCCATATCGACATCCGCAAGGACAATTTATAAGTATGATATTCTAGAAAAATAGTGGAAATGGAAGCGGCGGAGGTTGAGAGTCTAGGTTCTTGGTGTAAAGAGGGGGTTACTGCATTTACACGACGTAGGAATAAGATATGAGTGAAGGGTATATCTTGCACACCGAGACATCTCGTAACCAAAGTACACTACATGCTTACTGCTGCAACAACTCTTTGTAGTCCGGGAGATCCCATCCTTTGACGTCTTCACGGAGAATCCAGCCAAAAATATTGATCTTTAACAAAGCAGCCGCCCACAAGAAGAAGTTTATGACAACAACACCAAACGACGTCGATGACAGCATATCCCAGACCCCATCCTTCTTCGGCAACCCTTTCTGCACCTGGTCCATGAAGGGCCGAAACTTTCTCTCATAAGCCTCGAGCGCAGCTGCGAGACCATCCTTACCACCTCCCCGTCCACCAGCGTCCACTCCATCAAAACGTCCACAGTGTCTCCCGATCTCGCCGGCGAGGATGTAAGCGCCCACCATGGCGGAGGAAGTGCCCATGCCCGTGTTTGCCGACGGACAATAAGCGGCGTCGCCAACCAGGGCCACGCCGCCGCGGGACCAAAAATCCAGCTTCACGACACCCATACGCTCGCAGTAGAAATCGTCGACATCGTCAAGAGCCTTCACGATCTCTTCCGTCCGCCACCCCGCGCCTTTGAAGATCTCCGCAAAGGCCGCCTTCTCCTCCTTGGCGTCTCCCCGGCGAATGTTCTTGAGCTTGTCCGACTTCGTCTTGCTGAAGAGGTAGGCCTGGATCGCATGTGGGCTGTGTCTCCGAACGAACACGGCCCGGCCGCCGGGCGCCATGTACGACGTGGCGATGTAGTCGTCACCCTCTCGCATCGGCCGCGGAATGGTAAAATACGCGACGTAGACGTCGCCGAACGGCAGGAATCCATCAGCAGTATCAGATCCGAGCATCATCTTGCGGGTGCGCGAGCCCTGGCCATCGGCGCCGATCACGAGATCGAACCCGTCCGTCGTCCCGTCGGCGAAGCGGACCTCGACGCAGCGGTTCTTCTCCTCGAAGCTCTCGATCGACGTCCCGAAGATGTACTTGGCCCGGCCTCCGATGGCGTCGGACAGCAGCCGGCACAGATCGCCCCGCATGATCTCGAAGTCGGTGGTGAAGCCTTGCAGCCCCTTGCCGGACTTGTTTGCGGGGAAGTAGGCCCACCGCCGTCCCGAGCCGTCGACGATTTGTAGGCCTTGCTCCGGGGCCGACCGGGAGCGGAATGCCTCCTCGAGGCCCATGCGTCTCATGACTTCGATTCCGTGGCCGCGCAGATCCACCTGCAGGCCCGTGGCCCGCAGGCTGGGGAACCGCTCGACGATGGTGATGTCGTGGCCCAGGTTTGCGAGCCAGAAGGCGAGGGCGTTGCCGGCGATGCCCCCGCCGCTGATGAGGATCTTTAGCTGTGCCATGGCGTCTTTTGTGTTGTGGGCCGATGGGCGTAAGCGGATTGAGTACTCGCGGGCGGAAAGGACGCACTGCGTACCTGTGAATGATGACAGATGTAAGGACAGCTTCAAGTGTTCGATGCTGATGAGGAGGGCAACTGGCGGTACGATGAACTTGTTAAATAGGACCGGTACACTCGGTGTTTTGACGCGCATCAACCCGACTATGTCCGGAAAGTGAAAACACCGTTAAAGCCCGGCTCGGCCGTAATATTTGGTCGTCCGCTACATCACCGAAATCCTTCTCGGTAAACACAGCGGCAAACCCCGAGTGCGTGCTCATCTGTTCAGCAATTGAATCTCAAGCTCTTATGATGTGTCCGGTTCTTTTCCGATTCTGTCATGTAATGAGGCCGCCTCTGAAACGTTTATTGGTCGGAAGTCCATGTGATTTCTTATTGGTTTGTACGGAATAAAAATTGTGCAACGAACAGAAAATCATGAAAGGGAAATATTTCGAGGCGAAGACTGTAGCTCGGTCCGCCGAAAAACGAGCCAACACGCAATGGAAAAAGATAGCTCAGCACATCAGGAAAAGCCCGCATCTGGGAAGGAAAACTCAAAATCCAAGTCGAATCCAAAACCAAAGCCCCCTTGTCCGCTACCTGGACTAGCCGACAACGGGCCTGGATCATTGTTGTCCGATAGAGCAAGAAAGTCAGCCCGTGTCTGTAACAGATCACGGCAAAATTCAAGACTGTCCTTTGCACTCTGGGCAACCTTCAACTCGCACGCTGTGCCTCCTTCTATCGCCTCGACCTGAGCCACAACCATGCTCAGAAACATGTGACTCTTGATGTTAGTCTCGCCTTGCCGAATGCGGTCCAACGACAGCCACATCAAGTCTTTCACAGCCTTCCTGAGAAGGTCCAAGTATTGGGAGTTGCGGTGAAGCGTCCCGTCAAGCCGTTGGGCTTCAGCCTGGGCAATGAGCTCGAGGCTGATGACGGTGCACGCGTACCTGAAGCCTTCCCGGAACATGCCTCCGCCGATGGCCATGAGATGAGAGAAGCCTTCGTCCGGCTCGGGCGAGACGATAGCCATGGCGGTGTCCAGGCTGGCCTTGAGCGAATAGTGGAACAGCGGGTTCGTCCGCGCTTTGCTGGCGAACGGGCAGTGCAGGGGGACCATGAACCGGCGAATCAGGTAGTCTAGTAGATTGCGGTGGAACGGCGTTATGCCGGATCGCTCGTTCGCTCTCATGAAGCTGCTACATGCGCAGTATGCGTCGGTGATCTCTGAGCTCAGCGCGAGAACGTCCAAGTAAGAGAGTTCGGAGCGCAGGCCGTTTAGAAGGTGGAGGACGCGGAGGCGAGTTGGCAGGGAATCGAGTAAGAGGAGCTGAATCGAGGTCGTGGTGTAGGTACCCTTGGGGTGGGGTTGAAGCGTTGTGGTCGAGTCGTTCATCTCATCGTCGTCGTTGTTGGAGGGTGCCTGCGTGTCAAAGTCGTCAAAAGAGATCCTGGGCGGCATGGCCGAGTCCAAAGACGACTGCACGACCATCTCGAGTATGGTCGCCCACAGCCTCCTGCGGAGTTCGGCTTGCAGCACGGACATGGCCGGAAGATGTTTGGGATCACGGTGCAAGCCAATCTGCATGGCTCGGTGGATGACCGATCCCATTGACACCCACACCAGGTCGCCGCCGATTGAGAAGATCTGCCTCGCCAAGATCGACAAGCAGTGGATCTGTAGGCCGGATACCTCCAGGCGGTCCTTTTCCAGTGGCCCGGAAAGCCACGACTGAGCGGCATAGACCCATTGATGAACCATGTTGCGGAATCCGGCGTCTGCGTCGCCATGCTCGTGCAGGCTTGATCCGATCCCAATGACGAGCAGAATCTTCAGGCGCAAATCGATTGGGGCACTCTCGGGATCTCTCCAGTATCTCTCGTACTCGGCCCAAAAGGTAGAGACGTGGAGTATCCGGTGGGTGGACTCATAGGACTGGAAATACAGGGATGCCATCTTGTCTGATACCTCACGAGAAGGGAATGCAAGGCTGAATCCCGGGCGCGAGAGACGCCGACTTGGCCGTCCGACCTTGAGCTTCCTTGCTATCTCTTTGCATTTCAGGAGGAGGTGTCCCATCTGTGCAACCAGCGCTCCAGTTTCGCCGCCCTGGAACGAGGGCCCCTTTCCAGTACCAGTCGCTTCGGCAAAGCATGCATCGATAGTTGCGAACTTGGATGATAATCAGTAGGGAGCGAGGTGCTACAGGTTGACGCACACCGTACCTCCGGGGCCGTCCCCAACCAGTTGCTCCATCTCAGCGTCCTCGTTTTGTTCAGAGTTATCTGAGAGTCCTGCAGACCAGACTGACGCTCAAGTATGTCCCGGCCAGTCTCTGTTAGTGCTTTGATCGGACTGGATGCTGTAGGTTGCTGCACTGGTTCGGCCTCTGATGTGGGCGCACGTGGTGGGGTATCGTTACGGGCGTCGTTGCCAATATCGGTCAAAGTATCGTCCTGTCCTGCCGCTGCTGCCACGACTCGGGAGCCGGATAGCTGGCTATGAGGCTCGGTGATTGGCCTGTCTTGGGTCGAGGTTGACTCGGGCGGGTGCGGGGTGACGGGGCTATCGCGGTAAACCTTGTAGGTACACGTATACCTGGCTGAGACGCAGTGTGTGCAAGGGTCCTTGCGGTCGCATTTGATCTTGCGACGCCGACAAGCAAGGCATGACAGAGCCGGCCGGCGGCGGCGTCGGGGTTGGGGCTCCATGAAAGCTGGCGATGAAGTCGGTCGGCCGTATGGCAGCTTGTTATCTCCGCTGGCGGGGTAAGTAGTCGTAAGCCCGAGCTGAGTCATCGGCCGTAAGCGAAAATGCCGGGTTTTGCTGGAGTCTGCCATCCTGGCAAGCTTGTGAGGGCTCGGCGACTCGCTGTCTAAGTTTGTGTGCTTCGTATATGGTCGCCGGGTCGGTGTATGAGAAGGTAAGAAAAGCGATCAGACCCATCGTGAGCGGTGGCCTTTCTTCATCACAAACCCCCGAAAAATCCGAAGATGCTGTGGAAGACCTGGCAAGGGGGGGGTAAGGGTACTGTTGAGAACACTGGGTGCAATCGTGTCTTTATATTAATCAAATCTTCCCTGACCCGGCGCCTTGCATCCTCGACGTCGGTCTCACTGATCGCCATCAACGCGTTCAGGTTTTTTTTTTTTTTTTTCGCGAATTTCGATCCTGCTGATACCAGCGACGGACGCGGTCCTTTAGCTCATCGGCCGTCTGGACCACCGTTGTAGATAAAATGTGAATGGGGTCAAAAGTCTCCGAATCGGTATCAAGCGGTTTTGCATTGTCATCGATGAGCTTGGACGATGCATCGGACACGAGGTAGTTCTACCTGGCCGATAGAACACCTTGAGGCGGAATTGAGAATTGTACTGACTGGCCGTGACCAGCTTGAGGCTCATCTTATTAGTGGTAGACGTCATCTGCAAGTTGTAGTGCTGTACGATAGAGGTAGCCGCGTGATGGCCAGTAAAAACAGATACGCCTCGCCACTCATTCCTGTGTGTAGTAGATGCATTGCCGTCATGTCATCGATCTTTACGGAAGATGCTTCCGGCAATTTGGGATAGGCCTAAAAGATTATATTAGTGTAGAAAAAAAAGAGACAATTAGCTTGCCTACAAGGAACGTAGACGCGAGTATTAAATTACACAAATACATCTAGATCTCAGCTTCCACTGCCTGTATGTGCAGGTGGCGAGTTTTCGACAACAACTGTGGTGTCACGATGCACTGCCAGATGAAGAGCCATTCGGGTGGGTGGAAGAGGACAAAGAAAAAACAGAGAAACGTAATGAAACTCTAGCCTACAGCCCTAAGCATACTCCAAGCAAACCCCAACCACGTCCCCAACCCTCCACAAACCAACCAATCCATCCGCACTACTCAACAAACAGCCCAACCGGCGCCCTCCCAGGCCTATAACTCCTCTCATCCCACCCCAAGCCCCTCGCCAGCTGACCCGCCACAGCCGGAATCTGCCCACCAATCTCATACGCCAACGAGCCCGCCGGCGCCGAAGGCCTGACGACGCGCACGCCCAAGACGCCATAGTTATCAAACAGCGACAGGACGGCAGCGGACGTCTCCTCGCCCGAGCGGGGGAATCGGTAGCGGGCGGGGAAGGCGGCGACGGGGCGCATGAAGGCGGCGGTCAGCTCGGATCCCTTGTCCGAGGCGCCGATGGGGCTGCGGGAGACGGTGCGCTCGAAGAAGCGCGGCGGCGCCGCGCCGGGGACGGCGAGGACCGTCAATTGCCCGTCGGGGGCGCGCACGAGGCTGACGAGGTCGGGGTGCCCGTTGCGGTTGACGTCGGCGAGGAACCAGGTTAGGTAGTGCGCTTCTGGTGTGGCGGACCCGGCGGCTGGGAGGTGGATGGTCGTGTCGGTTACGGGTTGGTGGTTTTGGAGCGAGAGGACGTCTAGTCTGATGGTGTCTGCTGTGGTTGTGAGTTGGATGGCTCGTGTGGGTGGGGTGGGGTGTGTTGGGTTGGATGTACAGTACGTACCTGAGTTCTGGCCGTAAAAGAGGCGGACGAATCGGTGCGGGCCGGCGTGGCGGGTAGGTAGTGGCAAGATGCGCTGGGCCCTCTCGCCGATATCTTCTTCAAACGTCTGCGAGTTCGGAGTTCTGTAGTTGTCGCTGAAGCTCGTAAATGTCCACACAGTCTTCGCGTCGCTGACAGAGCACGTGACATATGTCTCGGATGCATCCATTGGTTCCAATTTGGTGCAGAATGAGGCACTGTGAGGCTTGTCAGATGATTTGCATGCGCGAAAGATAGAGCAGGAGGGGTCTCCCTACTACGGCGCAGAAGAAGGTGGGTTCGGCCACGCCACGGAGCGCCTTGTCGGTGGCTCCTCGACACCTTGGTCGAAGGTCCAAAGCTCAAATTTCGGCTTCCACGGGGTGCTTTGCCTATACCAAAACTTCACCATGGAAAGCGTGTCGCTACCAGCGCAGAGCCTCCCGTAGTGAATGTCTCCAGCCAGCCATGACTCATTGGCGTCCTCCGAGTCATGGAACGACACCTGTTCAACGCCGCTGTCGGTTATGCGTAGCCCCAGGTGGTACGCAAGTTGGCCTGTTGCTCTTTGCCTGTCCACCTTTCCGACAAGGAAGTAGATATCGCTGTCGATTTTGGAGGTGGCGAGCCATGTCAGCCTCCCCTCCGGGTTGGGTATCTCAACCATTTGCTGCGAAACCATGTTCCAAGATTCCACCTTCGCGCCTTTACTCACTGCGCTGCGCGAAAAGGTTTGACCATACTTGGAAATGGCTAGTTGCGTGTCGGAGACGTGCCGGAAGTGCAGAAGTGAAGAGGGCGAGAGCAATGGGAGACTAAGTGGTAGCTGATGCTGGTGCTGACCCGATTCCTTGATGCGATTGAGGAGCCTCTGGAATGGTGCCTTGGGAAGGGGATAGTCCTCATAGGTGGGGACGCCTCGCTCATCCAGGCTTGCTCTGAACGACAGAGTCTTGCCGTCATCGCTCACTTTAAACAGGGGGAAAAAGTTTGCGGAATCGAGGCTGGTCAGGTCTGGAATCTGGACGGCAGTGAGAATCAAGACGGTTGGGTATCAGGACCTGAAACACTGCTTACCATGCTGAGAGCCGCAAAGTGGGAGATGTCGCGGTCTTTGCCGTCCTCATACATCTTGTAGATCTCGTGAGCTCCAGCCTGCACCGCGTCAAGAGCGGCGTCGAAGCTAAGGTTACCCTTGGTCGAGACCAGCTGCTTGTCACCGTACGTCGGCCAGCAATGCCCGTGCAAGCTTTTGGCCCAGAGACCGCTTGCACAGTCCTCGTCGTGCATCGCCTGTGCGCATTGATCAGCTGGCCAAAACGTTGGCCATGGGATCTTCAGCTGCTCGGAGATATCGTCGGATTGCATGTCGGATATCTCGTCTGACGGTAGGCCGGACATTGCGTCGGGCTGCATGCCGGAGCTGTCCTCGGACTGGAAAGGAAAATAAGTGTAATGTAAGGCACGTCGTGGGGTCCTCAAGTGTCCTGAAGAGAAGAGATCGGTGAGGAAGTGGGCAGCAAAAGCCTCAAGGAAGTATGCATGTCTCAAGTCGACAATGCTTCGCGTATTGTGGGCCGTCTTTGCCTGGCGCAACGCGGCCACGTGGCCAGCTTTGTAAGCTTTGACGGCGTCCTGGAAAGCTTTCAATGGTGGCACAAGATGAAGCAGAGGGTTGCAGTGGAACCTACTTCGCCAAAGTGATCCCAGTTGCACAGTGAGAGCCATAGGTACTGCATACCGGTGCATCGAGCCCACAGCTTATTGAATTTGTCGGCGATGCTTTTGTATGACTACTGGTCCGTCAACTGCATCCGGCGAAAGCGAAGACTGCTTCGGAGCGTTTGGTCGGACGTACCTGAGCAGGATCCCTCCCTTCCCTCAGCATGTTTGAGATCTCACGCTCCTGGGCCATCAAGATGGCAAGAACTGGCTCAAGATAGCCGGCCGTGTCTAGCCGAAGAAGGTCTGCGTTTCCAAGGAAACGGGAGATGCTCGCCTCGCGATTGGTGTCCCACTGATCGCTGATCTGCTCGGCATCGCCGGTGGTCTTGCTGTTTCCATAGAAATCGCCGGCCAAGGACACGATTTGGCCGAAGGAGAGCTCGACGTTTTTCCCCACTTGATAGGAAAATTGGCCACCGCTGATGTTTCCGTCGGGAAGTCGCAGCAAAATGCCATCGCCAATTTTCTGATGCTCTGGGCCCTCGAATCTGAAACTCATACTGTTGGTGAAGTGGATAAGGTGCCAAAATGAGCAGAGAAGTCTCAGCAAAAGACGGTTCAGTGAGCAGGAAAGCACAGAGAAAGGAACAGCCTTCACACTCTTCCTTCGGGGATTTATGTAGCAGTACCGAATGGCGCTGTAGAAACAAAAGGAAGAAGTTGAATTTCGTGCGGAAGGTGGCGTTGCACCCAAGAGCTGAAGGCCAAACTTGGCGGCAACGTGGTTCAAAACTTCCATGGCCTATCCAAGAGAGAAGCTAGTTTGCACGAAAAGGATGACGTCGACAAATGTGGGCGGTTACCGTTCGGGCAAGGGCGGTGTGACGCGAGGAGGATGCTTCTTACAAGGCCATTGGTGCAATGTTCAAGTGGGACAAGAGAAGCGTTAGGTCCGTAAGTAGCACACCATCTCCATGAGACCCAAAACGGCGAATGCTCATGAGGCTGCAAGAGATGGGCGGTAGCTGAGATGAGTTGATCAACATGATGCACACGACGGCATGCTCTTTCAGCCACCCCACAGGATCTCAGCTACCCCACAGCACCTCAGCCAGCCCTCAGCACCTCGACTAGCCCACAAGATAGCAGCCAGGGCCCACCGGCGCGTCAGCGGCCTTTGGACCCGGAGCCTCTCCCGCTGCGCAGCGGTCTCGCAAGGGGGAGGGGCAGATGCACGAACGGACCCGTATTTAATGGGTGAGGCTGCCAACCAGTCCAGGAAAGCAGCGTTGCAATCCACGGCCAGCAGGATGGACTACAGCTCGTACATCAGCATCGACAACAAGCTCAGCTGTTCCCTGACACGGGTGAACCACGGAGCGCAGCATGGAGAATTTGCAGTCGGGCCTCCCGATGTCATCAATGCCAGAACGAAGGGGGCCCAGTTCCAGGTCAAGGACAACGCAGGCATGTACTCACCCGGATGCCGCGGCGCTGGTTGCAGCAAACTGACACGACAGCTGCAGGATGGAGCGGAAGCCAGGGCTGGGTGCAGTACAGGGTCGATCTGCCGGACGTGGTCAACGACGACGCGAAACCGGTCATCTGCGTCAATTTCGAGTGTCCCACAGGCTTCAACGATAATAGACTTTGGGCAGATGCGACTGCCAGCGCGGATCCCAAGGCTCCGGCGTCCTCGCTGTTCAAGCTCACAGCGAGCGACTTCGTGAAGCGCGACCATCCGCTGACCGGTGAGAGGGCGAGAGGCGTCGCGGATGCAGATGGCGTGGCTGACGCGACGAACAGGGACGCTGACGGTCACGTTCAACGAGAGCCTCTCGACACGCTCGGCGGTCACGATGGTCAGGGTGGCTCGGCCAGTCACGTGCGTGAGCAACTCGCGGGGCGAGAAGCAGACGGGCAACAACCGGGTCGTATGGGAGGCGGGTTCGCCGACGAAATACGAGGACAACGGCGACGCTAGCTGCCCGGGGTCGTTCTTCCCGGTGGGCTTCGACGTCACTGACGGGTCGGTGAGCGCGTGGGTGTTGGACTTGACCATCGAGGTGGACGCGAACCTGGCCGGCGTGCCAGTGACGGTGCACGGCGGCAACGACGCGGCGGCCGAGGTGGCGGCCAGCGACGGCGACAGCGCATACGTCTTCGGCAAGACCGGGACGCAGACGGTGCGGGTCAAGGTCGACCCGCCGTGGGCGCAGGTAGAGAGGCGGCCGTGGGGGGTGAGCGGGAACGTGGCGTGGAGGCTGCGCGTGTGCAGCACCGGCCAGACGCTGCCGTTGAACGCCACGCGACTGGAGCTGTACGCACTGGCGCCGCAGCGCAGCCTGCCCGCCTACTTTGAGGGGGCGGTGCCGGTGAGGCTGGCGCGCAGGGCGGTGCCGCGGGGCCACACGGGCGACCACCTGTCCTGGCTGGAGTACTGCTACGACAACGTCTTCACACGCTTCGACTTCCGCTACGATGCCACGTACGGGGCGCCCGCCTACGTCGCCAGCCACCTCGGCGGCAACTTCCGGCTGCGGGCGTACCTGGCGGCGGCCGGGCGTGGGGCGTCGCTGGTCAACTGCTACGACCAGGCCGCAGCCATGCAGATCTGCCTCGCGCTGGCGCCAGGCACAGGCCGCAGCGGGGTGAGATGGGCCTTCATGGACGCTTTCGGCTTCATCAAGACGACGGAGCTGGTGGGCTGGGGCGCCTGCAACAACCCCTTCTTCCGGAACCCGGCGTGCGCGAGGACCCGCGAGTGCGACAACGACGACCCGCGGCGCTCGCACTTCGACAACCACGCCTTCCTCGTCCTGCAGCCCTCCAACACCGTCGTCGACGCCACCTGCTCGCCCCACCGCGGCACTGAAAGCCCGCAGCGGTACCTGTGCGCCGCCGTCCAGACGCTGGACGAGACGACGCTGTACCGCCAGCACGGCCTGACCCCCGGCAGCGAGACCAACATCGACAGCACCTCGCCCGGCATCGTCAGCCTGGACGCCGCGGCCATGGTGCCGCGCTCGGGCGAGCCGCTGGTGGGCGGCCCGATCGAAGCCCCACCACGTGACCGGGCCGTCGCCCGCCTTCTGCAGCTCGCCGCTCCCGCCAGCCTGCACGCCCCGCCCCCCAAATTCTGCAACGCCGACATCACCGCTGCATTGTTCGACGCCGCTGCCGCCGCCGCCGCCGTCCCGCCCTGGGACGCGGTCCGCTCCGACGTCTACCTGGGCCGGGACGCCACCACGGCTGAATGGGTGCTGGGCTTGCGCGGGAGCGAGGCCGAGGTGACGGTGCAATGCACAGTGACCGAAGACACGGAGCGCGCAAGCGAGCAGATGACGGCCCATCTGCGCGCCTACACCGGTCCGCTGCGCCAAGTCTTCGTCCGCCCGGAGCAGCGCCACGCCCAGTGCGAGCTCAGCCTCGAGACGGCCCCCGGCCTGCCCCGGCCCACGTCTCTGTGGGTGTTTGGCAACGTGTTTGTGCGCGCCACCCAGAGCCGGCTGGGTGCCCATGACGACGACGATGGCGGCGACGAGGCGACGGCCGTTGCCCACGCGGTTTCTGCCGCCAGCGGTCTGCTCTACGCCCGCCTCGAGAGCACCACCGTCGCCACCAGCGCCGAGGTGCTGCGGCCGCGCATCCTGGACGTAAAGTGCCCTGACGAGGTCAAGGTCGGCCAGGACTTTGTCGTGCGTGTCTCGGCCAACGGCGGCCCTCGCGTCGACATCCGCACCAGCGCAGCCGTGAGTTCAGCCCTCCCAGCCCTTCCTCTCCCCAGCCTACTCACCGCCTACACAGAACGTCGTCCTTATCGAGGCGAACCACCAAGTCCTTACTTACAAGTTCACCGCCGTCGAGCCTGGGCCTGACGAGCTGCATTTCTACTTCGCCCACCCGCAGTCGCTCATGCCGGCTTCGCACCGCCACCAGCTCACCGTGGTCGAGTAGTAGGGGGAGAGGGATGCTTTTGTGTGTGTTTGTGGTGTTGGAGTCCACTCGTTATGCCGTTAATTACATGATTGGTCCATGTCCATCTCGCTTCGTGCGTTTCATACTTGCCTATGTGCGTTAGCGCCCGCTTCATCCTCGCTACAATCGGCGATTCTACGCATGAATAATGCTGCGCCTCTAAGAAGACCTACCTACCTAGCCAAGCATGCACGCTGTAGTTGCTGATTTCTTAGCCTGGGGTCCAGTCGACACCTAGTCACCAGACAGCACAATTGCCACCCGACGTCTCCACCCGCACCTCATATTTCATGTCCCCTGCATTCACGGCGTCAGCCTGTGTCGATCCGCAGCAGACGACTCATGCTCTGCTGAAATCCCGGCGACGACGCTGCTTGGTCAAAGCGCAGATGCGCCCAATCCCTGGAAAGAGAAGCGGAGATCTACACGGCATAAGCGCCATTCTCTCGCCACAAAGCAGGCACCGCCGGAAAGAGCTCCGCGACAACTGCACAGTGGCTGCCATCTCGGGGCTACTTCGCGACGGCCCGCGCGGAATCGCTTGCTTGCGTTGGCCCTCTCGAATGCGCCAAAGTGGGGATGGCACATCAGCCCAAACAGAAGCCAATCATGCGGGTGCTCCCTGCAAGCGCCGCACACTGGAGCCCACTGTGATATTCTGCTAGCGCCAAAGTTTTCCTGATGTCGCTGAGCTATTTCCTTTGCTGGTCTGTCACGCCCCTAGTCCTAGAGCACCTGCATACATGTCTGCTATTGTGTAGCTGAGAAGCAAATAGCGACTTGCTACACCCCAATCACAATCCCTTCTTCACCACCTCCACAGTCTTCATCGCCACCTGCCCCCCGATAGCAAGCCCCATGACGACAAGCCCCGCGGCCGTGATCTCTCCGTCGATGTGATCGGCCAGCGCGGCGACGACAAACCCCACGGCGCTCATGAGCTGAAACGTGTCCCCAGCCACGTGGAGGGTGACAATGTCGTTTGTGTCGTCCTTGTCGGGATCGTCGTCGGGCGCGCCGAACTCGTTGGCCGCAATCGTCAGCTGCAGCGCGTAGATGGGCAGCGCCGTCACGATCTCGAAGGCGCCCACCAGCCGCTTGGTCTCGTAGCGTGGGATCTTCGCCTTCCACCCCCACAGCCGCGACACCACGAGCACCACGCCGTTCGCCGCCTCCATCGTCCATACCTGCGAGGGGGAAGGGGGCCCCCACCATGTCAGCGTCATCGATCACGGGGGAGGGGGGCCGAGGGACAGAGGAAGGGGGGAAGGAAAGAGACGAATCGGGACTTACCGTCCATCGCAGCATCCGATCGTGATGGTATCTGGCGGGCCAGGAGAAGACCAGCTCCAGCAGCAAAAAGTCGAAAGTGACGCAATCGACGACGTTGCCGACGAGCGGGCTCACGTCGCCCGCCCCCGTCGAGTCGGAGACGAAGGCGATCAGGCTCAGCTCGCCGGCCATGCCGGCCAGGACCGCCTGCACCGCCAGCTGCGCCTCGAGCATCTGGTCCGCCCGGCGCGGCGCCAGCGCCGGATCGCGGTCCACGTACATGCGGAACGCGTCCGCGGTCAGCCACGAGCCCAGGTCCGGCGGCTCAGGCTGGCTGCCGGCGGCGGGGTTGGCCAGCTTGTACAGCACGCTGGCGGGCACGGCGACGGCCAGGGCGACGCAGTTGGAGAGGGTGCAGCGGCGGCCGCCCGAGACGAGGCGCCAGAGCGGCGTGAAGACGGGCACGTCGATCTCGCGGTGGCCGAGGCGCTGGAGCTGCTGCAGCACGTGCTTGAGCCCCTTGAGGAAGGCGTCGACCATGTTGCGCAGCGTCTGGCACGCGAGGTGCAGCGTGGCGTCGGTGACGTGGGCGAAGAAGTCGTCGGAGCTGCCCTCGCCGCCGAACAGGGCCTTGAAGGCGTGGCCCAGCTCTTCGGCCCAGCCCACGACGGCGTGCATCTCGTTGCTGAAGTCGGCCCATACGTCGGCCAGGGGGTCGTCGTCGTCGCCGTCGGCGGCCACTGCCGTCGGCTCCAAGCTCGCCGAGCTCGCCATGGATGAGTGCCGGGCGAAGCCGCCGTGGCGCAGCTGATACGACGACCAACCGTAGGCCGGGCTCTGCTGGACGGCATCGCTGGCCGGGGTTGCGAGCTTGTCGGCGGCGCGCGGGCCTGCGGCCACGGGCGGCGGGGCCTTGCGCGTCTTGAGCCTGGCCTCGAGGTCGTCGACGAAGCGGCGCACCTTGGCGTCGACGTCGTCCAGCAGCGTCATGCCGTGCTCGAGGCCGGCGTTGGCGAAGGCGGCGATGGAGTCGGCAAAGCGCAGCATGTACTGCCAGTCGAAGAGGTAGCCGATGAAGGCGATGACGTCCTTGATGAACAGCTTCACTTTGGCAAACACCCAGCTGACGGCCTTGCCGATGGCCGACGCCGTGTCCAGCACGAACCTGTAGATCTTGCCCGCCCATTCGCACACGAAGTGCACCGCGTCGCCTGCTGCCGGTCAGTGTGGGAGGGGGGAGAGGGGAGAGGGCCGGACATGAGGGTACGTACCGATCTTCTGCAAGAACCACGCCGCAACTTCCTTCGCCCCGTCAAAGATGTGCTTGAAAAAGTCCCACGGCGATACGGGCTGGCTCGCGTCGCGGGCCTCGGCCAGCAGCGCTGTGTCGTCGGGCAGCTTTCCGGCGAGGTATACGGGCTTGTCGTCGCCCGCAACCGCGCCTTTCCCGGCGTGCGTCGCGCTCAGCTGCTGCATCATGGCCGCCGCGTGCCCCGCATCCTCCTCCGACACGCTGCCGGGCTCGATCAGCGGCTTCCCCGCCTGCGTCTTCGCGTCGAGCAAATCGCGCCCCGTCCGCACCCCGGACAGCCTGGCGACGACCTTGGCCGTGGGACTGAGCACCGGCACGTCGAGCGCCTGCTCGCTGCCGTTGCCGGACCGGAAACGGTCAATCCGCAGCGTGTGGCACGCCAGGTCCTCCGTCGGCACCATCAGCGTGACGACGCCGGCGTGGTCTGCCGCGTGCCAGCCGCCGGCCACGTCCACATGCGCCGCCACGCCGTTGCTGAGCACCCGCATGTGGCCCGACGCCGCCAGGTGCAGCGCGCCGCCCGCGACCTGCTCGTCCGGGCCCGTCCCCGTCGCCGCCGCCTGGATGCGGATGGTGAAGGTGTCGAGCTCGACGTTGCTGCGCGCCGTCGACACGTACAGCCGCCGCGCCGCCCACATGCCCGTGTCCGCCGCCTGCTGCAGCACCGTGAGCTGCCCCTCGCCATCCACCGCCACCAGCGTCTTCTCCAGCAGCCCGCCGGCGTCCCCGCTGCTGCTGCTTCTGCTGCCCAGCATGCCCGAGATCCGCGCCCCCGCACCCTCGCCCAGCAGCGGAACCAGCAGCCCGTCTTCCACTGCCGCCGTCGACGCCGCGTAGTAGAATGCCGCGTCCGCTCGCGTCGTGTACCATACGGTGATGGTGTCCTCTGCCTGCGCCGTGTGCATGCTCTTGACCCCCAGGCTGCTGCCCCCCGCGACTACCGTCGTGCCGGTGCCGCCGGCCCGCGTGTAGTCACCGAACTTGTACTGCGTGACGGCGTCGCCGCCGACCAGCAGCGCTGTGGCCTTGGTGTCTGGGTCCAGGTAGGATGCTAGCGACGTTGCGCCTGCGTTTGTTTGTGAGTCTTTGTCCCTTTCTCTTTTCCTTTTTGGGAGGGGTGGGGGGAAACTGCTGACCAGCTGGCGCGTTGAGCTCGACGCTGAACTCGTGCCCCTGGAAAACGCGGAACTGCATCTTCAGCCCCGATGGCGTCGTGTAGAGCACGAAGGCGCCGTCGCCCACCCGGCTCGTGCCAAACGCCACGCTTAGAATGCGGAGCGGGTTCGTGGCCAGCTTCCAGCTCGTGTTGAGCGCCATGTCGAGCGCGCCACTGCTGCCGTTGACCGTCATGTCGACGTAGCCGAGCTGGTCTTCCTGCGTGATGCGGTCCGCGGGCTGCAGCGCGAGGAAGAGCAAAGGCACCGGCTCGCCGGCTACGGTGCGCGTGAAGTTGCTCTGTGAGCGGCCCGATTGCCGTGGTTAGCCTGATGGATGTGTCTGGTCTTGCCAAGGGCGGATGCTGCTTTTCCTTACCATGTACACTTCGTGGATTCGGGAGAAGGACTTGCTGGCCCTCGTCAGCTTTTCCGCGGCGAACGCCAGCAGCGCCGATGGCTGCACGTTCTGGATAAGGCTGAAGTGGCTCTTGCCTCCATCGTCGGCGGCCGTGGCCACAGCGACCCAGACGCTGAGGTCCGCTCGCTGCGTCACGTCAAAGGCGTGGACGCGGCCGGGAAGCTTCCATATCGCGCCAAGGTCGGCGAGCTGCGGCCGCCCGTCGACGTTGATGATGAGGTTGAGCTTGTCGTCTTCGCTGTGGGAGAGGACTGCCGGGTTGCCCTTTTCGTCTCGGATCACGGAGAAGCGGTTGCTGGCTGGAACCGGATTTGCTGAGACGAAGTTGCTCATGAGCTCCGCATCCTGAGTGATCTTGACCATGGTTGCGCCGGGATGAAATCGATGTAGATGCTAATTTTTGGACTCTTTACAAAGTGAACACCAGAGACATCGCGCCGGTTTTATGTCCTCTTGCGGCATCGGGCGCTTGTGGTTGACGTCCCGGGATCGACCTTGGCGGCCTCGTCCGTGCGGTAAGCACATCATCTACATACAGTAAACCCTGCTTTGAGCGATCACCGATATCACCAGCCGCCGATCGCAGTGTCCAGGTAATCGCTATACTTAATACCATAACTCAGCCGAATCCTCGCCGGGTAAGCCCGGAGGGGTTCCTAATCTGGCTTAGACTCGGGTTAACCCCCTTCCCCCCTTCCCTTTTCTAGCCAAAATCCGCTTTGGATATAGCGATTTGGCGGGTGTGACCGTAACGATCACGGTATAACCAGAGAATCGTCAATTCCCTAGTAAATACGGACGGGAGTGGGGGTTCGATCGGTAAAACGAGATGATCGTTATGCCACGGGATCGCCCAAAGCAGGGTTTACTGTACACGCGGAGCTAAATCAGACCGGGTGTGGGGCAGTTGATCCACCGGGGATCCACAGCAGATCATTCGAAGCTGTGCTGTGATCAAGCTGAATGTTGGCGGGGCTGAGCGGGCACCAAGGTTTCTCACAGCCAGCCACACTCAGTCCTTCAGCTGCCAATTGATCACCGCGCCGTTCGCTCTGCATTCAGGAAATCTCAGATACGCGGCAACGGATGATTGGTCAGCCTACGGCCGCAGCAGAGCCGTGCCTGTGAAGTGTGAGCTTGCGCAAGCGCCGAAAACGGGGGCCTTCGGAAGCAGCCCAGCGTCCCTTGCACGACGCCTGCCTTACCCAAGATATATACCAGTCCCGTCCAGCATGAGCATAGCCAGACCACATCGTAGTGCCCTCGTCCCTTTGTTACAGTCACCATGGCGCAACTCACCCCCGCCTCGTCTTTTTTTGACAACACCAACCCTGAGCCATTCGACCAGATCGTGGTGCAGAGCCAGAAGATGGTCAACAATGCTCTTTGGAACATGTGGGCTCTTTCTGACGATGACTCGCCGGTCCGAGGTGTCGACGTTGCGGTGCCTGGATTTGGCAGAATCAGCGGCAGTCTCAGCGCGCCGTCCGTGACGCTGCATGTCGAGTCAACATCTCCGACTCTGTATTTTCTGGTACCTTTCAGCTCTGGGACTCTGCAGCTCGGCCCGGATAGCAGCCATTCCTGGAAAGTGGACGGATGGGTCTTCGCCTTCCCGGTCGAAGTCGGTAAGTGCCTGCAAAGCATGCCGTGTGGTGGCCGCTGCTGACCGAATACCTCAACTCTGGCAGCTTCCAACGAATTGGCACCTGGCACCGATGATTACGCCAGATACGTCAAGCGTATGGGCATATCTCCTGGTAGCTTCAGCCTCGTCGAACTTCTTATCGACATCTCTCGTGCGCTCTTTGTCCTTCCATGCGTCGACCAGCTTTCTAACATTTTTGTAGGAGCAAACACTTGGGACAAGAAACACAGCTCCTTCTCGCACGATTGGGAAACCGAGAGCCCCGCTGTGCAGCAACTTCTCAATCAGTTCGTCGCCGGCTGGCTCCGGATGATGGCGGCCGATGACCGCACCGTCATAGGCGTTTCAATCAAGGCAGCACGGCCTGAATCCGGTGAGTCCTTGCTCCATCCGCCGGTCTCGTGAAAACACCGCCTGACCGCCATCCGAATAGTCAACCATAACGCACCAACCTTTGTGCCCACCTCCTGTGAGTACGCAGTGTACCCGTGGCTTGGCTCGGGCGCTTTGGACAAACCTTCTGATGGTGCGAATGAAAATGCGCTCTGCTATCTGCTCATGACGGACAATGCTACTCCGCCAGCAATCCACAAGTTGCCACACTCGGGTAATTTCGTAGATGCGACCAGCAATCATCAAGGAACTTTTTGCATGGACAGGGCTCAGTTCTGGGAGCGATGGCTGCTACCACTACTGCAGGAGGTCAATGCCTTGACGGAAACGTACTCGACCACTCCGTATGTCGATGCCAATTGGGATGGCAGCGGGTGCGTTGGCCCACGATACTACATCGGCTACAACCCTGAGCACACAAGCTCCGCGGACGAATACTTCCAATTTCGTGAGGACTCTGACGGATGGACTTGGTCAGGAAAAACCATCAAGTCTGGGGCAGAGCAGAGCAGTGATTGGGGTTCTTGGTGGAATCACATCACAGTCAATGAGGCTGGCAAGTCTACCCTTGACACAATACGTGAAGCGAGCTGACATGATGGCCGTGTAAAACAGCCGATTCTTCCACATACGTTCGCTTCGCACCCGGCGGCCAAGCAATCAACGTATCCGGCCAGTCTGACTTCCAATTCAAAGTGTACCAGACCGGTGCAGTATCCGGCCCATTCAAGACTGAAGCACAGTAAGCATCAGGAATTTCCTCAGCCAGGCCACCAGCAACAGCATCTAACCCCTCTCCTCAACCACAGCTACACCATCACGACAAAGTGGCACCTCAACTTCGCACTCGGCGTCGTCAGCGACGGCGGGCTCCAGATCGCGCGTATCGAGGACCCCAAGGGCGTTCCAGCGTGCACATCAACGGGCCACGGCTACAACGAGGGCATCGACGCCCCATGGGATGACTACATCAAGAGCTTCAGCGACACCGTCAACAAGCATTTCACAGAGAACCTCGGCTTCGTGCTGAACCGCCTGCAGTCGGCGCTGGCCGAGCAGCACAAGCTCTTCCTGCCCGCCAGCGGCACCTTCCTGATGCGCGACGCCCTCTTCAACCGCCGCGGCGACCTTATCGCGTCGCTCTTCTACAACGGGTAGGTGCTCTCCTTTCCTCGCTGCGCTCCCTGCATCTCGTGTGCTGTTGCTTTTTGCTGAATCGTCCCTTTCCTCCCCTCCGAATAGCAACCAGCCTCCAAGCTACGGCGGCGACCTGCCCGACTACTTTGCATCCCTGCCGGACCGCTTGCCCCTGCACGAGGAGGTGCCTCGGGCAGTGCCTCAGGAGCCTTTCGGCGGCCCCGACTTTGCCATTCACCGGAAAGCCCCTGTCGGAGCAGAACCGCCGGCGTAGGCTGAGATCTGAGCGTAGATGTAAGACAAGAGGTGCACGTAGGAGGAGTGGTCGGTCGGTCTGATGGCACGGAGGTGAAGGTTCTATATGGATAGGTTGATGAATTTCAAAGAGTCTTATCGCCCTAAGAGACCCTAAGAGATACTTCTACATGGCTCGTTCTTCCAAGTGTCCCAGTTGGCAGCATTTATCCGTTCTCCTTGGCTCTTACTATCGTCAGATTGCTTGGTATGGGAGCCGAAGCAAATGGCGTGACGTGGATGTAGGTTAAGAGAAGTTTCCATCATAAGGAGCTGAAGCAGATATCCGGACGTAAACCAGCCGGACTAAGCACCACCTCACTTCGTCTCAACTTCACATACCCCTCACCCGCGGACGATTACTGAATGAGTAATGTTCAGGCTAATGTTGAGGCTTATGTAAATGTGTTACCCCCTCCTTTTTGTCTCATCATCGCGCTCTACTCTCTATTCTGTTCTTTTCTCTTTTTTCCACAAGGATATAATCGCAGCTCGCTCTTACTGCTGTAGCTATGAGCGTCGAGCAAGTTCAACCTTTAAAAAGGGTGCAACTGTCGCCATTACCGGAACTGCCGCCGTCGCCGGTTTTCGAGCCTCTGCCGACTTTACCACCGCCGCAGATTCCGGAGCTCCGTCACCGTTGTAGATACCGGAGCTCTGCCACCGCTGTAAATACCGGCTCCGTCAGCGATATCATTGGGCTTCGTTGAAATTCAAGGGGTTTATCAGTGTTTCACTCGGAGACTGGAGGCACTCCGTGTAAGTCATTGAGAAGAGCGGGAGAGCGCTGCGGCGCTTTCTGCCGCTGGATGTCCGAGTGATACCGCGATCGGGGAAGTGGAGCAGTCTGGTCCCGCCACTGGACTGCCGGCTGAGAACGTGATCACCGGAGTGGGACAGTCCGATCCTGCGGAGGGAGCATCGGTTCATCCCACGGTCCCGGACGAGGAGCAGCTAAAATCTGTTGCAACGTCTGCTGGCACCTTGAAGCGGGGCCGTGCAGTTGTCAACAACTTATCGGACGGTGCCCAACGGGCAGCTACTCTTGAGTGGTATTTTGCCGAACCTAATACTACAAGAACGGAACAAAATGAGCCGGGCGGTACCCCTACTCCCCTTTTCACATGAGACACGTACTATTTTCCATATAAATTTCAGGTAAGCATTGGAGAAAAAGTAACTTTCCCCGGGGGGAGTTGAAATACGGATGGGGTGTGTTAAGGAGTGGGTGGGAGGCGTTAGAATTGTAGACATTTAAAGAAAAACATCGGGGTTCATATTTTTTGGATTTATTTGATAAACACCCCGAATTATATAGCCAATATAACACAACACCTCCCCCATCTACCCACCCCATCACTCCAAGTCCCTCGCCATCCACGCCGCAGCCGCCGCGGCGACTCCCGCAAGCTTGAACGCATACGCAGCAGGGTCGTCCCTCCCAGCGGCCTCGACCACCTTGAACAGCGCACTACACACCAACGCCGCGCAGATCTGCGGCACCGAAATCGCCATATTATGCACCGCCATAACAGCCGCCGTAGCATCATCACCACCGCTCCGCTCCTCGCCCTCCTCTCCGCCCACCACCGATCCCGCACCCTTCTCATCCCCGCTGCTAGAACCCTCCCAGTACTCGCCACTCCCACCCCGCTCCTGCATCTCGCCCCAGCCCGCACGCCGCGCCGCCGCCTCGCGCAGCCCCGCGATCTCAGCGCCGATGAGCGTGTACGGCGCCCACGAGGCGACGCCCCAGGCGAGGCCGAGGGCGGCGACGATGACGATGGCGGCGGGCGCGGTCCACACGAAGGTGGTGAGGAACATGAGGGCGGCGAAGAGGCAGTGGGCGAGCAGCCACGCGCGGCCGACCGAGGGGCGCCACGACGAGGTGGTGGTCGCGGCGTCGTTGCTGCTGCTGTTGTCGTCGTCTGAGAAGGTGGATGACGACGGCGGCGAGGCGACGACGACGAAGGGGAGGATGCAGGCGGAGGCGAAGGTCACGCAGGCGAAGTAGAAGGAGGCGCGGGTGCCGGCTTGCTTGCCCATTTCGATGAGGCGCGGGTCGGCGCTGCCGAAGATGTTGGGGTCGAGGTGGATGTGTTGGTCCATGACGACTGCGGGGGTGGTTGTCAGCGGGGTGGGGGTGGAGAAGGATGAGTGGCTTCTGCGGGGGGGTGGGGCGGGGAGGATGGGGTGTCGGTAGTACTTACAGACTTGGTATACGTAGGTGGTTAGGTAGTAGAGCACGGAGAACCAGCCCAGCCAGGCGCAGAACTGGATCTTGCACACTTGACGGGTTACGGGGGGCAGCGAGCTGAATCGGCTCCTTGCGCCAGCTAGAAGCCTGGTCACCGTCCCCTGTCGTCGGCCCGGCATCGTGGATCTGCCGCATCCGTAATCAGTGCTGGCTGGGGCGTCGGCAATCAGGAAGCAGGCCGGGATAACAGTGGCGGCCAAGGCGAGCACGGCCAGCACGCACAGCGCCTTGAACTTTGTGTCTCCCAGCAACGGCGCCCATGCCGAGATGTCGGAGACGGCCGAGGCAGAGATGAGCACGGCACCCAGGCCGTTGAAGCGCGCGCTCCACGCGGCGGCCTCGCTCTGCTGGTGTGGCGGACAGCTGTCGACGGTGAGGGCGCGGACTCCACTTTGCAGCGGCTGCACCGCGACGTTGATGGCGCACGCCCAGAAGGCGACCAGAAGCTTTGTCAGCGTGCTGGACTTGGGCGGGCCGGACGCGTAGACGTGGTGGTGAGAAGGGTGCGATCCGGTGAGCCAGTTCGACACGTCTTCGGCGCAGGCGAGTCCGAGGAGGGACAAACAGACGAAGCTGGCGCCGCCTGCAATGTACGGCTTGCGGCGGCCCCAGGGGTGAGTGGTGCGGTCTGAGAGTGCCGCGAAGACGGGTTGCACCAGGGTGCCGCTCAGCGGGCCCGAAAGCCAGATCAGCGCGGTGAGAGAGGTGGGCATTCCGAGTCCGGCCATGTGTGGCTGCGCAGTTGCACGTTAGCGACTTGCTCTGCGGTGCTTGGGGTAGTCCCAACTTACTGTGCCATACGACATGACAACCAGCCAGAGCATTTGGATTCTACGACAGTGTCAGCGAGCCTTCGAATGAGGGACGACGACAGGAAACCCACCCCAGGTTCGGCAGCGCCAACACCAGAATCTGCCACTTTCGAACGCCATCGCGCAGACCGAGTCCTGACTGGCCGTTTCGCTCAAGCGGTTCATCTTCTTGTATCACCGGCATTGTCATGGACTGACGAGGGTAACTGTCCATCATCGTGGAGGGATCTTTCCCTTGAGCCCGATGGAAGAAACTGCGTGCTTAAACAGTTTTCATCAACCATCCAGTAGCACCTCCGTCTTCTCCCATCTTATTAATTGGACCCGGAGACGGAGCTCGCCATGATGGGGATCCGTTCTCAGTGGTGTTTTTCCGTTCCCGGAGTTCGGAGATGGGCCAACTTTCGGCGCTTCACTTTCGGCGCTTGAACCCCCTCCGCAATTCTGCATCTCCGGAGCAGCACGGGCCCAGTTGCACTTCTGCACTCCGCCCTCCTATTCGGGAAGCTGGAATGGTTGACGAACGCAACGTTAGGGAGCCGTCGAGGGCAAGAATGGGGTGCATCGCAACATGTCGTCCTTGTGGAATGAGTATATATCCACGTCGAGGCTTCACGACACCAGCTTCTTCCCTCCATCGGCCCACCGAGCAGTCTTCCTCTCCTTTCGACCACCGCCAAACTCTCCCGACGTGCTGCAACAACAGCATCCAAGACCGCAACGATGAAGTTCTCCTCCGTCGTCACCGTCGCCCTCATGGCCACTTCGGCCGCGGCCTTCCCTATGAGCCCTGGTAAGTTTTGCATTTGCCTGTGCAAATCCCGGTTGCAAATCCCGGTTTCGCTCGTCCCAACAGCGCGAGAGCATTGGCTGACAAAGATGACTTTCGATTTCCAGCCCAGCGCGACTTGGAGCAGTTCGACGGCCTCGACGGCCTGATGAAGCGCGAGGCTGAGCCTCAGAAGCTTAAGGTCGACAGGCGCGAGCCCCAGAAGCTCAAGGTCGACAAGCGTGACCCTGAGCCCCAGAAGCTCAAGGTTGATAAGCGCGACCCGCAGAAGCTCAAGGTCGACAAGCGCGAGGCTGAGCCTCAGAAGCTCAAGGTCGACAAGCGTGAGCCCCAGAAGCTCAAGGTCGACAAGCGTGAAGCCGAGCCCCAGAAGCTCAAGGTCGACAAGCGTGAAGCCGAGCCCCAGAAGTTGAAGGTCGACAAGCGCGAGCCCCAGAAGCTCAAGGTCGACAAGCGTGAAGCCGAACCCCAGAAGTTGAAGGTCGACAAGCGTGAGCCCCAGAAGCTCAAGGTCGATAAGCGCGAGGCTGAGCCTCAGAAGCTTAAGGTCGACAAGCGTGAGGCGGAGCCTCAGAAGTTGAAGGTCGACAAGCGTGAGCCCCAGAAGCTCAAGGTCGACAAGCGCGAGGCCGAGCCCCAGAAGCTCAAGGTTGATAAGCGCGAGCCCCAGAAGTTGAAGGTCGACAAGCGTGAAGCCGAGGCGGATCCCCAGAAGCTCAAGGTCGACAAGCGTGAGCCCCAGAAGGTCAAGGTCGACAAGCGCGAAGCTGAGCCCCAGAAGCTCAAGGTCGATAAGCGCGAGGCCGAGGCCGATCCCCAGAAGCTCAAGGTTGACAAGCGTGAGCCCCAGAAGTTGAAGGTTGACAAGCGTGAGGCCGAGCCTCAGAAGCTCAAGGTCGACAAGCGTGAGGCTGAGGCCGATCCCCAGAAGCTCAAGGTTGACAAGCGTGAGCCCCAGAAGCTCAAGGTCGACTAAACAGCCTACATTTTTGCCTTTGGGAACTTCATCAAGGCGAGAAACGGGCTGAGCGAAGGGTTTTGGCGACCGATGGCGATGGGCACGGAACCTAACGTGAGATGTACATAACAAACACCATTTCTCGTTGCTTGGAGCATGAAAGTCGCCGGGGTTTTGTTACTCTATGAATACAAATTGAGTTATTGTTCTCTCTATCTGTTTTGACTCGGCGGGCTGCTTAACGGCCCCTTGAATTTATTTATTTTCTACTAAAATCATCACAACACCTTACATTGTCCAGGAGCAAACGCTATGTAAGAAACAGGATTACAAACAAAATTACGATGCAAAATGCATTCAGTCTCCTCAGATAAGAGCACACAACCCCGACGTATAACATACACGCCAGAGTATATGTCATGGAAAGAAGCTTATAATTGAACATTACAACCTATCGCCGCTACAAGTTCAACGCTCCCAACTACTCGAAGGCTCCTGGACCCAGTATTCTAGTATGATGTATGCAAAGACTCCATTAAATGCTAAAGCGGCTACGGAAACCAAAGTTCATACTATAGAAACACCACATCTGCCATAACCAAAGAGTCCCTCTCAAGCTGGCACTTGCATAGAGATCCCGACGAGAGATCCGCCCCACTCCCCCACCATTCCTCTCACGCCCCACCGACAACCAGAACAAGCACCCATCGAATCAGCACGCCGGGTAGGACAGATCGACCCTCGTGATGACAGCATCCATAGGCACGGTCGTATTGGCCAAGGTATCGGCGCAGTGCTCAGTATGATGGTAAGAGGTGAGTGAGCTCTCCATCTTCCAGCCGCGCTCGATGGCGCGATGCATCATCTTCCAGCCGTAGATGCAGTGGTAGATGTGGAAGCGGCGGTCGGTCCACATGAGGTCGGTGGTGCGGCCGATGGCCTCGAGCGAGGGGATCAGCTCGCGCTCGGCGGGCGGGGCCTCGGGCAGGGTCGAGTTGGACAGGTAGAAGAGCCACGGGCCGTCCTCGAGGAACTGCGCCGTCAGCTCCGCGTCGTAGCACTCGGGCGCCAGCCACGACACCGTCATCAGGTCGAAGATGCAGCCCGCCGCTTCGGCTTCTGCCGGCGAGTTGCCGCAGGGCGTGCCGGTGCCCGATCTGTACCCGCTGCCGGTGCCGGCGCCGCTGCTGGTGCCGCTTCCTGCTGGGCTAGCGGCGCGGAGGGCCTCCAGGGACGAGGGTGTCAGGATTCGTGGGAGGATGGCGACCAGGAGGATGCAGAGGGCGAGGAGGAGGACTAGTGTGGCGGCGAAGGCAAGCAGGCCGAGGGCTATGCACGTGACGGCCTTGCCGATGCGTGAGCGTCGGGTGGTAGGGCGCTGTTCGCCGCCAATGGTCTCATCCAGAGAGGCGAGCTGCGAGTACTTGGGCAGGGATGCAAACAGAGACATGGTTTGGGAGCTGGAGAACAGTGGGGTGCGGCGGATTCAGCTTGGTCGCAGGGCGCTCGAAAGCGACGCGAAGTCGTCAAAGGTAATCTCGTCCATGGCGGGGAGGTCGTTGGAGGGGTGCGTGGTAGGAAGATGGGTTGTTGCGGCTCCGGACTTTGCAATTCTCGGAGGTGCAATTTTCGGAGCTTATTCATGTACATTCATAGATATGTAGATAGATAGCCCCGGGACCGGCCGCACCGGGCGCAGGGACCGGGCCCTTGTGTCAGCCTTACTCGCAGCGACTGGGACCAGGCGCCTGGGTCAGCCTTACTCGCAGGTACCCCTACAGCCGCCGAGTCGTGTTAAGCTTTTCCGCGCGATCCCTCCGCCAGCGATCCAGGCCCCCCCAGTCCACGCAGCTGTGCTTCAGGCCCCATCCAAAGTGCGCCGCGTACAGCTCGCCCCCCGCCTCCGCCGACCCGGGCAGCAGCCGAGGCTCGACGGTCCAGTGCTCGCCGCACACGGTGGTCAGCCGCAGATACTCCAAACAGTACTCGGTCATGGTCTTGCCGCCGCTGGCGTCAGTGGCGTCGCCCCCAGCCCCCAGACGCAGCCTGATGGTGTTCAGGCACCGCAGCTGGCGCAGCGGGGTCAGCACGTACTCGTTAGGGCGATACGCCGCTGCCGCCGCGCCAAAACGCTCCTCTTCGGCCGCATGCTCGTCGGCGAAGACGGAGTCGGTTTCTGCTGTCTCGTCGTCAGCGACACGTCCCGGACGCTGCATCCATCGACAGGGCCATGGACGTAGGTGCTTACCTCCGAGAAGATCGCGCCAGTGCTTGTCCACGGCGTCCGAGTTGCCGATGAAGTCCCAGTCCGGGCGGAACTCGAGCTCGTGGCGGGCGGTGAAGATGTCGTCGGGCACGGGGCGTGCGGGCACGATGCCGTAGGCGGAGAGGGTGGGCTCGGGGTTGCGGCAGAGGTAGCCGATGATCAGGCCGACGCAGATGTAGGCCAGCGCCACAGACGTGCGGAAGAAGATGGACTGCCGGCCGCCGCCCTTTGCTTCCGGCGATCCCGGCGGCGTCAAAAGCGGGTCGTGGCATCCGCTATTGACCGTGGGCAGCTGCCCACCAAGATTCGGAGACGGCATGGCGACAAAGTTGGCCAGTGATTGAGCAGACGTAGCGTGCTTATCTATGCCCGCAGCCCGCCTTAGCTAAGCCTACATACTCTAATTACCGGATGTTCGTTTGCAGCCCGCTTCCGGTAATGCACTTCGGCACGACCTGCACGACCTGCCCATGGGGATCCACAGCACCTCAACTCCATCGCTTACAAGCCCTGAAAGATGGCCCTCTCCTGCGCCCAGTCGACGAGGCTATCATAGTCCCGGCATTGATGCGTCACTCCCCATCCGCTGGACCCACGGGGCTGCAGCGTGACCCCGTCCTCTTCCAAAAACGGCTCGAGCGTGCCGTCGGCGAAGCACACGAGCGCCTGCCGGATGTAGTCGAAGCAATGGGTGATGTGCGGTCCTAGCGCCTTCTTCGTCGACGGGTGGCCCGGCACGCCTGACGGGTCATCCAGCACCGAAGGGCCGCGCTCGAGCACCGCGAACCAGGCGCTGCGGATTGTGCGTCTGGCCATGGGGTTTCCACCGTCAGCAAAGGTGCAAAATGCGGTCGGATGCGGGAGGAACTCACAGGCAGTGGAGCTGGTGGAAAGCCGAGACTGCGTAGGCGCTGACGTTTCCGTACTCTGGCGCCGGCGACGTGGGAGGGTAGCCTTCTTTTGCTGGGTCTTCGATGCCTACGTAGCCTGTCCGCCGGTGAAGCTTGTTAGCAAAGGCAGCTCTATCAGTTGTCATTGCGGGAAGCGTACGGGAATGCATCGTGTCCCACGCAGCGTCGCTAATTTCCGTGTGCTGGCCCATGACGGGGTCAAAGTCTCGATCCGGCATCCATCGTCGAGACACTGGCTTCTCCCATCCGCTTCTTGCCACCGCCGCGGTTTCGGGGTGCCGGGCAGATGCAGCCTGCCAGCCTCCGACAAAGACTGCGAGCAGCGTTGCGAGGCATATGGCGGCGTGCAGCAGGTGCAGTGGCCAAATCCGGTCGTGTACTCTCCGCTTTGCCTTTCCCGTTCCGTTCATGCCCCTCGGTCCCGGCAGCGACATGGAGCCATCGTCGACGTCGTGTGTCAGGAACGGCGTCTCCTCTTGCGATGCTTTTTGGGCCGA
The DNA here is from genome assembly GCF_001883845.1 of Diplodia corticola. NCBI lineage: Eukaryota > Fungi > Ascomycota > Dothideomycetes > Botryosphaeriales > Botryosphaeriaceae > Diplodia > Diplodia corticola. The sequence goes on from NW_017971504.1 coordinate 349,511, forward strand.
GGATGCCATCTCCGGTGATTATTCTTCTTTTCCTGTCCTGAAGTCGCCACCCTGGAAAGGTAGCTAAATATAACCGCCTGCTGCCTATGGAGATTGCTGCACCGAACATCCAGTCTACTACTGTAATGAGCAGTGTGCCGAGGCCGGCGGCAAGGAGAAGTAGCTCGGTGGCTCCGATGTTCGTCGCAAAGTCCGGAACCGAGCGATTTCGTACGAGCAGAGGGACATGTGCACACGACAGCAGCGTCGACAGGAGTGTTGCGACTCGCAGTCCCCTTTCTCGGAACCCCGCTACCGCCCATATTCGAAACGGCGGTGTAACGGCCACCCGTCGACGTGGCGCCCGAGCTATCTTTAAACCGGCATCGTGAGGATGGAGCACGTAGTGGAAAGAGTCAGCAAGCACCCGAAGCCGTCATGCCTGACTCGTTTTTCCTGGGCGGAGAGTCGAAGCTTTGAATTGGATGTCTTGAAGTGATCCCGCAGCAAGGGTCTAAACTTTATTCTTTGGGGCGCTGCCAACTACTAGGTAGTCTCTGTTGCCATCGAGTAGCGCCCCGAGCACACACCAAGTTCCTTATCTTATCCTCCATGCAGGACGAATCATGGAGTGAGACAGTCTAGAGCGATCTGGCATAGCCAGTGAAACAGTAGCACTGACGCAACCGCCATGGCGATTGGCGAGAAGACCGAGCACGAGCGCAGTAGGGTCGTTAATCGACACAAGGTCATTAGATAGCCCTCTACTCAATCTACGAGATAGAATTGTACTGTCGTCATCTGCGTGTCCAGCAATTACCCGCAGGGCCGCAGGGAGCCGCTTGTGCCTCCGGGGGTCTAGCAAATGGCGACACTAGTCATCAACGTTTCGACGCCCGACGCCGCATTCCGGGTACCTGAGACAAGCATCCTGTCAGTAAGCGGGCTGCGATCCGCCGTGCTGGGCTTCAGCCTTGACTGTTCATCACCGCTGTTCCACGACGCGCGGGGTATGGCGGCCCATGGCGCTTTCGGCGTTTCTCCTATCTCCGCCACCCTCGAGTCATTGACTTTCGTCGTCGTTTACCGTAACCCGAATTTCGTATCTAATGGAAGCGGATAAAGGGAAGCGATAACGTACCACCCTCGAAATCTTAACGTACTACCCTCCCCACTTTTTAGCGATTAGTGTAGCACGTTCGATAATAACGAATATAATAATAATACTTACTACTATAATTATAGTATTTTAAACGTATATACCACGCTATAAATTCTTCTACTCTACTTCGGTACGACCGAAGCTATAGTCCTTATAGCTTACGGTTATTAAATAACGTAACCCGTAAGCCTTAAGTCTTAAGCCTCTAGTAATAATACTTCGTTTATACTAACTAGTATATCCGACTACGTTCTAAACGAAGCGATATACTATATTATACGTATTAGACGAGAACCGCCTAGATAAAAACGTATACGTATCTTAGATATATACGTCGCCCGCTAATTACTACTACTACCTAATCCACTTAGTTCTAACGAACGCGAAGACGCGCCTTCTATCTATACTACTATAGAGATTATCGATTTCGAATCTACTAGCGAGTTCGACGATAGGTACTAGCTCGTTAATAATAAAGCTAGTATTACCGGTAATAATATCTTCGCTAGAAACGAGCTAGAGTTCGGATCTAAGTTCGAGAAGAATATTATAGCCCTTAATAAAACTAAAGAGGACCCTAATACCGCTATTAAGAATAATAGAGTTCTACTCTAGCTTCTTTATCCTTCGTTTATAACGGACGAGGGCGAATAGATCTTTATTATTAAGCCTCTACCGATAGAGACGTTCGAGTTCTTCGCTAATAGTAAAAGGGCTTATTATAACTAGAATCTTACGTATAGTATAGACTTCTATAAGCGTAAGTAGAAGAAGATAAATAGAGCCGTCTATTAGATACGTATTATTTATAATTATAAGAGGCGAAAGAATAGTACCCGTAATAACTCTAACCCGGACGATAACGATTATCTAGACGAATACTATTTATCTAGACTAAATTAGCTAAATAGTCGCCGCTCTAGAAGAGGTTCTATTCGTATAGATTATAAGATAGGCTTTCTCTTCGTTACTACTAACCGTAATAACGTTAATAGCGAATAGAAGATTCGTTATTAATAAGAAAATCTAAGCTTCTATTATAATTATCTATCTAGTATTAATAGCCGTATCTTCGCCTCTTAGCGTCGTCGGTAACGAGTCGAGATACTATAGCTTACTAAGCTTATTTAAGAGTAGTAGCTTAGTAGTATTCGAGCGAACTAGTCTCTTACGTCTATTATAAATAGATATCCTACTACGCTTATAACGTAATAAGATATCTATAATCTTTAATAGACTAATCGCCTTTAGAAGCTTATATACGAGAATATAGTAAATATACTACTCTCTCGTTTTTAACGAAAGAACTTTACCTTCTACTTTATCGTTAATAACGAGTATTAACTAGATTTTCTATTTACGCTTTCTCTCGAGACGATTAAGCTCTAACGTACTAATCTAGATATTCTACTTATTAATCTTACGTTTAAGACGAATAGATATAACCGGCTATTACTAAATATAGTTAGTATAATAGTAAATAACTAAATAATCCCGCTTAGTATTAGCCTTCTTTCGTCTTAAACGAAGAAGGTATATTACTAGACGCTCTTAAGCCTCTATAAGATCCTCGTTAAAAACGAAGTACTACTTCTAAGGGTTATCCTAATAGACTATAATATTAGTTATATTAATATAGTAAAGCGTAGCTTTACGGGTATTTTAATTATTCTTTACTACTAGTATATTAATAAGAATATTCTTATCTATATACGAAAGAGGCATCCTTAATCCCGATAAGATATAGAGTAGATAGATTCGGCGAGGGCGAAAGAGATTATAGATCGTTTTTCTATATACTATAACGTCTAGACCGAAGAGGAGTTTACTTCGGCCGTAGCGAGTATAGAGAGACTTAATACTCGTATTTCCGACTATCTAGAGGCGAAGTAGTAGCCGTAGAAAAAGATATTTATTTCGATATAGACGAAGGTCTATTTATATTTTAATAATATTACTACGTCTCGTATTAAAGGCGCTTATATCTAGATTAAGAAGTAGATTATTAACTCTCGTAGTAACGTCTTTACGCTTATCCGTAGGCTAGAGATATAGTAGACGCTTACTACTATAATAATCGTTTACGACGAAGCGAAGAATAATATCTAGCGTCTAACCGCCGTTCGTAGCGAGTTCTAGAACTACTATTAAAGTTAAATTTACCGCTACGCGTTAATATAAACCTCCCTTAAGCTTACTAAGACTAAGTAAAACTAGATTAAGAGCTAGTCCAATTCTCGTTTCTAACGAAGATAATATACTAGTTCGTTTAAGGCGATATATAGCCGACTATACTACTAGATACTCTTTACGATTCTATATAAACGAAGATACTTTCTTAATTCTCGGTTATTTAACCAATACTAGTAGATTAATAGAGACTCGGTACTAATAATAGAACTAAAGACGCCCGTCTACTATAAACCCGCTATTATTCGACGTCGACGAAGGGTAGGACTAAGAGTAATAGTACGTCTAATAGAATTCGGAGTAAATAGTATAAGAAGAGACCCTCTTCGTTCGAAACGAGTAAATCGAAATAACGTAGTATTACTATTAATTCTATCTTCTATCCCTACTCGGTCTAAACGAGTCTATATTATTTCTTCTTTATAGCCTTTATAGCCTTCGTAGTCTTTATAGCCTCCGTAGCTACTAGCTACTATAATAATATAGCGGGAGGTCTAGTATCTTCGTCTAGAACGAGTATAAACTCTAATATAACTAGCCTAGTAACGAGCTCTACTACTCTTTTAAATACCCTTCTCTTCGCTACTAACGATATCTATATAATACTACTACTTCGCTAACGGCGAACTATAGTATTATTTCGCCCCGCCGATAGTATTCGCTTACGGCGAACTATAGTATTATTTCGCCCCGCTAATAGTATTCGCTTATAGCGAATTATAGTATTATTTCGCTCTACTAGTAGTATTCGCCCGTAGCGAATCTACTCTACTAATATATCTAATCGTACTACTATAATAGTATTAATAGACGTTCGTCTTAGGCGAATAGTAGTTCTTCTATAGCCGTATACTAGTAAGGGCGTATAGCTAGTTATCCCGCTCTTCGTTTAGTATAAATACTATATAAGTATTTATTATTAGCTAGTCTTCGGTAATAGCGAGTATAAGTAGCTATTCAACTATATAGTCTAAAAGTACTAGCTACTTAGCTATACTACTTACGCTCGCTATTAACGAATACTATACTACTTACGCTCGCTATTAACGAATACTATACTACTTACGCTCGCTATTAACGAGCGTTAGCTATCCGGCCGTACGGTCTAGAAACGCTATTAACGAATACTAACTACTTACGCTCGCTATTAACGAGCGCTAGCTATCCGGCCGTACGGTTTATAGGCGCTAGCTACTAGGCCGTATAGCTTATACTCGCTATTAACGAGTGCTAGTAGTATAGTTAAATAGCTAATTTTATAGCTAAATAGCCGAATAGCTAGCCCTCGTAACTAGCGAGTATAAGCTATACGGCCTAATAGCTAGCGCTCGTAAATCGTACGGCCGGATAGCTAGCGCTCGTTAATAGCGAACGTAAGTAGCTAGCTAAGTAGCTAGTATTTATTAATAGCGCTTCTAGGCTATATAGCCGGATAGCTAGCGCTCGTTAATAGCGAACGTAAGTAATACGACCGAGTAGCTAGCGCTCTTAGGCCGTATAGCCGAATAGCTACTTATACTCGCTATTACCGAAGGTTTACTATATAACGAACGTCTCTTATAGTCTTATTTCTCTTCTTTATACTATACTAGTTTACTTCGTTATTAACGATAGCTATACCTTTCTAGTCTTTTTTTACTCTTCTCGGCTATCTAGCTAGTACTAGCTTCCGTAGCGGCTTTAGCTAAGCTAGCTAAGTTCTAAGATTCTATATAGCTAATTAGGCTAGGCGTATAGACGGTTTATAGTAGAGCTTAAGTAATCTAAAAAAGGCGTAAGTTTAATCCCCCCTTCGTTATAAACGAACTAACTATAAAGAAAGTTAGGTTTAAGCGTATACGGCTCGCTAGAACCCGTATACGAAGCCTTAGAATATCTAAGATAGAATAGAGAAGTTTATTCGGTAAGAACGAGCTCTTCTTATTATAATTCGTTACTAACGAGTAAATTATAGTATAATCTTCTAGCGTTCTACGGATAGTTCGCTAAAGTATTATATCTACTAGGCGTTAAATACCCCTATATCTACTAGAAATAATATTATCTACGATACTTAAATTATTCTAGACGAAGATATCTTACCCTATAGCTACGTATATAAAGATGCGTTTTTAGAGGCTTAGCTAATCTTAATTAGTAGTTAGACTAAGCGGTAAACGGCTTTAAATAAGTTTAAGATACGTAATATTAACTCTAAATCCGTTCGTTACTAACGAAGCGCTAGGCGATAGATTAAAAGTAGCGTAATCTTATAAAGAATATCGTTTACGCTATTCTAAATACTAGGCCTACTCTAACGGCCTTAGTTACGCACCGTACGCCTACTACTTATTCTTATTAATTACTATTTAGGCTTCGGTATAAACGAAGAGATTAGGTTAGCGAGTAGATAGTAAATTATATAATAAATTCTCTCTCTTCGTTAATAACGAATAAGTATAATAATACTAATAATACGTATAAATACTACTAAGAACTCGTCTATAACGAAATAATAAAGGTATATATTATATATTCGTTATTACCGAGCGATCTGCGCTAATTACTACTAAGTGGGGCGGGGTGGTACGTTAAGATTTCGAGGGTGGTACGTTATCGCTTCCCGCGGATGAAGTATAATGCCCCTGTCCGTCTCCCGCATGGCATTTTGAACCCTCTACCGCGCCCATGTCTCTCAGTCATCATAGCATACAGACATGTTGCAAAAGGTTGGCCTCACCTGGCGTAGCGCCTGGCTTTCTCTAGAAGTCGAGTGCTAAGGGCGACACGTCATTAGTCATGGTGTAGCGCGCGACCCATCTCGTAATCGCTTCCAAACTTCTTCTCCGCACCCCCGTAATCAGCAAGGTCGGCGAGCACCGTGCTGCAGGGCCCCGTGCCCTACCAGATGCACGACTCTTAGGCCACCCGGTCTCACCATCACCGTAGGGCGTCGTCGAGCACGCGAGCTTCGATAGCATTGCTACAATCACGTCTCGCTCCCCCACGTATGGCTGCACTGTGAGTCAGTATGCGTTCGTATACCTGTTCAGGCAAATGGACGTCCGTGTTGGTGCACGACATCAAACGCCTCGAAGCAACTATTATATGGAGGCAGGGCATTCAGGAGGGACCGCGGAAGAGAAAAGCAGAAGAAGCACATTATTTCCAACTATATCTCACACCCCAGCCGCGCGCGCGTCATCACAATCCAATGGAGTCGCTCGGTTCAGGAAAGGTTAATTCAAAGGCCTGCGACCAATGCTACCGATGCAAGGTCAAGTGCACAATGGAGCAGTCGGGCTGCGCCCGGTGCCGGATGACCAAGGGCACATGCACCTACAGCCTTGGCAAGTGGATGGGCCGGCCCAAGAAATCGACCAGCAGCAGCCGCCGGCCGACGTTGACCAGGGCGAGGGATGAAGCGGGAAGCAGGAGTCGGCCGCACAAGCGAGCTCGAAGCATCTCGTCTGCCGAATACGTTAACGACGACGACGAGGATGATGACGACCACGGCGAGGGACGGTATGCGTTTGGCATTCAAGGTTCGTTCGTTCCCCATGACCCCAGAGAGGCTGCTCGTGTGCTGACCCGGCGGAAGATGCAGACAGAAGACGCCATGGGCCCCCGACCCCGAACGACTCCCCTCATTTCTGGGATGTGTTTTCGCCGGCTATGCTGGGGATGAATGCCTCACAAAGCCTCGTGCCATACCAGATGGACGACTTTGCCAATTTGCATGTTGACAACGGTGCATTTGGCTCGCCAATGCACAATCGCCCGATAATGATCAGCCCGGCGACAACGAACGAGGGAGAAACAGCAGACGCAGCCACGATTTCCAGAATCGCACCCTCGACTGCAAGCTCTTCCTCAGCAAGCCAAGAGCAGGGCGAGGAGGGCCAAGCATTTGCCCCGCTACCGGTACGTCGTCACGGCACCCTGGTCGAGCAAGGAAGCGGCACTGACTGGGTTGTTGTTTCGGGAACAGTCGAGATGTGTTGGGGACGGGAACGGCGCTGCTGCACCGGCGGGCCCGGAGCACCAGACGTTCCAGCCCACGCCGATGGAGCCCATTAACTCGTAGGTAGCTGCTCACGGGTTGACACGAGAGTTTGCTGACGCTCGGCAGGCCGAGATGCGAAGCTCTGCGAATGCACTTCTCGCACCATGAAACGACGCACCGCTGCAGCTGCTCCCGGGCGGCGTTGGACTCGCTGGACCGGCTCTCGACGCGGCGGGATGGAGCGGGGTACGTCCAGTGTCTCGAAGCGGTGCAGCTGGCGTTCAGGACGGCGGAGGAAATGGTGCTGTGTGCCCTGTGCGCGCCGGGACTGGTGATATCCAAGTGCTGCCTGTTGCTCAGCAGCGCGTACGAGCTGCTGAACGACGTATCCATCGGCAGCGACCACGGCGAGGCGGCTGCGCGAAGCAGGGTAAAAGAGGACATCCGGAGGGTGAAGCGGCGGGCCACGATGCTGTTTGCGGGCTTGGGGACTCTGCAGGACCTTGACGCTCCGGCCAGCCCGGTCCTTGCGGGGGCTCAGGCCGAGTTTTTGACGGGGCTGGCCAAGGCGTGGGGCATGCTCTCGGAGCCGTGACACAGATATCAATATGAAGCGGTTGTAGTATTTGCTATGTCTTGGGGTGGCGGACGAGGATGGTTGACGTGTACGGCTCGGACCATCCGTACTGCGGCCGCTGCTGCTCCACAACCTCGACGACGCGGAAACCGTGATCTTGGTACAGCCTCACCCCCGGTGTTTTGGCCACGACCAGCACCTTGAGAGACTGCGCGTCCGCGTAGGCGAGGCCGCTCTGCAGGAGCATGCTTCCCACCCCGCGTCGCTGGTGGTCGGGATGCGTGGCCAAGTAGTCGAGGGCTGTGTCGCAGCCGCGGTCAGCATTGCTTCGTGCAGGCGTGGAGGGTGTGTGGATTGCATACTCAGAAAGTCGTCGCCACGGCCCCGCACGCGCTCCTCGGCAGCTTCGATGGCCACGCTCAGCTCTTCGACCATGGCGCCGTCGAGGTTGCGGATGCTGCCGTCGTCGGTGACGCTCTCGAACAGCTGCTCGAAGTGCTGTCGCGTCGCCTCGTCGACTGCGGGCACCGCTGCAGCCGCCCAGGCTTCTTCTCCTGCTTCGCCCGCAGCCGCTCCTCCCGGCAGAATCCAACGGGCGTAGCCCACGGCCTTACCGGTGGCCGTCTCGACGGCCTTCTGATGGCGCTTGGCGCGGCCGGTGACCAGGTTCCGGGGCAGCCGGCGTTCGCAGTCGCGGATGATGTCGTCCAGGGTGGCCGGGGGCTTCCAGAGCGAGGCCCAGTGCGGATCCCGGTAGAAGGCGCGCATCATTGTCTCAGCCAGATCGGCGGCATCCTGGGCGGGGGTGGACACGGGGTGGATCGCGTAAGCGGGCGGGCGAGTGGATGGCGCGATAGGGTGTCCGGGGGTGCAAGCCATGGCTGTCGGCCTCGTTATGGCTCGTTATGCTGGCCCTGTCGCGTTCTTCAGCACTCGCAGCTTTTCTGCCTCTGCCACACGTCGTGTTTTGGCCCGGAGGAGGCTCCGTGCGTGCTGGCCGAAAATCACTCTCCGGCCTTGTCCGGCTCCGGACTTTTGCGCCTCGCCTCCGAGAATCGTTGCGCTTCCCTCTGCTTTCTCTTAAGAGGGGCCCCATGTCGCAATCCATGTATGTAAGCTGCAGGAGCCGCATCCCAAAAGCACATCTGTTCGATTGGTCGACGCTGAAGTTTCCACAACCGTCATTTGCAATAATGGTGCCCAAGCTAGTAAAGAACATGGCCTCGTGTGAGTTCCACCATCCGCGACCCGTCCCGCGACTATACTGAATGCGTGCCAGGGGGCGGTGCATCCAACGACGTGGCCTACCAGGACCTGCCCGTCAGCCCCGGCGAGGAGAACCAGCCCTCACTAGGGTACCCCCGGCTAATGGTGGCGCCATTATTAATAGCGGTGTACCCAGTGGCCGTTTCCGGGCGTTATAATGGCGTCATCTATTATTATAATGGCATAATCACTGTATTCAATGGTTTCTCAATAAGATTATATGGAAACGGCAGGGGTGACGATGGTAATATTCGTATTTTAAATGGAAATATCACGATATTACATAGTGTTTCAAACTGACCCGCCGCCACCGCCGCCGCCGCCTGCCGCCCTAATAATTACCACCAACACTACCCCCGACACCCCCCCCAATACCCCCCCCACGATCGTGCTGCTACAATAAGCGCGCGATCGGGCCAACTATTATATATATCTGTCCTCCGCGTGCATTCGTATAGGTCATAATACCTATAGGGCATACGATATCGTTTACTAAATAGAACCTCCGCCGCCCGCCGCCATTAGCGCTCGTAGTAATTAGTAAGCCTCTCTTATTATCGCTTCTTTATATATCCCGGAGGTTTTCTATGTAAGCGTAGTAGCCATAGTTGGGGATGCTTAAATAATAGTGGATACGGGTATACTTATCCTCACCCGACACCCTCTTGTTATAGCATATACGGGTATTATCACGATTATCCAAGCAATCGCGCTGCGATGAGATGCTGCCGTATGCCACGGTATCCTTTGAGACAAGATACCGCTTGAATCTAGTATATTCCTCTACGAAACGGGTTATCTGGGTGTCCTCATCTTCACCAACCGTGATGAAGAATCGTAGTACCTTCCCTAGTATACGCCTCTTACGAGGTGTTATCGCCGCGTGTGGTAGTTTGCCTAATAGCCGTGGCTATAATAACGATACGTTGTTATTATCGTCTATTAGGGGTTTAAAGAGCTCTAATAGATGCATCTACTTCTATATAATCACCTCGTTCGTTATGCTTATGTCTAACTTCGCCTTATTGCGGGCGAGGCGCTTCGTAAGGCTATAGAGACGTTTAAACGGGAACTGCCACTAATAACGAGCTAACCTATAATTATAAACAGCTTCAGCGAGGTGTAGGAGGCTGTGAACTTATAGGGTGCATGCCGGTAGGCGCCTGTCGTTATTATTATAGTAGATCCTCTCATGCTCGCGCACGAACTCGCGGTAGCTGGTGTTAATATCGTCGATTTAGTGTTAAGAAACGTCTCTCTAGGAGTAGAGGGCGTATATCTTACTTAATAGTAATAGATGCTTATAAGGTCGCTCCTATAGGTGTCTAGCGAGGTACGGAGGACCCTAAGTAGTTAGCTAAGCTTTCTATTTAGCTGCTTTAAAGTATTTATAGTATTTGATAACGTCTCGTGGTGGTGCATTTGCTAGTGATCGGGGGAGAGTCGCTCTTAGGCCTTTATAGGTAGCAGATATCTTATATTAATCACCTTATAATAATATAAAGGTTCCAACCGCCTAAGGGTTATTGCGGGCGTTTATTTAATCGCTCGGCTTGCCTCTCGTGTTCGTCTAAAGCCCTATAAGCAGTTTGGTAAGATTGAGGAGTATATTATATATAGTGTTAATAGGGAAGCTTCGTGGGAAGTATATCGCTTAGAGCCTTAGCAGGTAGGATTCTCGTTCGACACCTACGGATATATTAGCGAACCCAATACCTATAGGAGAACATCGCGTGTCCACGTAATATTTTGCTGGTAAAATCGCGAAATTAACACGAAATCAACACGCCCTTCCCCATAGTATATTTCTTACCTAAGGTTCTTTGCTCCTCTGGCCCGAGAATTATGGCATCGCGTATATCGTCCCTTAGGCACGATCGTTGAGGGTGGTTAAGGGCTGGGCCGCTATAGGGATAATAATAACCGTTATTCGTACACCGCCGTGCCTTAATCTTATAGTATCTATACGGCGAAATGGCGTTGCCGGGTATCTTTAAGCCTATAATATTAGCAATAGCAGGCCCGTCACCCGTTATAAGAGATATAATAGCTCTTAAGCGGAAATGACGGTGTGTTGAACCGTCCCATGCCTTAATACTATAAGGTAACTCCAGTTCTCGCAGCTCCTCGATTAGTGGCTATAGATAGCTATCTAGATTCTTATATTTCCTTGGCCCAGGTATAATGAAACTTACGAGGGTGTTGCTACGCTTATAGCGAAGCTGCGGAGGTAGATTAAGCACTATAACGGCTATTAGAGTGCTCGAGTGGGTATATCGATCGGTAACTACCGGTATGCCGTCGAGAGATAGCTGCAGGGCGAGATCTAAGGGCTGCTTGATTATGTTGTCATCTTATAACCCCCGCAGCACCCTACCGCTCCAAACGTCTTATATAAGCTAAGGATGCATTTTTATAATATTAGCACGCTCCGCGCAGCGGTATTGTGCCCTCAATCTGGGTATAATAGGTATATACGCATATATGCGGCGAGGGCGGCGGCGGTGGGGGGTCCCGGCGTAATATCGGCTCTTGGAGTAGTATCTATAGCGCTTATCGGCGGCGAACGGTCTAATAAAGGCCATATAGCTATCTTTACAGCAGTCGATAAGAGTTGGATGGATGCCTATAAGCTTTTTAAGCCACTTGGGAACGTATCTTCGCGATAGGAGGGTGTTTGCTAGCAAGTGCCGGCGGAGGTCGTTATATACGCCCCGGGGTATATTGCGTGCGTAGCGGAGGAGTTAGAACTTCTTAAGCGTTGTCTGATCTATTCTATATTTATTAGCAGATTATATAGCAAACGAGAAGAAGAGGGACTAGGGGGTTACCCTTAAAGAGAATCTCGAGTGGTATACCGCAGGGCGTATCGTTACTTATATTAAAATTATTATAATAATTATCTTCGCTATTAGAATCGTGTTTAAACACGTTTAGGGTGTTAAGATTATCTAGCGCCGGCAGCTCTTTATCGTATTCGGTGTTATTATCGTCGTGATATTCCTCGTTGGGATTCTAGGCCGTAGGGGAGCGCTGTCGCGGGCCCTAAAATTGTTCCACGAAGGCCTAGTTATGTCTACGCTTAGTACGATGGCTAGACATCTTTAGAATAGTATTAAGAAGAAGCGGCGAACTTACTAACGGGTATTTCCTATTGGTACGGGCATAATAAATTTTTTAGATGTTAGGGGGGGGCTCCGGCGGTCTCGGCGGCGGCGGCGGCGGCCCCCGCATTATTATTATTATTGTTGTTATTTCTTGGTATATTACCCCAAGCATTCTATATTATATATAAATACACACCAAACACCGGAATTACTACGGTATAAGCGTTTATTACCACAAACTTAATACTATGCCAAACGACGATATACCCCGGCCTAGGAAGAAGAAACCGATATGGGACGATGTCTTACAGGTAGTACGCGAGTATAACGTCTACGAACTAGTACGATCTACCGCTGTTTTAAAGCGTTAGGCCCGTAGTGCTGTTAATTAATACGTGCAGCATAAGCTTAATAAGTACGGGAGGCTTTACCTACGGCTATAGCGTGATCTTCGCCGCTAATAATAGAAGGACGTCATTATAGAGTTTATAAAGCGCTAGGAGGTCGCCTTCCTACGTCGCTTTAAAGATGATTGGGCAGCTATCGCTATGATCGAGGCTGTGATACAGTTATACCGTTGTAAGGCCAGCCGAACGAAGCCTCGCATAAAGAAACTGGGTAGGTTGCAGTATACCGAGCCCTTAGAGAACCCTCACCAAAATACGCCCGATTTAGTAGAGGATTCTCCGCGCTATAAGTCGCCCGCGACCGATAAGGCCTGCGATGAGGCCTGCGATAAGGCCTACGGGCCAATAACACCACCGCCGCGGCCGCCGCCACCACCGTTACTACCACCCCCCGCACGATCGTTATCGCCAACACCCGCACCCCGGAAGCGTAAGATGTCCGGTAAGGCTAAAGAGACGTAGTAGCTACTGCGTAATAAGCGCTAGAAGAAGGTTGCCAAGCAAGATCGTGCGATAAATAAGGCTTATAGCGAATAAGCGAAGGCGGCGGCGAAGAAGAGGCTCGAAGAACGCACGGCGCTCGAGGACGCAACGGTGTAGTTCCAATCGCTCTTATAACGTGAGCGTAATAATTTATTGGCAATCGTTTAATAGCGTCACGAAGCGCAGAGGGTTGATGATAAATAAGAGAGTGTTGTTTATTATAAGATTGTTTATCGTGAGGTTGTTCATCGTAAGGTTTCTGCGAAGAAGCCGAAGAGGGGCCGGCCCTTTAGGAAGGCGGCCGTGTGAGGGCGGGGGACCTCTTCTTATATTAGTAGTATTTGCCTTACAATAACATAATAAATCTCTATCACCCACCCTTCTATTCGCTTAATACTACGGTGGTTTCTACAACCCCCGACCAAACCCACTGTATATATACCATGTCAGGACTATCTAAACGAGCTACCCAGCGTTCCCCCGGGCGTACGAAGGTTCTTTAATACCCCGCGAAGCGATCTGCGACCGCAATTTCGCAATACAATAGCACGTCTATATAAAACCTCGGCATCACCCCTCCAGCATAGGTAAATCATACAACGAAATGCTGTTGCCGTTGCAATAATAATAATACCATACCGACCTGGAAATACCATACGGCGTTTCGCGTTTCATACGAAATATATGTGTAATCCACAAACTAAGTATGGTGGACCCATAGATCATGGGGTTTCCATGTACATATATGAGCCGGGGGTACCCTAGTGCCTTCATCGCCAGCGGCGCCCAAAAGGCCGGCGAGAAGCTCGACTGGAACACGCGCAGCTCCAAGCGCTCCAAACTGTGCTCCGCCCTCGTCCTCCTGTCCGCCGTCCTCACCCTCGGCGTCCTCTCGTCCGTGCTCGTCGTCGCCCAGCGCCGGGAAGCCGGCTCGCTGGTGCCGCTGTGGCCGTCGTACCAGGGCGGCTCGCGCGTCGTCGAGCACTGCGGCAACTCGCCCGAGGAGGCCCAGGCCCTGGGCTGCGTGTGGGACCTGATGAGCTTCGGCTGGATCCACCCGCGCTGCTACAACCCGGAGCAGTCGCAGCTGTGGATGGACAAGTACGGCCCCTGGAAGTGGTACTACGACCTCAACGCCACCGCCGAGATCCCCGACGACCAGCTCACCTCCACCCGCCGCGTCTACACCGAGCAGGGCTACCACGTCGTGCACTGTCTGTACATCTTCAAGCTGCTGCACCTCGCTGGCATGTCTGGCCACATCGTCACCGACGAGGCCATCCCCCTGGCCCACACCCAGCACTGCGTCGACATGATCTCCGCCCCCAAGTACACCGATTTCAAGCACGTCAACACCAGGGTGGACATGCTGTTTGCTCGCTGCGTCACCATGGATTGATGGTCGCTGGTCATGTCGGAGAAGGAAAATTCAGATTTTGTTGCTCGCAGAGATTGTGAATGGAATTTTTAAAAACGCATCTACTATCCGAAATCAATTGTAACGATAATCTCAATACACCCAAAATCGTCTTTTCTTTTGTGTTGTTGAGCGTGAGCAAGGTCATCTTCCACGCCATTCCCAACGCCGCTGTCGCCTTGCCCACAGCACAATGCTGCTCACCTTCCATCCATGAGCCGATCCTGAGAAGACCTGTAGTGTTACACTCTCCAAGATCCTACAGCTTATCCTCCATTTCGAAGGATCTCTTCCAATATTCAAGAAATTCCCCATGTTTGCGCCACCGAGCGTCATCTTTGGGAAGACTCCTCAATACACCGTCGACCTCGATCACTACCTCTTTCGCTTTTTCGAGCTGCCCATTGGCCAGGTACAGACGTGGGAGCCAAGTCAGCGTTGCAATCCGGTTTGGGTTACCCAGAGGAAGCGTTGTTTTCTTGATTTTTGCAACATACTCGAATTGTTTCAGAGCTTCCTGGAGCCTGTTGGCCGTGGTATAAGCGCGCCCAAGCTCATGCTGTGATGCTAGCAATACTGGGGAGTTCTCCGCGAGTATGCTCTGCCGAATATGAACAACGTGTTCGAGCAGATTGATTGCCTTCTCTACTTGTCCATCGTCTAGGTAAGCGCCCCCAAGGTCATGCTGTGACTTTAGCAATCCGGGATCATCAGCCGAGTGTTTCCTCTTCCTAAGTTGAACGATACTCTCCAACTGCGCGATCGCTTCCTTGAAGGCTCCACTACTAGCATACGTGCAGGCAAGATTGTTTTTAGATGATACAAGGTCTTCTTCGTGGAATGAATTTGCCTCTTGAAGACTGACTATTCGCCGCCACAAATCCAGACTCGATGGGTATCTGTTGAGGTCCCCCCAATTGCGTGCCATTTCTTTGTAAAACGGCAGCAGGTTGATATCCTCTGGTCTCGATGGTTCTGCTTCAAGTGTTTCGAAGATTGCGAGCAGGAAAAGCTCCAGCTTTTGGTCAAGCCGGAAAATATGAAGTAGATATGCGATAACACGATTGACTTGGAGATACTCAACACCCCATGGGTCGCGGAAACTGCACGTCACTCTGTTATCCAAGAAAGAGCTGATGTGAGATTGGAGTTGTCTGGTGCGGAGCCTCCAGTTGCTTGAGTCCCGATAATAGTAAGATTGTGGAACAGACTTCATGGAGAAAGCGATGATTGAGCCAGTCATCATCCAAGCCTGCTCTTGCAGTTTCTGATCCAGGCGGTCTTTTGCCCAGGCATGTGCCAGTGGATGCATTGACACCAACTTGACGCCGTCTCCGTTGTCGATAGTGGCTTGTTTGATGAGTGAAAGAGCTTCCAGACAATCGAGCCCTGCTTGAAGACGCAAAGTCAAGCCTCGGCTCTCCGACAGAAATGCAGGTAAAAGATCCGCAAGACTCGTTGAGATTCTGCCAGTGTCGTTGCTGAATCCTGTTATCTTCATGTGACGGATTCCTCTCAAAGCGTCCTCGAAGATTGATGTGGGAAACCCGCTGTGATGAAACATCGCGAAAATCCCCAACAAGCACAACGCGTCCTCCGCCTCGGTACCCCCATCGGATTTGAGTGCACGGGCAGAGACCTCGAAGGTCGCGTACACGTCGCCGTATTTCGATCGTGCCTGTTTCGGCGAAGTTGTGAGAAGATGTTGGCGGTTGTCCTTGAAGAATCTGGGATATTCATTCCAGTTTCGGGCATCTCGAGATACGAACGCACCGGCCTGAATCAAGGCCAGAGTGTGAAAGTCGAGAAGCTCTACGATCGTCTTCGCTTGTGGCCGGTAGGAGTCCCAGTCCTTTGGGGGCAATTTGGCAGCTTTGAAGAGGAGCAGCATGGAGTCTTCAAAGGAGATTGGCTCGAGTTCTCGGCTGCCAATAGTCTCATGTTTTTCACATTCACGATTGCGCGACGTCATAAGAATTGAACCACTAGAAGCGGACGGGAAAAATGGTGCGTAGTCCCTCAGTTCGTCGGCGTTGTCCAAAACGAGGAGCCATGGGTAGGTGTTGAAATCAAGTTCGGCGAGAGCGCTTAAAGCGTCTCCCAGAGTCTGGTGTGTGTTGCCAGGGCGGATTTGATCCGCAATCTTCTTGAACTCTTGCTCTGCAGACACGAAGTCGCTTACATCAACCCAAAAAAGGCCCCAAAACCTTATACAGTTAGCATCTGCAATATACATATACTGCGGTGTGCGCAATGAAAGCCCAACTGTGCGCACTATATTTTCAAAAGAAAGATTCTTTTGTATAGTACTTACTCGTTCTGCATGTCCTTGAGAAGTTTCACACAAATCTCGCTTTTTCCAATGCCAGCCAAGCCATAGATGACATATCGTTTCTGTTCTCCAGCGGTGGCTCCCCTAAAGGCAGCCTTGATCTCCGCTACCTCAGCTTCACGGCCGAGAAAGTTTCTGTTCGGCGGTGGGTAGTTGCCATGTCGAAAGCGTTTCCGTTTGAGAGCAGAAGTCAAAGGGGCACTTTGGTAAAAGTTACCCTGCAAGATGGAATTTCTGTCGCCAGCCGTCACATCACCAAAGCTCTGAGAGGTAGATGCCATGTTTGATCATGGGTTATTTCGTTCATCTCCGCGAGGAGTTTGCGATATTGCAGGTAATGGACAGCGGGCGAAGTCCAAAATAAGAGGAGTGGCAAATGCGAGCAGGCAGCCTCGTCTGGAGAGAAGCGGGGTTGTCTACTCATGCATAGCCGGCTTACTGCACAGTCAGCCCGCATGTATTGATGCGACCATGACTACTGCATGTTCAGCTCGGCTCTTCAACTGCTGACGCGCGATTCCTGTAGCCTAGCTTGATCGGTTCCCTTCAGACTTGCGTACGATTTCATTACGTAGAAAGCAACGCGGCATTCGTCCACACACAAGTACACTGAGAATGTCCGTGTACGGATATCCTCATAATTAGTTTAAGCTTTGATTCCAGAGAATAAGATGCCGAAACGTTTTATTTGATTAATTCGGCTCGCTGGGCGTACACGCCTCGTACTGCCTAGGCTGCAGGTGTGATCGTGAGTGTGATTCGCTGTTTTCACGTCGCGATTTTCGTGGCGTTCATGGCAGTGCAGACGCTTGTGACGTGGCTCCACACTTATCGGTCCCCATCTCTTCGCTGAAGTGCTGGGATAAAGGAGAGAGCCCTGGAACCGAACCCAACTGAAGGATTCGGAAATCATCTAGTACAAGGCTGAACTTCCGTCTTCTCAGGATCTCGATCCTCTACAATCTCGATGCCGGATCCTCTCAGCATTTCTGCCGGCATTGTCGGCCTTCTACAAGCCGTGAAAAGCCTTCATGATTTCATGAACAGTATGAATGATGCCCCCGAAACTCTTACTCGAGCTAGAGATGATCTCAAGTCAACCGAGAGCGTCCTCGAGGACTTGCGCCAGTATCTTGAGATGCACGCGCAAACACCGCCAGCAGCAAAGGCTCTTACTGACCAGAAGTCAGCTTTGAGCTCCGTTCTGCCGCAGTTTGAGAAATTATGCAGGGACTTCCACAAGAAGCTGGATAGTTGCGTTCGCCGTTCAGCTGAAGGCAGCAAACTGGCCTGGACAGACCGGGTGGTGGCCAGTCTGAAGAAGGGAAGCATCGAAAAGTTCCGAGAGGAAGTATCAAAAGCCCGGCAGCTCATCAGCTTGAGAGTTGATATGGTCTCACTGTAAGTTCGCTTGGCCTCATTGCGTAGCGACCGCTAAAAGGTCATCTCCACCCTAGCCTCAATGCCGAACAAAACACTGCAGCGCTCCACGATTTCCAACACAAGAACGAAACGACAATGGCGAGCATCATCCAGCAACTCGGAGAAATTGACATATCCATGAGGAAGTTCCAAGAGCTTTCTGACGAGTCTTCGGAGGCCATGGAGAAAGCCCTCAGGGACCAAGAAGTTGCGCTGAAGGAACAACTCCTCCTGTGTGAGGAGAACCGTGTCGCAGCCGACAGCCGAGTGCGTCACGAGCAAGACTTTGGTAACACAAAGGCTGGAGACAACGCGCGGAACCTGCAGATCTTGGATTTAGACAAGGTAAAAGGCTCGTTCAAACAGAAGTATGGCAGTCTGGAAAT
The DNA here is from genome assembly GCF_001883845.1 of Diplodia corticola. Classification (NCBI taxonomy): domain Eukaryota; kingdom Fungi; phylum Ascomycota; class Dothideomycetes; order Botryosphaeriales; family Botryosphaeriaceae; genus Diplodia; species Diplodia corticola. The sequence goes on from NW_017971504.1 coordinate 368,224, forward strand.
TGGCAATGGCACGTGGAGCGCCCAGGGTGCCGCCAGTGCGACTATGGTAGAGAGGTTCTTCTACGGACCTACTGCCGCCTATCAGCCGGAAAGTTCCCGAGGTCCTGGAAGGCGGCTGGGTAGTAACGTCGCTACTTTGGATGGCATTCGAAGCGGGTCGGCACCTGGATGGTCTGGATCGTAGAAGTAAATTCTGTGTCCTTGTTAATTCCTTTTTGAAATTTCAGTTTCCTCTTCTACCATTTGTCTGAGAGTTCGTCGGGCCAGGCTGAGGTCTCTCCCTGGCTGACGTGCGCCTCGGCCACAAAGTCATTCTCTTATGCTCTGCCGAAGCCTGCCGACCCCCTGAAGGATTCTCCTATCCACCAATTGAAACAACATCGCTATCACGGTAGTGCACTCGCTGTTCCGCCTTCGTGTGCTCAAATCCTGTCCGCCGTCTATGCTACGTTTTGAGTGCAGCAAAGAGAACGGCCTCGAGACGCTGCACAATCCTGTCGACATTTTGATTGATCTGATTCGATGAGCCGAAAGCTGGAATGGTGCGAGATGTTCCGCGGGCTTGCAACTTTCTGCGTCCCTTCGCTAGCCGAGACAGCCGCGAATGATGGATGACTGGCCGGAGTCCGCCAGCAAGCAGACCGACTGCCCGCCTTTCCTTGGCACCAGCCTCCAAAATTGAATTTTTTCGTGACTGCTAACCAAAACATCCATGCGCACCGCCATGGAGATTTGTCAGGTCGATGACCGCAAGCAACGACGGTGGGGATGTGGGAGATGATGAGTGTGATTTGTTGCAGGGGCGTCGATGCATTTTCGCAGCCGGGTGGCGATGTCGGGGTGCAATGAGCGGGGGCTATGTTAGCACGTGCGAAAAAGAAAGTTCGCGGCATTTTGAGGTGGTAATGATAACTGCCCGGGTAACTGTCTCTAGAGGGAGCCTGTGGGCTTCCATAGCCGCAAAGCTTTCGCGTGGGTGTGGAGACGGCGTGCCTATCTACTTGAGGGAGTGCCAGTTATATTATGTTGCACGTACTGGTCTCATAAGGGACGTGCCCATGTTGTCGACACCATCAAGGACGTGCGGGGTGATGAACGCGCCGTGTGGATCGACCAGCACGTGTTTCAGCGAATCCTTGCTCCAAAGAATCGACGAGATGCGCTTTCGACGCACGGAGCGAGTCCACTTATTAGGGAGTTACGGACACGGTTGAATAAAGCGGGCGGAGTGCAAGGGGGCAAACGGAGGTGCTGGAGCCTTTGCGGGCTGATGTCGAAGGCCGGCTCTGCTGCTGATGCTGCTGCCTTTGTTGCCCGTCGATATTACCCAAACCCAAAGTCAGTTTGGGTCCCGTCGACGGCCCGGCCCGCCCCGCCGCTCGGGAGATCAGTGTGGGCCCGAGCCGGATCCCGAACATTACCGCCGCGGTTTCGCAAGTGGGTACGGAAGCGCGAGGGAGCAAGATAAGCGAAACAGCGGCGCCGCGAGCGGGGAAGAGCGTGGGAGGGCGAGGGGCGGAGGAGGCGGTGTGTGCGAGGAAGAGGCTAGGCGGGCCGAGTGCGCCTGCCAGCCGAACCGGGGTGGTCAACAATCAAAATTTGTTTAAAGCAAACCACACAAACATCGGGGTTGTAGCTCAACTAAACAAAGAAACAGAAAGGACTACCTTAATTGGAAGCGTACTTACTTGTTTACTTGGCAAGTACACGGACCACTATCGTAAGACATATTATAGTGTTTCGTCCTAATTTGGTATAGCTATGGGAGGCGGGGGGTACGGTGGGGCGTTAGAGGCGGGTCGTAATACCGAGGGAATAAAATACTGTACGAATCTCACGATGGTCCGCATATACATCAAGCAAACATATATGGTTGAATTTGTTTGTTGACCGCCCTGAGGCGAAGGGAGAATGCCGGGCGGCGCAGCGGTGGTGGCTCCGTTCCAGGCTCTAGTTAGACTTGGTTAGTGCGTATATGGGGGCAAGCGGCATCTGCCATGGTCGTCGTTGTAGTCATAGGGCTAGTTGGCAGGGCGATACGTAGTGTTTATCAGTCGCATTTCCAGCCCTGTAGAACCCCCAGGCAGTGCGGGTTCGATGCAAGTCACCTAGAAAACTACGTCCCCGGTGACACGGCCGGCGCCGACGAGGATGGAGATGTTCTCTATACAAATTGCGCGGGTGAAGTTAGAGCTGAGAATATGAAAGCGGATCACACTGATTGCTCTGGATCTGAACATGTAACGAAAGGAAGCCTTGGTTAAAGCGTTACGCGAGCAACGTCTTTTTCACCTCCGAGCTACCATGATGTCGTTTCCTCCTGCAGTAATCTTCGGCTTAGCTGTGCCATGGACTATGAGAACAAATGTGAAAGCTTCTACGAATCCAGGTAGTAGTCAAGGATAATCAGACAACATCTATACGTATCGTTGTATTTTTCCGAACATAAAACGTAACCCATGTGATGCTTTCCAAAGCCTTGAAGAGGGAAGGGCTTTCACAAGGATTGAAAGCGGCAGTGGGCTTCTTGAAGCGGGATCGGTTGGGCTGTTCTTTAAAAAGAAATGTATTAAAAGCTGCCAGCGTATGGACTTTGGGCTCCCCCGATACTAAATCTTGCGACGCCAGCATCGGTGTGTATTTCAGAATATGGAAAACTCCGTGAGACTCCAATGCTTTCTATTTCAGCATATCCCAGCCCCGAACCGTTTCTCGGCATGTATCTCGTTCGAAACCAATCACACCATCTCAACCGTGCCACGCCCTCGACTGCGGTTTTCTCCCTTCCCCATTATGCTATCCGTGCTTTCTGTGCTCCCAGTCCGCACACCATAAGCGCTTTGAACGCTGTAGGTGCTCGTGATAACAATGTCGTCATCGTTCGTAGCTCTAGGCCACTCAGTATCGCTTTTCACTTCCCTGGCTCTACTTGCTTTCGAGACCGTTACTCCCCCTTCAACGGAGCCAAGTGGGATGCTATCTCCTCGGCTGCGGCCCCGAGTGCCACGTGATCTGCCTCGAGAGGAGAAGAACATGTTCCAGATGGACGTCCCAGATCTGTCGCTCGAGTATCCGATCAACTTTGGCGCAATCTTTTTGGCGAGAGGCTTGAGCGTGACGATGCACTGGCACATGATTCCAATCATGATCTCAATGGATCTGGACCGAGGCGCCACAGTCGTCAGTTAGGGAATGTGTTTGCAGAAAAGGGTGAGATATCACGCGACACTTACGACCAGTTGCAGACTTTTGCTTGCTCGTATGTGAAGTCTGGTTTCCCGGGCAACCTTTGGATGATGACGAGACGTACGATACTGGCGATGATGACGCTGCAAACGGTGTTAGCTTGAAAGCTGACGCGGCCTGGAGCTTATGGGGGATTACAAAGAACCGCCAGCCAGCACTACCCCGAGGACTACACGCTGTCCGACCGGGAGATGTAGCTTATAGATCATGGGAATGGGCTACTTCTGTTAGCATCTCTTGTCTTGTCTTACATGGATAAGAAAGTGTCTTGCCATCAATACAATGATTGCATCCGTCACGATGTTGGAGATGGCTTGCGCAACAGCCAATGTTGCAATGCAATCGGCTTTCGTTGGATCTGTAGGCTTGCATCCTGCACTGGTCTACAAGATGTCAGTTCAGAAGGGGACTCGGTGGCTTTGGGAAAACAGACAACGAAGGTAGTCGCCAGAGTGTATGCCATGATGATGACCATAAGAACATATATGGCAATCCGGAAGAGCTTGTCCGGATTGACGTGGCGATATCTGTTCATGTGTCAGCGACCCCCAGCATAGTCTAGTGGAGGGCGAGACACACGTGAGCAGGATGGAGAACTTTGAGAGCATGGGGGCCCAGCTGCAATACGAATGGATGAGCGTGTCGAGTCGGTAAATCAGCGTTTGAGATATCGTACCAGTAAGTAGTGACCACTGGTATGCTCCACTGTAATTCATTTAGTACCAGGAATGCAAGGAACTTTAGGTAGGCGTTCCTACTTCAGCATATTTCACAACCTGTGCAAGACTGGTATTCCATAGGTGATCTCCGAAACCGTATTCCATCCCTACAGACTGATTAGTGTGTTGCTTGAGCAATCTTTCGAACGGGAGAGGGAAGCGCACATTGGATGCAACAAACGATGAAGCCGATACCCATCAGCTATTGTTTATCCCTCTTAGCTTGCATGAATCAGATGCGGGGACATTATATTTACCCATGCTGCCACAACTGCGTCTACAGGAGATTAGCTTGAGCTCAGATATGGTGGACCATCCATGTTAACTTACAGTCATCCAACCCGATATGCTTGACCACTACCGCACGTGTCCACACCCTTAGAGCCACCGTGACGGTGGCGCCAGCCGCGACTCCACTGGAGATGATGATGAAGTCCCTCTGTACAGAAGTCATCGCCGGATCAAGGTTGGATGTCTCGCCCGATGGCGCCGCCATGGCGGGAGTGTTTTCCAAGTCCATATCAGCAGTGATGGGCTTGGCGGAGGCAGTTTTGTCGTCCGAAATTTTCTCGAGGGAGGGAGAACGACAGATGGCGGAGCGAGATGACATAGGGCAAAGGGTGATCAGGGGTAAGTATAAGCGATAAAAGGTCTCACTGAGACCAGAACGTGAGTGGGGGCACGTTCATACGTGGACATGGGCGCCCTGCATGGGCGGCATTCGAGTCAGCGGTACTGCTCGAAGGGGCCAAGTGCAAACATGTTGTTTCGAAACGGTACCTGACTCTCGGGTCTTATGATTCAGGAACGAGCTGCAATGCCCCTTCTTGCATATACTCCAAGTGCCGGTACACCAACGTATCTTTCGTGCCGGCACAAACCTACAGGATGCGTAGGCACAGGCAGAGGAGTAGGATCACTAGTAAGTGGTCAGTTTTACTCTGCAACTAACGAGTCATGCACCGGGCCCTTGTATTATTCCTACGCCGCACCATCACAGCCAAAAGATAAGAACAAGGGCACTTTCGGCCCCAGTGTCCAGGAATGGACAGCGTACCGCCATAGGCCCCCGTCTCACCAGACACGAGATTCATGGGTCTGTACGTTTTCGGAACACGGCTTGGCCAAAAAGCCTGGAGCTTTACGGAAAACCAATTCGGCACACAGTATGGGGATAAGCGCGCGCAGACGTCGAGCTTCGGGCCGCACCCATGAATAAGTGAAAGGGCTGATAAAACCCCGAAACTACAGACTCCCCGTCCTTGCCCTGCATAGAACGGCATTTTCACAGATCGATTCGTTTCTGCGGTCCAAGGAAGGGAAAACATGGCGACGTTACTCCTCGCGCTTGTCGCCACCACGAGCGTTTCCGGCGTTTTCGCGCACCAGCTGTTTTTTCGCCGTATCCATGTCGACAACCACCCGTTTCTAGTGCTCGCTGCTTCATTCGGACTGTACCTGGCGCTGGCGTCATTTCTCCAGGCCCGATTCGCTCAGCAGGTCTCGGCACCTTATGGTGTCGCTTTGCTCCTTATGTCCTCCTTCGTGGTGTCGATATGGGGTAGCATGTTGACATACCGCGCATTCTTCCATCCGCTCCGGAACTTTCCTGGCCCGTTTCCGGCACGGTTGTCCAAATTCTGGGCTGTGGGGCAGGTCTTGAGTAGCGGGCTGAAGTGGTACAAGGTTGACGCTGAGCTTCACAAGAAGTACGGGGACTACGTGCGCACCGGTACGTTCCTTTCCTCGGTGGCACGCAAGATTGGATCCGGCGAGATCGTGAAACCTAATCTCAGGACACTACAGGTCCTCGTGAACTTTCCATCCGTGATCCCAAAGCGCTGAGCGCCATCCTGGGTTTCACGTCCAAGACGCTCAAAGGCCCTTTCTACGACGGCATGGAAGATTCTGTAAGCACCACTCGAGACAAAAAGCTGCATAAGTCAAGACGCAAGCTCTGGGACACTTCGATGAAGTATTGTAAGCAACCGCCCCCTGCATCAGTGTTCCCGCTTGCTTATTGACTCCGGGCTCAGTGCTTTCTACGTACACTCCCCAGCTCGAGCAGTTCACCGACATCCTGCTGGAGCGAATCGGTAAGAATGTTGGCAAGCCGGTTCCTATCAATGACCTGGCCATGCACTACAGCTACGACGTCATGACGCAGCTGGCGTTCGGCGAGCCCGGCGGCTTCGTGGATGGCAGTGCGGACGACGTGGCTACCGACATGCTCGACGGAATGCAGAAGGGCATCGACGCCATTGGCATCCTTTGCCAGATGCCTTGGGTCTTGGGCATCTTGATGGCTCTTGCTACGGTGATCCCCACGCCGATGAGCACCTTTAATGGATGGGCAGCGAAGTCGTTGGAGCGGAGAATGAAGGTACGTAACGCTCTGACCGATTTCACGCTACAGTGTAGCAATAGGAAAAGAACGGGGAAGGACAGCAAAACTAAACGTATGGCGATACAGATGAAGAACCCGAAGCCGGACCTCATCGGCCATCTCATCGCAGAGACGGCCCCTGACGACAAGAAGGGACAACACATGCTCTTCACAGACTCGCGTGTCATCGTCAGCGCCGGAAGGTCAGTCTCCACCATCGCCCTCTAAAACCAAAGCTCATGGTCGCAGCGACACAACCGCCTCCGCAATCAGCGAGATTCTCATCATGCTCGCCCTACGCCCCACCTACGTCTCCGCCCTTCGTGCCGAGATGGACCCAGTCTTCGCCGGCACCACCGACGAGTACTCGTGCCAAAAGGCATACCCGGTGCTCGACTCGCTCATCAACGAGACTCTGCGCCTCTACCCGCCCGTCCTGTTCGGCTCTCCCCGCGTGACGCCGCCAGGCGGCCTCAAGATCGGCGACGTGTTCGTGCCCGAGGACACCGTCGTGTACGTACCCGGCTGGCAGCTGCACCACGACGCGCGCAACTTCCCGCAGCCGGACGAGTTCATCCCAGAGCGGTGGACCACACGGCCGGAGTTGATTGTGAACAGGAGCGCGTTTATTCCATTTTTGATCGGTGAGTTTGAAATGCTTTTGCTCTTCTTCCTCTCTTCTTTTCCTGGCTGGACGTATGTTGGATCGCGGACTGATTCGTTTCCTGCAGGCGAAAACAACTGCCCTGGAAAACCCCTTGCCATGATGGAGATCCGCTCTGTGATAGCGAGGACCCTCCACAAGTACGACGTCAGCCTGCCCGACGGAGCATCGGTGACGGAGAAGGGCTTTTTCGAGGGAGTCAAGGATCACTTCATTGCCGGGGTGCCGAAGCAGAACCTCGTCTTCACTCAGAGAGTCATGTAAGGTGGTAGAGGTCAAAGCGGGTACTGTGTGCGGGCCCGTCGTGTTGTTTTTATTGGAGCAGAGGGCGTCCTACTGATTCTCAAGTCGAGGTGGCTTACTGAGTAATACGGCACCAGTTCTATCATATTTAATTGAATTCCAGCCCTATAAGTTGAACTTGATCAATGGGCGTGTTAAAGCCCACTATTCAAGTAGAGTTTGTGTACGTAGCACCTGTGTTGGAGCATTCCGTCATTTCGGGTAGAGATTTGTTGATCGTGTTTGTGTATAAAACGAAGCAAGCGAAAACAAAGAGCCTCATCCCATCTCAGGGTTGTCCATGCTGGCACCGCAATAGGGCAAGGACAGGGTTTCCGCACGACGCTTCTCCTTTCAAGCAAGCAAAGCCCCGAAAAAAAAAACAAATAGGGGAGCTTCCCTCCTAAACGGACGTACAGGGGCTTTGAGAAGGAGTGGTTCATTTGGGGGCGAGATTGCCCAAACTCCATCATCTACGCCCTGGCCTTCAACGTCCGCCGATCTCCCCTCAAGCGAGAGCTCGGTGCAGCTCGCTTGCAAGCGAACGAACGACACAGATCCGGGCCAATGACACGCATCCCAGACACGCGCCGATCGTTGTTGGAACAAGCCGTTCCGAACGGATCCGCCGGCTAAAATCAGTCGGCCGCGTCGGGTCTCGCATCCCTCTCGGCACCGCTACCGCATCCATTCTCCTCAAACGTTTCCCACCGCCAAGTGCTCGGCGAAATCAGGGCAGGCCAGCGCCCCACCCTCTACCTCAGCCTCACCTCCCACTCGCCCCACCCTTCCGCCTGCCTGACCGACGCGGACGAATTTCTTCTCGTACCCAGCAGGTGCTGGCAAGTACGACGATACGGGCATCTTTGATCAGCCAGACTATGACCCAGCGCGCGAGCTGAGTTCCATGAGCCACAGCGGGAGATGACGCGACGCGACGCGACGGCGGACGCTCCGACGCATGTTGACGGCAGGGGACGCCCAGAACGCCACGCCGGCGGCACAGCCAAATTGCCAGCCAATCACAACACTCACTCGCCGCAGCTTCCCAACGCCCCGGCCTGACCCCTGGCGTCGGCCTGCCGTCCGCGGGAGGCTCTCCATCCCGTCTTCACCGCCGGTACGCCCCTGCATTGGTTCCCTGCCGAGGCGGAGCTTCCGAAAATCTAGTGCGATTGCCGGCCTATCTCCGCCATGTACGGACGTAGCTTGCTGCGTGTAGCTACTGAACGCAACTGCAAATGCCGTGCATGTATGGGTCTTCGGCTCCGGACAGGCACACATCTCCAGCGACATCAAGGCGCAGTATATAGATATCTGGAGGATGTGAGCTTCGGTTTGAATCGGTAGATCAACTTTACGAAAGTGTTTTGAAGGAGGGGCGGGGCGAAGCCGCATTCGGCGGTGGTGTTGATCCAAGGACTGATATCAAGGCGCCTCTTCGATGATAAGAGGCTAGAGGATCATGAAGGAAACAGCTGTAGAGAACGCCACATCCCGGACAGTACAAGAGGTTCTTCCCGATTCTCCAGATAGCATGATACTTTACGCCGCCGTTGCCTCCAAAGACACTGATCGAATCAAGGCGATCTCAGGGCAGAAACTGCCTCTGGTCGAGATAACGGACAAGCCCGGTCGGACAGCCCTGTGTCTGGTCGTTAACGATTGCAATTATCATCCGGAAACCCCGAACTCATATCCGTCCTTGTCCAGCTCCCAATTCCCCATAGCAGCTCTCTTTTGTCAACCACGAGGACTGATTATGGGGCACCATGCCTTCCACAATAGGAATCACCTTGCGCAGGTTGTCCGGCTCGAAGAATGCGCCGCATACGCCGAGCAGCCGTACGGGGACCTGAATTTTCCTCTTGGGCTGGCCTTCCATTAAGGAAAATCTGAAGTCATGCAAACTCTATTCGGGAGGAGCGGACGAGCTTCAAACCTTAGCACTCGTGTCGGACCAATAGCTCGCTGTCTGAGGCATTCATGAGGGTTTGAGAAGGTGCAGAAAGCGTGTAGCAGAGGATGAGGATCTCGGCTGGGTTTTTACTCAGCTAAAATGCACCCTTCTTCCTCAAACCAGGCTACATGAGCAGCGATGGAAGAGGTTAGTTGACCCCATTCATGTAGATCAAGGGTCAGCGGCGCGATACGACATCTCAGGATCACTGGTTGCCGTACTTCGAGGGCTCTCTGTAAGGCAAAGGGTAGTTTCTCCGCACTGATGAACTTGTTATATCATGAAATGTAATCCAGTGCATGTCTGCTTCTGGCAGTAACTGAGTTATAGGCAGATCGCCATTGAATGTGCTAGTGATCCATGGTACTTATCTGTCTGCAGGCCTCCAATTGTCGAAGAAGGCCAACCGACAAATGAACTCGTCCACAGCCAAGATTTCATCCAGATTCTCGTCTGCACGGGCGGTTTCCGTGTGCAACGAGGCATGTCGTAGTCGAGCCAGCTCGTCCATGATGTACATGTTAGCACTTCGAGGTACATCGGTGTAAACGAGGTCGACCAAGTCTTTGATCTTATCCTTAAGGGTCAAGGGCAAGCTGAAGTGTTCATTGTTGTCTGCAATAGCGTTCTCCAGGACTAATTGCTGGTGATGTCGGACCCTTAAAATGTCAAAGATGCGGTAGTTGCACGTTCGGGCAGCCAAGGCGAGCTTCTATGAGTGGGAATAGCATGTTCTATGCGCAACCGCGTCGTACTCCCACGCGAAGTAAAGCCACTAGGCCAGATATCCGACGAGTTTCGTTTGCCCTGCATGTAAGCATCTTTCGTACGACTCCTGGGCGAGCTTTGTAAATAGTGTACGAGTTGCCTTGTTGCGCTTCGTTCGCTCGGGTACGGAGTCTTTAATTCCCAGCTCATCAGTGAAACAAATACGTGTAGACGTTTTCAAAGAGGCGGGGCTTATCGCCTCTTTAACGGGTGAGGAGACAGTTTGCGGTGATTTGTGCGGCCGAAGCCTAACATCTGGGTGTGTCGGAGCCTGTTCGGACACTGTAGCAGGACGGATCTCATACGGAGGTGGATTAAGCAACGGATTCCACGTGGGCCTCGTCAAGGCACCATCTTCGGTTGGAAACGCATCCTATTTGTCCGTGAGCAGCCTTGGCTTCAAGCTTCGAAGAAGCAAGAGGTGCATACTCGAGCACCGACACGATTGATGGCGACGGCGATGGCTTCCATATGTCATGTAACGGCACAGCCATTACATCAGAGTGCACCACCGAGTGTGCTGCTCGCAGCATGGTGTGCGGCGCTACGGTGATCCCACCCGCCCGGGCTTTATGAGAGCAGTCCTGACTCTGAACGAAGAAACGAATAGGTTGCACATACCAGCCAGGTTTGCGGGTGAAAGCAGGTTGAGGGCGTCGAACGATCAGTTTGCAGGTCGAGTTCAATGGTAGAGGTGGGCGCGGGTGGATCTAAGGGAGTCAATGGGAGTGTAGATAGACGGTAACCCGCGGGGCTGCGGGCAGTCTTCCATGGCCGTTGAGTTCGAAGAGGAGCGTAGACAAAAACAGAAGATGAAGTGGGCGAGAAGTGATAATGCAATGCGCGGCGGGGTTAAGCGAGAGAGCTAAGCGAAATCGGGTTAGTGGCGGGCGTTGTCGAGCCTGCGGGGGTGACCCGAGCTTCGGTCTGGCTTCCTCCACTCTTCCTCCACCCTGATTGACGCTACCGACCAATCACGTCGTCACCAATACGAGGCTGATCCAGCATCACGACCAGTCGCTCTCAACGCGTTGGCAGTTTTCTATGTCGCGAGTGAATTTCGGTCGAACCTTCTCCCATTCTTTGTGCACAGTAATCCCCGGTCCAATCGAAACTAAGCATGCGGCCGAAGTGCGAGACAACCGGTCATGAAACGTTGCAACGTGCATTACAGCAGGAGCCGCTCGGCTGATCACTCATGAATTTCAGCGCTTGTCCCGTTTCTCACCCTTCTCGCGCGAGACTATATGCCTAGCAATCGATAAGCCAATAGAAAGGAGCTCCGGGGCTGCGCGATATAGCCCCATCTGTACCGGCGCTACGACGAGTGTCTTACAGCAAGGGTTGTCTGGTTCAGGCGAAGCGTTTCTCCCATTCTCGCCGTTCTTGCGTGACACCGTGATCGACGAGCCAATAGGGTACCGCGTACCTGCGCCGCGCCGCCCCCAACCTGCCTCGACCTCCGACCGCCCAAACGCACGACGTCTTCACTTTGTGTGCGTACTGGAGCACCATGCATATCGGTTGCTTGGTTGGCTCCGCCGTTGAGCCGACGTCATATTTACGCAGCCTCAGTCCCCCCCTTCCACAGCCTTCACAGCCCCTCCTTCTACTGTTCGCTTTGCCGCTCCAACGTCTGCGGTCTTCAGAAATGGAAGTCCACGCCAAGATGAAAGTCGACGAGGTCATGGAGATTTACGGATGGAATACCCACCAGCAAAAACGATTCCGCGTAAGTTCGCCCGTTCATTGTGACAGTACATTGGCTGGGCCTTACTAGCTGCTAGGATGCTGTTTTCAAGGAGGGGAGGAAGCTCCTCTATAATGACGAGTACTGGAAAAACGAGCGAAGACCAGACCCGTTCGATTTGGCCGAGCTTTCCAACAGCGTTATGATGCATGTTATAGAGAATCTCAGGGCTCAGCTCTCCATGGACGATCTGGAGGCCAAGAGAACCATGAGCCCAGAGCTCGTGAAGTGGAAGTTGCAACAGTGGATTAGCGCCGAGAGAAGTACGTTTCAACCTACCTACTACCCACGTCACAGCTGACTGAGGGTACAAAGAGAGAATCTCCCAACGCCCAAGTAGTTCGGAGCGAAGCCGGTCTAGAACGTCGGGATTTTATGACCCGGTAGCGGATGCCCTTGGTAGGAACTAAAGTTCATCTTGCTTTCCAGTTTCCACTTTCGCAGATAGGGATGGAGGACTGAGGTTGGAAATATCGGAATTGCCGTTGGTCCTGCCTCTTGCCATCAACATCGCGGCGTCGCAGTCATCCAGGCCGGGCTGGGTCGGGAGACTACAGATTGCCTTCTGGTAGAATCGGAACGATGGGCATCTAGAACAGCCGGGCTTGAGAACGATACCCCGAACTCCTCCGTCTCTCAGCAAGTCGGCCAGTGAACGGGAAAGCGAGAGCCCCAAAGTAGCGGTTCGATTGTGGAGCAGTGAATTCCAGCATTCAAAGTGAATTATGGTTGTCACGAATTGAGCCTGTGAAGTTGCGAAAAGAACCATCATTGGTAAAAGTATGCACTCGCCGGCGGGCCATTTGTGCATGCGATGGAACAAAAGTCGGTTCTCGTCAACGGACCTGTCGATCTGATTGGAGGTGGTCGAGGCTGCTGCGGTATGAGAATAGCGAACGTGTGTTCCAGCGTGTCCGTCAATTGCGTTGGCATAAGCTGATGGCCATGGACCGTTGCGCGGGCAGGCCTTGCCAACTGCTTCAACTCATCGGAACATCCCGTTGCCACTTCAGGTGATTGTCCCCTTTCTCTTCGTCGTACGAATTTCCGGGGAACATAGCCGAGCACCGCTTTCCATCACAAAAGCTATTTGCAGTGCTCGCCGGCGCCAGCAGCGCTGCTCAAGTCGTTATCAGGGCCGAAGATGGTCGCATCGCGGGAGTGGGGAACAGGGTACGGTGGTCGCCCCGCCGTAAGCCTCGCGTGGGCTTCGTCGATCTCAATTCTCCGGGGTGGGGACGCGCGAGGTACCGGGGTGACGTTGGAAGCATGCCTACTCTGACTCATGCCGGCTGAGTGGAGTGGAGCACGCGCGGTTTCTCTGTGTTCGCTTTCGTGGGTCTCATGGTTGGAGATGTATATATTTCGAGCCATCTGGGCGGGCAAAACTTTCAGAAGAAGTCGGAGAGAGGTTTTTTGTAACCAAAGATTCCCCACAATAAGGCTGAAATGCACGGCACTCTCGTTCCCTTATGGCGGCGGCTGCTTTCCGCCAAAAAGCATACAAGCGAAAGGGCTTGCAGATCGCACAACAGCGGCCAGAACGCTCAGATAAGGCTGTTTCATAGGACGAGGTTCGCGCTAGTTTCAACAAATCCCCGAGCGTCGTTGCCACCAAATATGCGTACGCGTCAGATCTCGTATAGTGGTCCCGTCTGAATCTATGTCCTTGGCTCGGAACGGTTAGGCGTCCTCTTTTAGCTCAACGCTAGCTTCTCTAATATAGCTCTGGAACGATGCCCTCCTTTACTTAACGGGCTTAGCGGCCGCCATCAGCCAATTATAGAAGAAGTCCATGTACGGCCCTGAAGAGGGTGGAAATTGCGTGGGGTGATGATTTTCAGATCGCCGTTCTTGGGCTGCGACCGACTGAGCCCCGAGTCGCGTTGTCGGGGCAAAGGGAGCCAAGTTTCAGCTCTCTGACTCGTCATGGAAATGCAGCCGCTGGCCTTTTACTTCAACTAAGCCCTGGTTTCCCCGGCGCCGTGGGTTTCCCGCCTGTCTCACCCAACACCGAGTGGTCACGCAACAACCACGTCGAATAAACATTGCTCCCGACATGGGCGGCGGCCTCAGCCCCCCAGTAGCTCTTCTCATCCAGTGGGCTACAGATCGAGTCCGTTATCCATATGGCGAGAGGCATAGTCTCTTCATCGTCGTCTTGATGGCCACGCTGCTTGCTATGACGCTAGTAGTCGTGGCCGTAAGGCTGTGGGCGCGCTGCAAAATCCGACGCAACGCCGGCCTGGATGACTGGCTAGTCGTGATATCCATTGCAAGTAATCTCTACCTACCAAAGGTACGTCTGCTAACGAAATTCAGCCGATCCTGCTCGTCTACGATGCTTGTCACGCCTTCGGTAGGTGACGCATTTACTGGATTTCAACCACTCTTACAAGCCACCCCGAAATGCAAAGACGCGTGCATGACTACTTTTACCCGCTCGTTAAATTCACACTTCAACCGAGAGAAAAGTGTGGACAAGCGTTGCGGGCATAAAGCAGTGATATGATATCCTACTTCGGGGTGGCTTACCTCTTGACAATCGCCTTGGTCTAACTGTCTCGTCCAGGCTATTTCCTTTACGGCCTCGATCGCCATGCGTGGGAGGTAACGGTTTCCCAAGCCGTTGACGTCCGTATCATTACCTGGACGATTGCCCTTACCTACATGCTTATCACGGCGCTGGTCAAGATTTCCATTCTCATCTTCTACCGCCGCTTGAGCAAAGGCACCTTTACGACGTCGTGGATGTGGACCGTCCGCATCTTTATTCTTTTCGTTGCTTCTCTCGCCGTTTCGTTCACGATTCTATTATGCGTCGGGTGCCGGCCACTCGATGCTTTCTGGCATAAGATGGATTTCATATGGGCTCTGCAAAACAACTACACGTGCATTGATGAGGCCGCCAACTTCATTACTTACGCCGTCATCAACGTCATCACGGATGCAGCGGTCTGCATCCTGCCGCTGCTCGTCGTGTCCCGCCTACAGATGCCCCGCAAGCAGAAGTGGGCTGTGGGCGCGCTCTTTGGCATCGGCTTCTTGTAAGTAACATGACAACCACCTCCGTACCCAACCGAAACTGAGCATGAACCCCGGCAGCCTCTGCGTCTGCGGCGTCATGCGCTTGGTGTGGATGTACATCACCTACTACAAGACCTACGACACCACCTGGACCGCCACCTACATCTGGTCCTGGACGCTGGTCGAGACGCATTTCTCCATCATATGCGCGTCAGCGCCGGCGCTGAACATCTTCTTCCGCCGCATTCTGCAGCCCACGCACGCCTCGGACAGCGACGCTTCCCACCAGCGCAAAGCGTTGGACAATTTCGGCAGCTGCTCCAACCGTAGCGGACGTGCTGGACCCAGTCACGGCAACGGCGATGTCGAGAGCGGCATATACATGGCTGACATGCTTGCCTATAAGGCGGCCAAGGCCGAAGCGGAGAGGGATGACCCGGTCTTTTCGATGCGGGAGAGCGAGGCCAAGAGAGAATCCATGGCCATCTGCCGGGAAGTCGATGAGGCGGCAAGTGACGGTGATGAGCAGGGAATTGAAGAGCAATCAAGAAAGAGCAGCAGGGGAAGCAGGGGAAGCACGGAAAGCATACTGGAGACCCATGTTGCGATAGGATTTCATGAATGAGTCTCTTTGCGGTTGGTAAATATCCTGCTGTTGTGTTTGAGAAAGCCTCGCCTGAACTTCTACCCTCACAGTAGCATTTTCACAGTCCATGATCTACGATTGGCGCATCGCTTTGGGGCGCACTTTGAAAAGGACTGGAAAGCGGTGGCCAGCGGAATCGTCATGAATCCAGCCTCAGTGCTGCCTCCTCGAAGGCAGGTTTCCGTCAAGGGATCAGCTCCCTACGCATGATTTCGGACAACCGCCGGGAGTCAGCAGAAAAGGCTCTTTTCTTTTTCTCGCCTCCCTGCTGTTAAGTACGGAACTCATCGAAATTGCTTCCAGCGATCGACCAGACATACTGCCTTCAATTCGCATGATATCGAGGCGTCATTGTGAAGCAAGTAAGTAGGGATATTCCCCCATTGATTCAACATGCTCAATTGGAAGGCGCTGGAAAACGTGAGCTAGTATCCCAGTATTCCACCATATCGCGTACTGAACCCGTGATGCCTCGTCAGGCCTGAGGCGGGTCGAATTGCCGGCTTCCATCAAGGGACCAACGCCAATTTGAATGGAGGAGAGAAGGATCGCAGCGACCGTCTTGAAACCCATGGATGATGTTGTGCACGCTGGCCAGAGTGGCTTCTGCCGCGGAGGATCGTCGTAGCGCTCTTTCGGAACAAGGTTCTCAACTCGGGCGTCGGCCGTAAAATAGTGGTTGCGCAAGACCTGAATGGTTGCAGAGAGGGCGTTGTACCTGGGCAGCACACCTTTCGGCGCACCCAGGTGGGACGACGGAGATTTTCATGCGCACAGTGCAGAGCGCGCAGTGAAACAGGCAGCGGGTGCGAGACGCGTCGCGGTCGCGTCGTCATACTCGGCGCACCTTCCCTGGGTCCTGGCACTGACGTCATCCGCGCCCTTCAGATTTCGCAGCATCGGGGTGATATCTACCTACTCGTCACCCTTCCCGTCATCATCACTTGCCCGCTCGCCCGCTCTCAGCTTGCCTTCTTCGCCGAATCATTAATCTTCCCAACAGCCCTTGGATAGCCCACGGACGAAGGGCCACACTCCCCGTTCTTCCTGGACACGACACGACATAACACGCAACGCTGGCATCTTTCGCGACGCGCACGGTCATACCATGGAGCCATCCTCTCCTGTGAGTCCCACTTCTGGCACGCTCATCGTGGTGCCGATCTCCGCCAAGCCACTTGGAGGTCAGTATTGCAACGGTTTCTCGGTATAACACTGTAGTCAGGCTACTTTCTCCGAAACAATTTCCAATGGGATTACAAGACTTTCGTCGGCCAAGGCAATACTCATGTCAGCGGCCTTCCAGAGGAGCGGCTCCAACAAAGCGGTGGGTTCCCGTCGTAGGACGTCACTACGGAACTCGGTACGCTCCGTTGGGTTACATGCTATACGCAGGTGCTCGAGGGAGTGTTAGGTCGCCTTCCTCTCTACCACCCTCGCCCGTCTTGAGTCCCCCCTCCGCCGAACTTCCAGCTACTCTATGCTTCAATTGCAAACCGAGACCGTCTCAGAGCCTCAATAAGATGTCTCGTGCGCGCTATGCTATTGTGCTGACCGACAACGGAGAAATGCACATGGATGGGGCAGAGGGCACCAGTTTGAAGGGCGATGGAATTTGGAGATACTCAACGGTGCAGAGCATGCGGGGTTTCCTAGTTGCCAACATCTCATCCACGTTGGCCACGTCTTGGTGGAGGTGTCTTGTCGTCAGGGCGTGTTGTGTTATGACGGCGTGTGTTTTCTGGAGACCAAGACCGACTTCACCGAGAAGAAGCTGACTCGCAAGAGCCAGGTGTGGCTGAGCTCGAAGAAGATTGGATACAAGGGAGGAGGCCAAGGAATAAGGAGATCTGCAGAAGTGGAGGAGGAAGAGAAGAAGAAACGTCGACACGGAAAATATCCTAAGCGGACACGTCACCCTACGAACCATGAACGCCCGAATTGCGAAAGAGACAGCAGTATGTCAGTCACGAGCGTGGTCAGTCAAACTTTCCAAGCAACCCGGCGCACCCTCGAGGCGTTGGAGCGGGAAAGGCAGAAGAGCAAGGTACTGGAGAAGCAAAAGGCTTCGTTGAGCACCGTGATATGAGTCGCGGGAGCGATGCGAGTGAGTTTTTGAAAAGGTGGAGAAAATAAGCGACGGGGCGCGTGGGAGGGCTTGGGGAGACGGTGCTGGCGGTGGACTGTGTGTTGAAGTCTATCCGCGACCAGGAGAGTGAGGGGGTGAAAAGATATACTCAGAGGCATACTTCTGAGAGTGACGGATGGCCTTCGATGACGCACGGGAATGGCGTGTGGTGACGGGAGCTTCGGCACGGGGAATTCGTCTGCCTTGGTTGTTTGGGTTCTCACTGAAGATGGGGAGGGGTTTATAAGTTAAATCCGCGACTTTTTCTCCCATCCAGCCGATAAAGGTTACGTGGCTCCTGGCTTTGCCTGCCCACGACTCCTAGGCAACGCTTGGGGATTAAGCGTCAAGGATACCGAAAAAAAAGGTGGTGGTCCCCCGTGTCACCTTTCTGCAGCGGTCCGGTTTACCGGTGCCGTACGGCCGGCTTAGGGAGTCCTTCGGGGCCTTGCCCATGTAGCCCAGTGCCATCCCGTCCCAGTGGCGTGGTTGGTGCTGCTGTACGGTCCTGCGGCCCGGGGTTCAATCCTGGGCTGCAGCAGCTTCAGTTTTGCTTCTTTTTTGGCCTTTTCTTTTTGCTACGCCGTACTATAAGGCAAACCGGGCTTGTGCTTAGAATTCACTGTCTCTCTTTTTCTTCATTCTGATTCTGAGCTCGACTCCGCGCTCAGTGTCCTGACTCTGGCCGCGAGACATGTGCATATGCATCAGAAGCTCACTCAGAAGTTCACCGGTCCAATGCCGCGTAGCGTCCGCCTTTCGACCACCCCCGCCGCATCCGCTTCACCGTCTTCGAGACGCTGCCCGCTCACCCGCTCACCCGCGGCCAAAGTTTTCCAAACACAGTCCAGACTACGGCGCATGGCCATGTCTCACACTGACCTCACAGTTCCGCTCGCGCACCGCACCGCTTGTGTAGAGCGCCCAACATTTCACCTCTCGGTCACCACGATTAGGCACAACATCCGTAATGGATCCCAATCGCAGCCCACCAACACGGCTCCCACCCAGAGTTGCCCCGCTCCCCCGAGAGCAACGCCATCAGCTGCATCGATCTCACCCGCGAGCCCAGCACCCCCGCTGAATCGGCATCCTCATCAAGCATCCCGACACCCTGCCCCAAAAGGCACTCGCCCCCGCAAACCAGAATCTCAAGTCCCGAACCAGACTTCGAAATGCCGGCACCAGCTGGTTTCCGCTTTCCCACGTGGACTTTCTGTCAGGCCCACGCTGTCCCCCTCATGTCATCTATCTACCGTCACTGTAAGGTTGCGTGAGTCTAATCTCCTTGAGACGCGGTCCGTAGTGACAAAAGGATGCAAGGCATGCATCAAGCGTAGGGGTCCCACGTCACACCAGGCCGAGACCCACGCGCTGCATCTGCCGCCGCTTTCGCACAGACACAGACGGCCATCCACATGCTCGCTCAGATCGAGCTGCTCCAGCAACGCGGCACTACATTTTCGGGAGGGTGCTAAGACTGGATTGTCGGTCCGCGACTCAGCATAATACTTTCAGCGACCTCACTGCAGAGAACTTGGAGCGCGTTGGGGTGGAATCATGGTCATATGGAGCGATTTCGGGTATTTCTGTGAACACACGGCACATAGACTGGCACACTGCCCGTGAGCGCGTCAAACAGGTCACTTCTCAAATTCTGTCGGCAAGAGAGCGGTATTGAGGCTCGTACGAGTAGATTGGTGTTTGGTTTGGATACTCGGAGCGGTGATGCTCTCACCAGAGTTGTTTGGGACTGCGCCTGGATGGTCGTCAGCTGGTGTCTTCTCACATGTCATAGAAACCGGCGACACAACGGAATGCTTCAGTGGAAGGGCATCGTACACCGGTCGGCTGGACGCTGCCATCCCTACTCTGCATCCACCGCTCGATGACCATTCCTTTGGCCAAGTACTGTTTCACGGTGAAGAGATGGTCTAAATTAATCGTATGATTACATTCAAGAAGGCTCTCTGCATGTTGCAGCCGATAGGTCATGCTCTGTGCTACAGCCTCCAATGGCAATATTGGCTGGGGAGCGCCATCCTGAGCGTCGAGCGCGGCGAGTCAGGTGGGTCCGTCGTTGCAACGGTGGAGTTGGAAAGTGGGAGGGAAGCGGACGATGTGGAAACGTGAGTGATGCCAGCGGCCACGTCACCAGCCACTCAGAGATGCTGTTCAGGAGCTCTTGGATGTCACTCCTCCAAAGATGACGATAGGGCTGATCACGGGATAGACCGTCTTTCCATCACGGTCTGCCTCTCAGACCCTCGCATGCCCCTCTGGTTATCTTGTGTGTCCCATGTTTCGCTTCCGGCGACCCTGTCTGAGCACGGCGGCCACAGAAGGCAATTTGGGAGTAATGTGCACTGGTGAGCGGGCGGTCGCGGTCGGCATTGAGGCGGCGCGAGAGGCGCAGGGAAATGGTAGGTGAACTAAAAGCAAGTGGACTCGGTGAGGGCGATTGCGCAGTGAATGTTGTGGCCGGCGGTCGCAAGGCACGAGTGTTCCACCGTCGCCAGCGCGGCCACTCAGCTGCCAAACCTACATCTCTCAGCCAGGCACAACAACCGCCCACCATTCTCGCGCCACTCGCCACCCACCCCACCGAGCTCCCGTACGACGTTTCCAACATCTAAAAAACCGAGCCATCACATCTCTCGCCCGATGCACAAGCCCACGGTCAAGCGTAGGTGACAGCCGGAGCGGCTTCCGACGCGGCCTCCGACCCAGTCCCAATCAGTCCCAACGCGGCTCGTCGACGCGCTCCATGACTTGCTCGGTCGCGTTAGCCGCTCCCCTCTAGTCGCGCCCTAGCGACGACTCTGTCCAGACTACCTCTGCTGGAAAGTTGTGCTCAAGCTCTTTTGGTCTTTGTCGACCAGCTCCTCGAAAACGCGCGGCACGACCGTTCCCAATCCCTGCGCAAATCACAAAGCCGTTGAATCACTTTGACACAGGCTGTCTTCACATGCCAGCCTCCGGCGCCATTTGCCAGGGACGCGCACCTCGTATCGGCATCCCACGGCGACCCGACCAATCATGGCGACACAAGCCGGCTGCATCGCTCGAATGTAAGAGAATCTGCAAACCGCGCCGCACCCAAGACGTTTGATGTTGCCCGCTCAGCCACCCGCCGATCCGGACACGTGCAGCCAGCTTGGAGACCTTCCTTATACGTGCCCTCGACCTCAGCCAATGGTAGTTCCACAAACCCGCATCTTTGCTTGTCTGCGAAAAGGGAAAGGCAACTGGTGGGCGTCAGTAGCCGCAACCAAGGCGTTTGATGTTACCGCCTACGCCACGCACCCATGCAAGCGCCTGCAGAAGGGCCGGGCCTCTTCTTTTATTGGCTGGAGATAATGTTGCAACACGTGCGACTCCGCGCGTCCCCTTGGATCGAAGGTGATCTCTTCCTCTCGATTTGGCTGCCTCTTCATCGTGGTTTCCGAAACGGATGGGAACCATCACAGGCTGTATTGTACGTCGACAAGCAACACTAATGTAGTGTCATACATCGTTCGCTCAAGGCCGACTAACAACACACCATTTGGACAGAACAAGTATGAGATGGGCTGGGAGACGGTTGGTCCGGTTACGACTCTGCACGGCTTCCTCTGGATCGCCACGGCAAGTAGTCGGACGGCTTCAACTCGGCAACGTCACAATCGCGCGATACTTCACACATTATTGGCCGAGCGACTTGCATACTGAGCGATCTGCGGTTCAAGTAACCATTGCTTCTCGTCTCGGAGTCGCGGGTATGGATTCGCGCCCATGAAGAGAGAAGCCCGAAAAAGAGTCATCGGACGTCAGATGACTTGAGTTTCAGCCCAGAACTGTATCTCGCGGCGCAGAACCAAGAAAACCCAAGAGACTAAACAGTAGCACATGAACAAACTCATTTATTCAAAGAATCGGCTACCGTCTTCGACCTCCCCCCGGCTTTCGGGCAAGCATCGCGGTCATGGACCTTAATTTGTTCGCGTAAGAATCCTTCTCCTGTCCGCGACGATTGTAATATTTGTATGCCGGCACTGAAGGGTTTGTCACCACCCCTGGCAGGGGCCGAGTGTTTCTAGACTTCTCGTAATCTTCTGATGTCTCTTCGTCGCTCGACATCTTCCGCTTGGGTGTCGCTACTTCCTTTTTGGGATTTTTCGTGATACCCAACATTTCGTGAAGGTCCATCGACTGCCGGCGCTTGACATGTTTCGTTTTCTTTGCCCTGGGGGGCAGCCTCTCCAGCATGCCCTTTTCGGGGTCGTCCGACGCTTCCGCACCTTGTGCCTCTAGCTGACGACTCATGCTTCTTGTGCGCCTGCGTGAAGTAATTCCATTATTCTCTTTGTCTTTCGTACCGCCGTCGGACTCATTTCCGGTGATCGTTGACAGTTTCTCCTTACGGACGTTGATGTTTGTTCGCTTCTTGAGGGTCGCAGTTTTTCCCTCTTTTTTTACATCCACCGATCTTCTCTTGTCGCTCGTTGCCTTCGTGGGGCTTGATCCAACCCGGCGCTTCTTGACTACTTTGGTTGAATCGGCAGTAGTGATGGATCTCTTCCTTGTGGCTTTTTTGTCGTCAGACACGGTCTTTATGTCATCCAACTTCGGAACTTTGATGTTATTGGTTGGCTTGGCAACAGAAGACACCGATTTAGTCCTTGTGGCTCTCTTCTCGCCAGACGTCGTCTTTGTACCGTCAGACTCCGGGAGTTCGACGCTAGCAGCTGGCTTGGTACGAGAGACGGGTTTTTTTCTCATGGCCTTCTTGTCGTCAGATACTGCTCCTTTGTTGTCCGACTTCGGAATCTTGACGCTTTTAGTTTGTTTAGTAGGAGAGACCGGTTTCTTCTTTGCGTCTTTCATCGCGTCTGGCCTCTTCTTTGTATCTGCCAGCTTCGAAATTTTGACTTCTTCAGTCGGCTTGGTAGGGGAGGCTGATTTCTTCTTTGTGTCGTCTCTCTTCTTGGACAGTGTCTTTGTGTCACCCAGCTTCGTACGCCTGGCGTCTTTGGTCAGCTCCGTAGGAGCAGCCCGCCCCTTCTTCGGGTTCGTCTCATTTTTGTTCGATGAGTTGTCGCTCATCGGAGATAGCAGTTCAGGAAACGCAAGCATGGCCATCTGCCACCCGGAGAGGTTCTTACTGGACATGATGTTTCGTTCGTAGATGTCTCTGGCCGGCTGAGGTTTGGTTGGATCTTTGTGGGATGGGACGGGGTCGTATGGCCTTTATCAAGACCCACCGGGACAATGCGGTTTGTAGCCTTTCACCAGCTCATACTGTGGCGTTGGCGACTACCGGGTTCATGGCCGAACACGGCACTGGTCATTTCTTTATTGAAAACTCACCAGGCATCAAATCAAAGTCCTAAGGCGGGGCCCCGGAGACCGCAGAGCATTGGCGGATTACGTCATTTCGTTTCCGAGACATTATGCTTTTGGACAGCCCATCCATCTCGCCGGATAGCCTAGTGCTGGGAGCCGTCACGTTTTCGCACAGCCCGGCCCTAAGGGAGCGCAGCTCGCGAGAGAGTCCGGCGGTAAGGGTTTTGATGGCTTCGATGGTCTCTTTTGAGCGGCCCACGAAGCCACGGTCGGACAATTCAGCCTGGACGGTGGGGTATCGGCAGCCATGATGTTCGTGTGGGTGCGATGGAGCTCCAGGATGCATGGCTCAGGGTGCAGAATCGATAGTGGTTGCCAGTTCTAATTGGTTGCCGCACTCCGCGCCCACCGACACGCCTGAGCACCCAGGCAGTGCCTTCAACAACGTCTTGACCTACGTGGCTGCTCTGACCTTGGCCCAAAGGATGCACTTCTGATGAATGATGCTACATGAAATGACGACGAATTATGAGTGGGCGGGACATTCCACGTTGCTCTGGGAGCAGACATGTCGGTATTCTTTTGATTGCGCCAACGGAACCAGGTTCACTCCAGGAGGCTTCAGGCAGAAGCGAGGAGCCTGAGATGGGTACAGACCACATTCTACTTGGGGTGCACCGGCCAGCTGCACGGTCCAAGTAGTTTTCGGGGTCTCAGGCAGCAGCGAAATCGGTCTGCGGCTCTGTATTTTTAGATCGAATTCTCTTCCTGTTTCGGAAACGTTTCCCGACGATCGTGGGTATGATGGCACGGCGCGTTGGGGGCTGAGCCTGAACGTCGTTCTTTTTTGTTTTTAGAATGTGGCCCGTCGCCACAGGCGATGCGGCCTCGAGAATAAAAAAACGCTGCTATCTCTAGGGGTGGAAATACCCCAAAATGAATCACTACCCTTCCAGCTTCACGTCAATATCCCGACCCGACACCACGCGTCCTTCTCGAACTGCACCAGCATCCTTCGGCATGTCGGAGACGCCGTCCACACTCTTGTTTGTGAATGCCGAGGTCGCAACGAATTCGGCCTCTAGACGCACCAAGTCCTCTACTTCTTCTCTTCTTATCTTCTTCTCTTCTTGTTGTCTCTTCTTCTGCTGTTTTCTTCTCTCCTCCTCCTTCTGCCAATCGACTCGCGGCAAGCCGTACTGCCGGCCAGAGTCTCGATATTCCCTATAAATGTCCAAAGCGATGTCCAGAAGATAGCGGACAACCGGACCCGTTTTCAGCTTCCCCCACAAGTCGCGCTTCAGCTGTTCATCCAGGTACTCCTCCGGGAAGCCCTTTTCCGCAACTTTCGAGTATCGTTGAAGCTCTTTGACCGACCCAAACACCATGACCTTCTTGCCCGGCACCTCATGGCACTTCCACTTCAGCCACCACGCCAGATCAAGCAGGTTGACGTACTTGCCCCTCATCAGCTCGCGACACGCGTCGACATCCGCCGGCAGCGCCTTCTCCGCGACGCCGACGGCCCTGCACAGCTTCCGCCAATCGGCCAGCACGCCGTCCGGATCGGTGTGGCCGAGGTTGTCGACCAGCTCGCCGACCAGCGCCTTCCCATAGAACAGGCGCGCCAGCCTCAACTTGCGCGCGCCGGGCTCCCAGCGTCTGAAGAAGTACAGCCTCTTGAACGACAGGGACGGCGGCAGGGCCCAGTCGTAAACCCAGTCCCCCGGCTTTGGCATGTCCCACAGCCTTGGCTCGACGTGTTTCTTGAAGAAGAGGTCGAGCGGCGAGGGGTCCTTGTACTCTTCGAAGTACAGCATCCGGAAGCGGTGTTTGCGGTGGATGTGGTCATTTAGCTTTTTCGTGTCCTCGGCGCTGAACAGGCGCAGGCAGTGCGGGCACGTCAGCAGTTTCGGGTTCTCGTGGACTTGCTTCACGTGCAGTGAGAGGCGGGCGGTGTTGGTGAAGGTTTGGGTGCAATGGGGGCAGGCGAGGCGGGGTGGCCGGGAGGGGGGGGAGGGGCCGGTGTTCTCCTCGTGTGCTGGATGGCTGCGGCGGGCGCTGGTGGAAAAGGCCGGGGTGCTCGTGGGGTCATGTGGACCCGGTTTCCTCTTGGTGCGGTTTGTCTCGGGGCGAAGCAGTGGGTGGCATGATGAGACGAGTGCGGTGATCTGGCGGAGAGGGCGGAGTCTGGATGTGACGAGTGCCATGGGGCCAGTTTGGTGGTTAGACCGCCCGGTTGGGCTTGGGGTTCAACGTGGTTCAACGTGGTTCATCGTGTCGGGCGGATAAAAAGTTTCCGGTGGCGGGCGGGCGGGGTCGATCCGATTGGTGGTTGCCTAGGTTTGCGCGATGGGAACCCTGGCATCGTGGTGCGCGCAGTCACGTGCTCACGCGCCGGCTTTGCAGCAGCGATGCGACCATCAAGGACGGTTTAGCGCCGCCGCATCTCCGGTCTGACGGCAGCAGCCTCGTCCTCGTTTCGTCCTCGTTTCTTCTCCATCCACTACCATCTCCAACACCCTCACACACTCAATATTCTCAACATATATCGCGGCCTTCCAAGCATGCATGAGTATCGTCAGCTACATCACCGGCGATCATTCCTCGGCGTCGCACTCGCTCGTGAGCAGGATATGGCTTTCCATCACGTGGCAATCTCGCTGACATCATTACAGTAAACAACATCTACTTCTCCCAGCCCTGTTGAACATCGCTGTAATAGGCCTGCACGTTCCACGATCTGTTGATCAGCCACTGCTCGACGCTTTTGCTCTCTGGCAGCTCGCCAATCTCAAACTCCCACATGCTCTTCTCAATCACCGGCTTCTGCTGCTCGTCGAGCACCTTCTTCCCCTTGGCGTCTTTCTTATACTTGGCCCACACCCAGCCCTTGCGCTGCTGCAGGTCCTTGCCATAGCCGTGCTCATCCATGACGCGCTCCCACCCACGCATGGCAGCCGGCTCGTACACCACCAACGACTTGTCCGTCCGCTTCAGCTCCCGGTGGTACTGCTGCCGAAAGTGCACCGTCGGATGGACGCGCTCGACCGTGTACCCCGCCTCCCTGGCGTGATACTCGCGGGGCGTCCGGTCGGCGGGCGAGCCGAAGATCTTGTACATGGTGGTGTAGCTGTCCTCGATCTTGCCCCAGACCCAGTCCTGGCTGCGCTCCCACGCCGAGACCTCGCCGCCCGCCTTCTCCGGGTGCTGGAGCGTGGCCTCGATGTCGGCCAGCTGCGCCGCCAGCGCCGCGTCGTCGACCGCCAGGTTCGGCCGGATCCGGTCCAGCATCCACGCGTACGTGATGCTGGCCAGCTGCTCGCGGTCGCCCTGCGGGTTCTCGTGCCCCGCGTTGGCCGAGTTGCCGCCCCCGACGTTGATGTGCGCGCCTGGGAACCAGCACTGCACGAGCTTGGTCGTCTTGTTGCCTTCCTTGACGCACCAGAGGCATGGGGAGAAGGGGGTGCGGCGTTCGTCGAGGGCGAGGGCCTGGTACGCGTGCTGGACGTCTGGTTGGGGGTGGTGGTGGTTAGCGGGTCGGCCGTGGCGTGGCGCGCGTGCGGGGCCCGGATGATGACGACTTACTCGCGCTGAGGTCGGTGTTGTAGAACTGGTACGCCTTGCGCCAGCCGGAGTTGTCCTTTTTGAGCCAGTGGCCGAGGTCGGGCACGCCGAGCGAACCGACCGTGTCCCACACGCCGATGATCTGGATCACGACGTCCTTGGCCGCCGTGACGACGGGCTCGGGGCTTTTGGATGTGAAGTCCTTCCAGAACTTGGTCTGCGTGAATGGCTTGGAGAAGTCTTCGGCTCGGATG
This sequence comes from Diplodia corticola, assembly GCF_001883845.1. NCBI lineage: Eukaryota > Fungi > Ascomycota > Dothideomycetes > Botryosphaeriales > Botryosphaeriaceae > Diplodia > Diplodia corticola. The sequence goes on from NW_017971504.1 coordinate 394,946, forward strand.
TAGTTGCCGTACTGCTCCAGGAAGTAGGGCATCAGGTAACCCTGGATGATGCCGACCTCTTGGGTCAGACCAGCCGCCGCGCGGACCGTGTAGGCGCCGCGGGAAAAGCCGAAGAAGTAGAGATGGTCTCCGGCACTGTAGTTGGAGGCGATGAAGTTGTAGGCCTCCAGCACATTCTCGAGGAGGCCGAGGCCCTGGGAGCCTGCCGGGCGATTGTCAGCGCCGAGCCGAGGAATCCGGCGTGGGGGGTCGGCTTCGTACCTTGTCTGGCGGCCTCGACGGAGGTGATGTCGCCCGTGCCGACGCCCGAGTCGTAGTAGACCAGCTGCTGCCACTCGTTCTCATCGCGATCCAGACCCGCCCTTGCGAGAACTCGGCTGAGGCGGGCCACGTTGGAGGGACACCCGTTCTTGGGGTCAATCGACGTCGCCGACTGCCATGTGCCGTCGCAGCAGACGACTATCCTTTTTGGCTTGGCTGCCTGGGCGGCGTGTGAGAAGAAGTCTTTGTCGTACGTGCGAACCATTGCAGCGGGGTGGAGGAGGACGGGGGATGGACCTATTTGGAGGAGGAAGCTCCTGTATATATACGACGAGCTAGAGGCGCAAGGGCTGAGGTCGACGCGCGATATATTCAGCTGGGCAGAGTTTTCATCGTCTAGCCGCGAGCCGTCTGGGGTGCGGCGTGTCGATAGGCGCCGTGGCTGATGGGCAAAACAGTCGACGACAACGCCGAGACCGACGTAGAAGTGGGGTAGACGCGTGGAAGCAGCGGCAGCGCGGGGCTATCCGTTGCTGTGGCGTCCCGAGATGCCGGCCCGGAGATCTCCCCGGGAGAGCGTCTAGCCAGAGGCGGTTGGTTCATCTTGTAGGATCGGTCGAGACTGGCAGATCATCCAAAAGTGGCTGGCTGATTTACCCTGTCCCCGCGTCTAAAGGATAATGCTTGAGTAGTGCAGCGTGGTCAACAATAATAGAGTGATTGGTAAATGCGTGCTTATGGGCTACTCTGATTGGCTGATGAATGAATATCTTGACTGCTGTTTGACCTGACTGGTAGTAAAAGCCGGAACTTCGTCATTGTCAGTGTATGGCCAGGGAGGGACGGGCTCTTCGTTTGGACTTTTCGGCACCTTTGGCAGCTTTCAGCAAGGCAAGCTTTTAGCGTCTTTCCGGTACTTTTAGACTCTGTGTGAGTGTCGCCAAAGAAGAGCTTCGTGCCGCGATAAAGTCGGCGACTCTGGATCTAGAAGCTGATCGCCCATCTGGGCCCATTCGGTCTGCTGCCGGTGTTTGTGACTGGCTGCTGAGGAGAATTCGTTCGATCGCGTGTCCTGGATGAGGTAGTAGGCCAGCAGCTCTTTGATGAAGCGCGGCCACTGGTGCGGGCCGAACATGCCAAGGGAGGAACACCTGCCTCAATGCCTGATGCCTAATGACACGCAGCCTCTCGCTCGCATTGCTCAACGTGAATTTTGTGTTGACGTCATAATAGCAAAATGGAAGACCCTGATGACCCAACCAGCCTAGAGGTGGCTGGTTTGTTGAGATCTAAATAAGCCACGCGAGTATATAACCATCAACATTCCCACACTTTCCATCCCTCCCTATCGACTCCGTACATCTCGCCTCGGCTTCGCCCACCAATCGACATGGATTCTCAACCGGATCCCGGAATCCAGCAGATGGCTTCGACCATCTGCCTTCCGTACGACGTCATGGCCCTCGTTGTTGGAAAGCTAGACTGGGAGACGCTGAAGCAAATCCGATTCTGCTCCGACTGGCTCGCCAGGGAGGCCGCGCGATACTGCTTCTCCACGATCCATGTGTCGATGCATCTCGAAGGCCTGGAGCGCATCTCTGGCATTGCGAGGAGCAGCAGGACCGCCCATGCCGTCAAAAAACTTGTCTTGAGACGGGCTAACACACCATCCGAGACGGTCATTTCAGATACAACGGCTGAGGCTCAGAGGGAAGAGAAGCAAGACGAGACGGAGGCTTTCACGTGGCCCACACCAAACCTCTCCACATGGCTACGCGCGTCGGGCGCGGTCCAAAAGTCCCGAGTCCACAAGGCTTACATTGGCTTAGAAGAAGCCCTTGTCCGGCTCCCTAATCTACAGACGCTTGTGACAAAGTTTGACTTGTATTGGCCGGAATACAGCCCCCTACATCATGCAGACTATGGATTGGAGGAGTGGCTAACGGTTCGAGATAGAAGCGCCCATTTGGCCTTCATCCTACGAGCTCTGGGCAAGCGCAACTCGTTCAGCAACAGTCTAACCGAACTAAAGCTTCGCTCACCTGGGTATACGTGGTGGGGACTCGGGGATCTTGACCGGGCTTTGGAACCAACGGACGATACGGCTTCACACGAGAACCGGAGGCTGATGGAAAATGCCTTCAGCAGTCCAAAGCATCTCCGCATTTCGATAGGAGGGAGGCAATCCGAGATGGCCACATGCATCGAGGCCGTAGCAAGGTTTCTTGGAAAATGCAGCAACCTCACTCGTCTTAAGTTCAAGATCCTCTTCTCGCATGGGCTGGCATACAGAGCGCCGGACATGCTTACCGGAATCAATGCTTGCGTGTCGTGGCCAGCGCTCAGTCACCTGAGTCTGGAACGGGTTCGGTTTCGAAAAGAGTCGATTCTCCGCACTCTTTCCCTCGTTTCACCGACGTTGAAGTCCCTTGTCCTGGATCTATGTTTTCTGATGGATGAGGAATGCTCGTGGTCCGACGTTCATCGGGAAATGAGGCTGATAGATTTTCATCCTCTACTACATCTTGATCTTCGGGTTTGTTATCAAGAGATGGGCGTACCTCCCGGAGCCCTCCATGTGTCACCGCAAGACCTCTCGGTCACATACATCCCTGCCGGCCCGAGAGCTTCCTATGGAGCGAATGGTTACGATCTGCTGGGCTACCCGTCGAATGTATGCGACTACATATTGAAAAGAACGGATTCCATGCCTCCCCTTCTGGGATATCGGAGAGGTTAGAATGGTTCTAGTAAGCCTAGTGACTGGCCAGAGCTGTATGACATGGTTATCCTGTGCGGCTGGGCGAAGAGCGGAAGGAGAGGTAGGGGTGCATGGGATTGCGGGTAACGAGACTACTCAGTATTTGCACGGCTTTCAATGCCCACTGGCACACATCCGACTCTGGGATGGTTCAGTCAACACGAATTATGAGAATGCCGTATGTAACCTCTGAATCAGATCTCCTTGGGCGCCGAAATGAGCTTGAGGCTTGTAGTGAGTTGTGGATTGGATATATAACGGCCCGTGAGCGGAATACTTGGAAGTAGATTTTCTGACCCGCGCAACAACCCTACCTGCCTTACCTACCTGTCAGCACCCGCTCTGCACGACCAACTCTCCGTCACCCGTAACAATGCGTCTGCGTTGACCTGATTGGCCGACAGCCGAGCCCGCGCGCCCGTCACCCCCACAAGCCACACCCCACAAAACACCCACACGACGTCACCTCCACAACAACGCGTCCAACCCGCGTCCGTCTCACCCGCGACACGCCCAACCACCATCAATTCCCCCCTCACCACCCGCCTCCCATGGCGAAACTCGCCCCATCGCGCGGCGACACCACCGCTGCGCCCTCCTCCATCGCCAGCCGCGTGGCGAAGCGCACACGCAGCGCGTCCGCCCCCACCGACCGCCCCTCCCGCGCCGCCCGCCCCGAAAGCGCGCCGTCGACCGCGCCACCCAAGGCCGCGAAAACCAAGGTCACGAAGAGGGCGAAAGCGAAGGGCAAGAAGAATGAATTGGCCGCCGCCGCCGCCGCGAAGTCCGGGCTCTTCACCGCGCGCGCCATCGTCGACGAGGACGCGATGCGCGGATACTTGATCGACTGGGAGGGCATTGATCCGGCGACGGGCAAGGCGTACGCGCCGACGTGGGAGCCGAGGAGCTATGCGAATGCGGCGCTGAAGCGGGAGTGGCTGGAGAAGAGGAAGGCGCGGGAGGAGGGTGGCGAGGACGGGGCTGGGGGAGTTGAGGGCGTGCGGGGCGGGAAGGGACGGCGTCGAGAGGGGGAGGAGGGCGGACGGGCTGGCCGAGAGAAGACTGTGGCTGACGGCTCCAGAAAGGAAGGCGCTCCGAAACGAACTGCGTCCGGCAACTTGCTGTCCATGCGTGAGCGCAAGTCTGGCACCAGAGATGCGGCGCAGAACATCGGAGCAAAGGACGGTGGCAAGCCTGACAAGTCTACGGCTCCTGACCGCAAAATCGAACTCGACGCTGCCGACGAGTCTCAACACGACGAATCACACGAACCGTTGAGCCTGAGCACGAGCCCGAGCACGAGCCCGAGCCCGAGCCCGGACCGCAAGCGCAAGCGCGAAGATGACCCCGTTGATGTCCAAAGCGGATCTGAAACAAGAGCCGCAGGCCCTCGGCCTCACAAAAAGAAGCAGCGGAGCCAGGCGGCGAACCACGAGCCAGCGAAGCTAGAACCAGAGCCTCAGGACGAAGGAATCTTCCCCGCAAGGGCCATTACTGGCGAGAAACCGCGATACTACCGCGTCGCATGGGAGAAGGATCCAAAGACCGGAAAGGAGTTTGAAGACACCTGGGAGCCCAAAAGCTACGTGTCACGGGATTTGGTGGCTGAATGGAAACAGCAGAAGGCAGGACAACCACAGAAGGCGCCGAAAAAGCAGCAGAGACGGCCGGCGAAGAAAGCCCATGAGGACAAGCAGGCAGAGAAGGAGCAGGAAGATGATGTGTACTCCGCAAAGGCCATCGTCGGCGAGCGACACCGCCACTTCCTTGTCTCGTGGGAGAAAGATGCGAAGACTGGAGAGGACTTTGAAGACACGTGGGAGCCGAAGAGCAACGTCTCGGAGGATCTCGTGGCTGAGTGGCGGCAAAGTAAGGAAATCGCGCCGAGCGAGAAGCCCGTAGCAGAGGAGCAGGAACAGCCGCTAGCAAAGCCGCGTGAGGAGCCAGAGTCTGTGGATGCGTCGGAGCAGATAGAGCCGCAGGCCGAGCAGGGAGAGCAGCAGGAAAGGTCGAGCTCCATGTATGCGACCTCCCTCCATCCGTCTCCCGCTATAAAAGATCAAGAACTGACATGCGTCCCCCCTCCCGTAGGCCCCTCCCAGCCGAGCCTGTAACTCCGCGTCGAGACGAGGACGAGGAGGAGGAAGAGGACGACGAGGCATCATACCCACCGTCGTCCACCATGAAAACCAACACCGTGCCGCCCGTCGCCGCCGCCGATACCCCCACCACGGACATGCTCGGGAGTGAGGAAGAGGGCGTCGCAAGCACCACCAAGTCATAAGACAACACGGCGATGACGCACAGGAAATAAACTGAAAAGGCCCCCGCCGTCGGAAGCGAGTCGCCATTCTGGGAAGTGAAGCACAAACGCCACGAGAGGATCGTGATGTACGGATCGCAAGGTAAAGGGATGCTTACCGATCTGGAAGGATTAGTCGAGTCTCGAGACGAGACGGCGGTGGAGGGAAGGGCAGGGTGTAGCTTGGCTTTGCCTTTCGATATTGGGTATGTGGGAATGGCGGGAGACGCACGGCACCGGGCCGGTAGGGCGTTGATTCGAGATCTGATGCTCGGTGTGATAACACCGTCACTAAGGGAATCTTCTTTTTCTTCTTCTCTGATTCCCCCATCTTCCCCTGGGAATTGGAATAGCTGGTCGTACAGAGTTTGCCGTTGGCTATGGACCTAAAGGGAATGGTTCGGAGTGCTGAGCGTTAGCGGGGAAATGATATTGTGAATACAATGGTGCCGTCGGAAACTCTGATGGCTTATATAGCGAGTACAGCACTGCTAAAAACTATCTCGAAATACTTGAGTAATCGAATTTCACTGCTATGGAATCCATTACTTGGGCAGCAGTGTAAATGGTGTGCTGGCCATTGTGATATAAGTCTATATATAACTCAATGCGCTTTTGGGTCATTCTGCGCCATCTACTTGATGTTTGTCGCCAAAGTTGTATTCACTGCGGCTACGTTCGCTCGTATTTCTGGTATCGAGCAGGGCTGGAGGTACGCTGGCGCACAAAAGTTTGATTGGAATGACTGAGGCAAAAGAGAGGCAGTGTTGGAGACAAGTCCAACCCAATCCAAGGCCTCAGGCACCCATGAGCGAGCCAAAAAAGATAAAAAAGATGGCATTGGCCTGGAATCGAACCAGGGTCTGATGGTCCAACCTGCGGAAGGCATGGCACAGCCGGGGCGCCTCCGACTGCACCATGCCCCCGTGACAACTACGGAGGGACCACCTATGCTATCACTACACCACCAATGCTTGAAGGAAAAACCACCTTGGCTACCTATATAGTAACAGCGTCTATTTCTCACACGGGCTATTCTACACCCAGGGATATTCGGCGCGCTCGGCCCGGCATTGTCTGTCAAATAGCCGCCGACGCGCAGCCTGGCATCATCCCGGCCTTTGCAGAAAGGTATCATGGTGTCCACTGAGACAGAACCACTTCAACTGACCTCACCGCGACCATCCACTCCACACACGCCGGTTGGCCCAGCTTCACTGCTGTCGACGACTGGCAGACCCCTCCTCTCCCTGCTCATGTCATTCGCATACCAGAGCCCGTTGGCTTCTCGCTGCGTGTTTCACACTCAGCCCACGCATACGCTCACGCCCGAATTATGGGCGGCATGAAGCACAGCACGATCCGCCACGCCAGGTCAAACACTTCTCGAGTGTGGCTGTCACGAGGCACGAGTCCCATGCACATAATTACAGGTTTGGCTCACTCTCACAGATACAGACACAACCACTTCCCGAGCCTTTCAAAGCCATGTTCAAGCTATATATAACGAAGTTTCGCCCACGACATACAAATCGACATGTCTCCAGATGTCCCTCCTGCCAATCCAACAGCCTCACCCCTCCTACCCGACGCAGATAGCGGTTAGCCACTCCTACGCCCGCCCACCGCAGAATCACATGTCAAGCGCCGGACTCACAGCTGAGAGTTTTCCCGTCCTTCTCTCGTCGGTTCAGCGAGCGATGCGCAATTTCTTGGCCCTTCGCAGACCTATGGCATTGGTGACAAGGAGGTAGGACTTCTCGCGGCGTCTGCCGTTCCTCTCCGCTTTCCGCGACCAGAAATGCTCACTTGGTCCGCGTGCAAGAACCTCTGGTATCCATCCTTTCCTTCTATTCGGTAGACGAGTTCGGTAGGAAGAAGGCGATGCTGCGCTGGACTCGTGTGGTAGAGCTTTTTGGTGAGGTAGTGTCGCTCGTGCGGGTATGAGTATGAGGCCGAGATGGTGATCGGCGATGAGATGTTTGTGGTTGTACAAGCGTGGAAGAGAGCTAGGGAAAGTGGGTGGTGACGGAGGCGGACGGTCAAGCGTTGCAGATTTGGGGGACGAGAGGCGCGGCGGGCGCGGAGGATAATCAGGAAGGCCAGAGAGAGTGGAACTCGCGGTGGGATGAGGATATGAGATACGATGTTGCTTGAGGAAGGGGACTACGGAGTCAGACATGAGTATTGGTTTGGACATTAGGCGGGAGCTGAGCGGTAGCCTCGGATCTGATAGCCGGCGGTATTCTTGTTAGGCAGCAAGCCAGCGGTTTTGGTGCGACCGAGTGTTTTTGCGTCCACCGCTGTTCGCCTTTTGGCTTCGTCCTCGCACCTTTCTCGCTTCTTCCCTCGCTCCCATTTCACTTCCATCCAGTCACGCTCGCCGCCAGAGAACACGCCAGCACCGATTACACTACGCGATCGTTGCCCCATGGCAAGCCTTATACAGACGAAGTTATCTCTATCCCGGACCCCAGCTTCACCGCCGGCTCACATTTACTCCATGCTTTCGGCGCACACGCACACACGCACACACACATACACTCGGGCCAATTGGACGTGTGGCTTGCGGCTTCGTAACCAGATGGCTTGATAACAGTGAGTCGGAATTTCCGCTCCTTGTGCACGACGCCGCGAAGACTGGCCCGGGTTGAATTGAAAACTTGCGCTTCTTCAATTTGGTCGCGGTGCGTGCCAAATGGCGCTGGGTGTTGCAACATCAGACTCGACCTTTGACGTTGAGGATCAGATGGCTGCTTTCGGTCGATCAAAGGGCACGTGTTACGGTTGCAGAGCAGGCAGCGAGGAGGTCAAGCACAAAGGACGCGAAGCATTCATTGTTGGTTTCTTTGACACCCTCACTGGTCCCACATTACAAGAATACCTTCTCTCACCAAAACCCGCCTAGCCCCATTGAAACCCGCACTCTGTAGGGTTCCTACGGTCACCCCAATCTTCGAATATGGTCGCCAACCCCAAAAGACGCACCGCCATCGAGGGCTACACCATGGAAGTACCCAACCCATCCAAGCGCGCCCGTTCCACCCGCCTCCCACCCGATCCCCAAGCCCAACTCGCCGACGCACCCATCGACCAAGTCTCCGACCCCGACTTCACACCCGCCACCGCCGCCGAAAACGACGACGCAACCTCCATCACCACCACCACCACCTCCTCCACCTCCACACCCCCCACAACCCCCCGCGCCCGCGCCCCCATCTCCCCCACCACAACCCCCACCGCCACGACCTCCTTCCTCCTCTCCCCCTCGACCTCCCTCCCCCTCCCCACGCTAACCTGCTGCACCACCCCCCTCCACCACACGCGCCTCAGCCTCCTCACCACCGAGCGCGCCCTCGCGACTTTCTCCGCACAGCTGTCGTCGCTGCTCCTCGCCGCCGCCGACGACATCGCCACCGCCCTCTTCCAGCAGCACACCCTCGCCGCGCTGCCCGCCGAGGCCTTCAGCCCCGCGCGCGGAGGCGAGGCCGCGGCTTGGTTGAGGGATGTGATGCGTGGGTTGGGGGTGGGGGTGGGGGAGAGGATGGCGCAGACGAGGTGGGAGGTGCAGAGGGCGTGTTTGGAGGCGCATGTGAAGGGGGTGGAGGAGGGGTTGGTGGGGGTGCTGGGGAGGGTGGAGGTGGCGGTGGGGGAGTGTGAGGGCGTTGTTGGGGGGGTGGGGTGGGTGGAGCGGGAGCGGGAGCGGGGGAGGGGGAGTGGTGGTGGTGGGTGGTGGGAGGTCCGTGATGATGTCGACATCGAGGACGAGGATGACGATGTAGAGGCGGATGTCGACGCACATCAATGCACTCCTTGGTGGCGACGCTGGCTCCCTGGCGCTCCTGCTGCTCCACCACCTTCCCCACCGCTCACGCCTCCTGCATCACCTGCACAGCTGCGTCTTCGGCGTCGCCGCCGTCGCCGCGCCCGTCTAGCCCAGGCCGATACTCTTGCAGGCCAATCGCCGCTGACACACACATGCGCGCACCTCGCCGCCATCCGTACTGGGCTGCGTCGATTGAAGCAGCGCATGGAGTTGCTACGAGAGGAGCGGCAGCTGCGGGCGGACGACGACGAGGTGGAGGGACGGTACGGCAGGCGGGGGTCGGAGGGGGTTGGAGGGGTGGAGAGAGTGTTTGGGCGGAATGCTGAGCAGTTGGATAGACTGAGGGGGGCGTGGGTGGGGTTTGCGAGGGGGTGTTGTCGCGGTGTGGTGGGGTGAGGAGGGGGAGGAGTGGTTTTGTCGGAGTGTGGCACATGTCCGTTGTGGCTCGATATAGCCATTTATCCTTGAGATGGTATTTGCGCTATGTTTTTGCGAAGAGAGGTACAGAACTGATTTAACCTCGCGGTCTTTTTCGTTGGACAGTTCTGCAAGCTCCAGCACGGGCTGGGTACATGCTTTGACGCAAGTGTAGCAGCTAGTCCTGTTTCTGTAAGGAGACAGGGTGACAGTCATTAAACCTAAGGGAAACCCTGAAGCCGGGCAAATGGTTTACAATCAACCGACAATCAACTCTAGCTTGACGCCCGTCGCATCTTTCAGAACGCTGAAGCCGGCGTAGTGCTTGTAGCGATAGTCGTACTGTCCTGTGTAAATAGAGATGCTCAATGTAAAACAAATTCAAGAGGCGCTCGGTAAGACGGGAAAGTTGCATGGGGATGGTATATGTGCTATACGCCATTCACAAGATCGGAGGGCGGAAACAGGTCGCCGGAGGTCGTCAGGCGTTCCACCGGCGACCCTCATGCGGCCCAGGCGCACAGAGGCTAAAACTATGCATACCATGGGTGGTCGAAGCCTTCCGCTTCATAGGGTCGTTTCTCGTTCTGTATGAGAAATCACTCTTTTTCGGTTCGGTTCCCCATCTACCACCATGTCTCACGACATGCTACATTCACTGTCAGAAAATTGAAACCATCGCGGATCCTGATGCATAGCAGATGTTTCACTTTCCAACCTTGATGGTTAAGGTTTTCCTCGCTTAAACACGACTCATTCTCATTATCGTCCTCGCTCTCACTTAAGGCCTCATAGACACTTATATGCCAGAATCCGTCGGTGCCGTTTCACGTGATAGGGAAATACTTGCAACTTCTTCTCAAAGCTCTCTCGATGCGGGCGTGTATTACAACGAGGTAAAGGGTGTTGTAACATTCCTTGGTGAAAGACACCATGTCTTTGACCGGCAATGTAGAATGGAAGTTTAACTCGTAAACCTGGCTCGCCTCCCGGATGCCAAAGATGTAATGCCGATGGTGACTACAAAGGCAGCAGAGAGGTTGGAGTGGGGATCCGTCGGGCCGGTCATCTTACTGGTCAGTTTGGCAGCAGTGTGGAAAATCACTGACGGGCCACCATCTTATTGGTCAGTTCCGCCGTCGCTGCTGTCAAACTGACGAATCCACCATCAAAATCACCATTGTGAGCGTGGTTGTTCCGCAGTCCAGAATGTCCAAGCCCGTCGAGTTCCAAGTGTTATTGGCCAATTTGGAGCCAAGTAGGAGCCATCCAGCCGCGTATAAATCCGGCATAACGTCCAACACTTACTCTCTCTCCTCCCTCCAGACCAAAGTCCAATCTCACATCTCCGAAACGCACCCCAAATCTCCCAGCAACATCTCACCCGCCTTCCAAAACACAACCCTCCAGTTCGTTACCCCCAAACTCCACCACCATCCACCCACTCACCCACCCACTAACCCACCTGCAGACTACCCAACACCATCAACCAACCAACTCAACAGACGAAAAACCCCGCCACCACCAACGCCACCATGTCCTCCACCACCACCTCCAACATCCCCCTCCCCCCGACCCTCCGCTTCCGCCCCCTCCCCGCCCCACTCCCCGCCAACCTCTCCACCACCACCGCCGCCTCCAACAACAACAACCTCCCCATCATCCGCCAAACCCCCACCACCCCCGTCCCCTGCCGCCGCTGCCTCCGCGACATCCAACCCGGCACGCCCGCCCTCCTCCTCTCCTACGACCCCTTCCCCATCGCCACGCAGACGCCATACCGCGGCGCGACCGCCATCTACCTGCACGCCGAGGACGGCACCGCAGCGGAAGAAGGCGGCAAAGACGACGACGGCAGATGCCGGCTCGCGGACGTGGCGCGGGATTTCGGAGGCATGGTGCCGCAGCAGCAGGCGGGGCGGAGGGTGGAAGCGAGGGCGTATGATGGGGAGGGGATGATGGTGGGGTGGGAGGGGGGCGTGGGGGGGAGGGATGTGGTGGGGGTTTGTGAGGGGTTGTTGTTGGGTGGGAGGGCCGAGTATGTGCATTTGTATTATGCGGGGCCGGGGTGTTTTGCTGTGAGGGTGGAGAGGGGTGGGAGGGAGGGGGACGGAGTTTAGCGGTGGGTGGGTGGGTGGATTGATGGGGCATGCGTGGGTTTTTGTGGTGCGATGATTTCTGTGGGAATGCTTTCGACTTGTTAAGCTTTGGCTCCATACAAGGCACCGCTCGTTATTAAAATGGAATTGCAGGTGTATCGGGTTCCTGTGTGATATTCCGCAAAGCGTCAGAGTCCTCTCTGGCACAAACAAGGTAGTGGACCATTACTCGCCAGTTGGAATAACAATATAGAAACTCACTTCGCGGTTTGCGTGAGTCATGGCACAGCTTCAAGCCGGTGGTGATGTATGCAAGGCAGTGCCCAACCGTCGATCGAAAAGTGCAGCAGAATGTTTCCACAAGGTTGGACATGAAGTGGATCTAGTCAGCACGGACTCCAATATACACTCTGGAAACGTCTGCTGAGAAAGCGGCCCAGTGTCTGCCGCCACAGCCCTCGACAAGAGGAGAACGGCACGGGAAGACTGTGTTCAATCGCCACCCTGGCGAGGCCTTCGTACGGGAAGTCGGCCCTGCTCCCACGGCTGCCGCCTTTTTTCCTTCCCACCCGTGTCTGGTGTGACAAGGAGAGGGTGGCTTGATGAGGGGCCACTTGTAGCGAAAGTAAGAGGGCCATCTGAGTCGGATCGATTGACCCCGCTGCTCTCCTGCTTGTGCACCCGCTTTGCAGTCTCCATCGTGTAGATCGCTTTTCCGTCGGGATCCGAGCCACGGCAAGTGCCCGTCAGGGCCCCTATTGAAGTTGCAATAAGCTGTAGCGTTTGCACGGTTGAATGCTTAGCGGCGAGGTCACAAGGTTGGTCGGGAGCCGGAGATAGAAGGTGGTTCGAGCCGTGCCGGGCGCCTTGATGGCTGATGGGCGCCGGAAGAATTAATTCATTTCGGCTCTATTCAGCGGGCGGAATCATGGACGCTGCGCTCCGCCCCGCCCGCAGAATCTCCGCTCGCCTGCTGCACCAAAGCCACCAATCTCGTATTCGCCTCCGAACGTTGTTTCACGCCGTCCCTCCAACTCCCTTTGCGGCACCTGCTCCGTCCCCTCCGGCCCCCTCGTTTCCCAACCGCTGTCTGCGAGCTCCAGTGTTTCCTTGATGCGATCGTCTTTCCCCATACGCCAAGCTGGACCGGCAGGCCAAGCTTCGCAGATGAAGCTTGACGATGTTGGCTGCCTGCAACGACCCTCTGACGGCGCAGACGAGTTGCAACGCCCCGCGCAACCCAGGTGGTGCCATTTCGGTGCCGCGAACGCCCTGAACGCCTCAGACGTTGCTGAGTCGCAAACGGCGGGTGCTCTCGGCCGGTGATCTAGAGCAGGGCGCACACCTCGTTTAGACCTGGCGATGGCGCGCTCCACCCTGATTCCAAACGCCTAGCCGCAACCCTTGCGCGCATCATGTCTTAGCAATCTTAGCTCTCACACTACTCACCACTGCCGCCCGCGTCGTCGATATATAAGGCTCGCTCCAAGACGCCCAGAGGTCTTGTTTCTCCCAGCATCGCACTCATTCCTTCGCTTCTTCTTCCCTCGCAACCACCAGCAATCCAGCATTCGCTGCTTACATTCTTTCGCCGTCTTCACCATGGTCAAAGTTTCCACCCTCCTTGCCGGCGCCGGCGTCGGCGTTGCCTGCGTCGCCGCGGCCCCCACTGAGCTCGCCGAGCGCGCCAGCTGCACCTTCACCGACGCCGCCTCTGCCATCAAGGGCAAGGCTTCCTGCTCCACCATCACCCTCAACAACGTCGCCGTCCCCGCCGGCACCACGCTGGATCTCACAGGCCTAAAGTCCGGCACTTCGGTCGTCTTCCAGGGCACCACCTCCTTCGGCTACAAGGAATGGGAAGGCCCTCTAATCAGCGTGTCCGGCACCAACATCCAGGTCTCAGGCGCGTCCGGCCACGTCATCGACGGCAACGGCGCCAAGTGGTGGGACGGCAAGGGCAGCAACGGCGGCAAGACGAAGCCCAAGTTCTTCTACGCCCACAGCCTCAAGGGGACCTCGTCCATCAAGGGCCTGAACGTCAAGAACACGCCGGTGCAAGCCTTCAGCATCAACTCCAGCTCCGGCCTGACGCTCGACTCCATCACCATCAACAACAGCGCGGGCGACAGCGCGGGCGGCCACAACACCGACGCCTTCGACGTCGGCTCCAGCGACTCCATCACCATCTCCAACTCCAACATCCAGAACCAAGACGACTGCCTCGCCATCAACTCGGGCACCAACATCAAGTTCACCGGCAACACCTGCTCCGGCGGCCACGGCATCAGCATCGGCTCCGTCGGCGGCCGCTCCGACAACGTCGTCAAGGGCGTCACGGTCGAGAACTGCACGGTCAAGAACTCGGACAACGGCGTGCGCATCAAGACCGTCTCGGGCGCCACCGGCTCCGTCTCGGGCGTCACCTACTCGGGCATCACCCTCAGCAACATCGCAAAGTACGGCATCGTCATCGAGCAGGACTACGAGAACGGCAGCCCCACCGGCACCCCCACCAGCGGCGTGCCCATCACCGGCCTCACCCTCAAGAACATCAAGGGCTCCGTCGCCTCGTCCGGCACCGACGTCTACATCCTGTGCGCCAAGGGCGCTTGCTCCGGCTGGTCCGGCTCCGGCATCAGCGTCACCGGCGGCAAGTCCAGCACAAAGTGCTCCAACATCCCCAGCGGTGCCGGCATTTCTTGCTGAGCGGCGAGCCTGCTTGATGGCGGTCATGGGAGAGCGACGGTGGCTGTGGCGGCTTTTTGTTTTTCGATTCGTGAGGGCTGGTCGGTTGCTTCACTCAACCGGGACGCAGGATTTGCGCCTTTTTGCCTGTCGGCTGTCTGTCTGACCTCGTCTCTTATTTTGATAATATATCTTCTTGCTGTGCATGTTTTGCTACCTTTTGCAATCTTCTGTGCCACTGAATGCTGTGATCGTGAGGCGAGAAGACGCGTGAGCTGTAGCAGCCATGGCGATGCTCTTGTCAAATCCGGAGAGCTCTGGCAAAGAGTTGTCATCACCGGTACAAGCACCACGGTTGTGAATCTTCACGCAGACAGCCAAGTCTATGAGATGAAACTATGGTCAGGAGCTCGCTATGTATTACCTGCTTTTTATGAACTTGCGCAGTCGATGCTGGAAGACCACTGAAGAAAGAAAGCAATTTTCAAGAGTGGAAGAATGATCAAAGGGCTGATTAGTGAGGCTCATCATCTGAACTTGATGATGATGAACCAAAAAGAGAAGTGACTTTTGGAGAGGCGGCCGAACTCGGGGCCATGACTTGAGTGAAAGAAAACCGGGCACTTTTGATGCAAGAGGGCTGTTGGAGGTGAGAGGGCTGTTTGAGGCAGGAGGGTTGCTACCTGACCATTTCTCGATTGACGACTTGCTTCGCTAGCCACGCTGGGCATATTCCGCGCAGGTGTTCAGATGGCGAGCGACGTCATCGCTCAGGACCGTCCGCCAATCAGCAACTTTGTAACGAAGCACTTCCCTGAGCGCCTTTACCTCTGGAGTGTCGTCTTCATCCGTCTTGAAGCTACGCATGAAAGTTCGACTGAATCTGGCGAAGATCTCCATAACCTCCTGGGTGAGTTTCTTGGTGTGTTGCTGGATGATCTTCTCGCAATCGCTCTTGGCCATTTTGAAGAGCTCTAGAAAAGGCCCGCGCACTTTTTCGGCGAGCTTGTTCTTCATGAGGTTGGCACGGTTCTCACGTGCAGACTTCCCTGTCATGCGTGTCAGTGTGAGCTGTCGTCATCTTTTTGTTCGAATGGGAGGTGCTTACCGATGATGGAGCCGCATTCGATGTAGGTAGAGTCCATGATCTTTACAAAGTAACACTCGGTCGTGTCATCTGTGTCGGTGATTCTCTCTTTGATGATGCCGAGATCTTTCTCGACCTTCTCCGCTCTCTCCTGGCACAGGAGGTCAAGTTCTCTGTTCTGTATGCGGAGCTCATCGAAGTATAGCTTCATTGCATTCTTGGAGGATCCAGCGGCCACTAGTCACGATCAGTCAAATCGAAGGACATTGGTCTGGAACGTAGCTTACCTTCCAGACGTGAGATCAGTTCATTAACAATGGCGCAAAGCCTTTCAGATAGGCTGGAAGCTAGAGAAGAACTTGCGTCGTCCCATGCACGCATATCTTTCTCGACGGCCTTTATCAGCGGCTCCAGCATTTCCCGGTTCCAATCTTGTTTCCCGACTTTTTTCGTGCGCCAATTGCCTTTGTGAAGGCAGAAGGCCTTGTGCGTCGAATTGGCCCAATTCTTCCAGTTGGAAAGCTGAGCTATCGCATGCTCGGCATATGCGATCTTGTTCGTCTTGATGGCTGTGATTCCGGGGATGATTGCGGTTTCGAGTAAAACTTTGAAGACGTTCTCAATTTCATCCGCCACGGGCTCTGGGGCCCCCGACAGGATCTTCTGCAGCTCGTCGCGCCTCATGAGCTTGGTCTGTGAGCAAGTCATCTCGAGGTTGTTCAGGAGCGACGGGAGGACCACTTTGCGGTGATGCTCAAACGCGCGGAGCTTTCGTAATGCCGGCAGAGCGTACAGGTAGGCTCGCAAGTCTGGTATGCCGGTCACACTGACAGACATCTTTGGAGGATATTTCTTGTCGTAACCCAGAGCGTGAGTGGCGTACTCGGAATTGCTTACGCAGAACATCGGGAGTGATACGGGGTCCTTGGTTAGCTCCAAGTATTTCTCTCGGACCTTGCGCGTAACCTTGAGGTTACGCATCTTGATGCAGTACTCGGAAATACTTGCTTCGAGTGACGCCTTCTGGAGCCTTCATGGCGAGACAGACAAGGTCAGTATGAACGCGCGGTGTATGAAGGGTTTCGGGGCTGGAGCTTACTCGAAGATGCCCTTCCGCTCCGACAAATCCTCAACGGCATCTCTGTCCCTTCGACTCCGGGCTGCGTTCATCTCCTTGGTGATGTTTTTCAACTCAAGGTCTGACATGTCGAATTGCTCTTTGAGTGTTGTCAAGTTAGCTGCGTCGACAGCGTTTGCCGCACTAATGCGCTTCATGAGTTGGGTGGGCCGGATATTGACCGACTACACAAAGTAAGCGGACGTAATGAAACAGACGGCTGATTCCAACATACGTCTGAGCCAGTAGCAACCATCAAGACACTCGCTCCTCGTTTGCGCCGAAACGCATCGATGAGGTACCTGTGCGTGTCGGCGTCGGTTTCCACTCGATCTACCTTTGCAACGACACCAATGAACTGGACGTCCTGGAGGTACTGTAGCGAGGCGCGCACACGGGTTTGGTTCGTGTCGGACGTTCCTGGAAGGTCTACCAAAACAATGTCTTGGGAGAGGATTGGGGAATCGAAGTACGTTCTTCAAATCGCGCGTGAGTGTTGTTCATTAGCGGAAGAATAGAAGACGAAATCAAGCAGAGGAGCGCTTGGGAGGGAACATACTTCACAAGCTTGACAAAAGGCCAAGGCGAGGGTACGCAGCAGCCGCTGTCGTGGTCAGATACCTCATGTTGGAGGTACGGAGCAATCTTATGCTGCATCATTTCTGGAGAAGTGTCGCTGATGACGACCTTGCCAGGGGAAGCTTGCAAGTTTTGTAGCAACTCCTCGGTCCATCCCTTCAATTTTGAGATGATTCCAGCATCGTCCTGGCTCTTTGCAGTGGCGACGAAGTTCCGAACGGCGTCTTGAGATGAGCATTCGTCATGGTTGCAGAAAAGCGAAAACAAGCCCTCGACAGCGGTCGAAGCTGCCTGTTCCACCCCTTCAAATGCATCATCCCCGGGCTCTGCGTCTGAATGCTCAAAATTGTAGACATCTTTCAGCCATTGCTGAAGAATTGTCAGACGGACAGCGGGTGTCAGAAAGAAGATCTCGGCCTCACAAGCGTTCAGCTGATTGGGACGGGGTTTGTGGAATTCTTGCACCACAGAGGTACAGGCTCCACCATCGTCACTCTGTGGGGCAATGTTGGGCATGCCAAGAAGCGAGTTGATGAGACTCGACTTTCCTGGTGGACAGTCAGTAACGTAGAGCTGCAAGGGAAACATGTAGAGCTGACCAGTTCCAGAGTCGCCTCTGAGTCCGACCTTCACACCCTCGGGGTAGTTGGGTGATATGGCCTTTTTTGCTAGGTCCTTGATGTAGGTGATGTCTTCGTTGGTCCGATGTTGCTCGTCGATGATGGCGAGAATCTCTGCAGGTATGCCGTTCGCAGCCTCTTCCGCTTCCGCAAATGCCCTGTGGTTCACCTCCTTCTTTGGGAGCGCCTCTTTCGCAGGATCGTATGGTCTCTCCGACTCGTCCTCGTCGTGGTCAATCAGAAAAAAGCCTGGGTTGAATGTTAATGGAAGATCTGGTTGAAGGGCTTGGTTCTCGGAGCGTCACTCACTTCGTTTGCGCTGAGATGACTCACTTCCCAACACTGGAGCTGGTGAGCTTGAAAGGGTGATGGGCGCATCATGCCGGTGACGCCATTCAGTTTCTTCGCATTCCATTTTGATATGGGGGGAAGCGAAGCCGGTAGGCTCCACCTTGTGAGGCTCTGTAGGTGAGACAGACGGCCCTTGGGCTGAAAGCTCACTTCGGGTGTTCACTTCTTCAGCCATAGTACACTAGAAGTGAGGCATGAAGTGAAGAAGGCTTCAGCAGAGATGACCGACCTCCACAAAAGACTCGGGCAGAGGCTCAGGTTGGCGACGGTGAAGTAGAGGAACTGAAGGCTGGAATGTGGGTGGAGGATCAGTTTGGCGATGTTGAAGTAGAAGAAGTGGAGGCTGGACGGTGGGTGGAGGACTTTATGTAACTTTCCTCAAGGTATTCGGCGCTAAGCCCGAAGAGGACAAACGGCACAAACGAGGAAGGAACGAGTTTCTCAGAGGAAGCAGCAGAGCCCGCCATCACCACACTCGCCGATTGAGCCAAGTGATGACAACTGAAGTTTCTTACGTCATGTGATTCCTCGGGCTTCCATCAGCACGGTGATGAAGCCTTTCCAAGCTGTTATTCCAACCCAGATCCAAAAATACGAGCAAAATGCGTGACCTTAAGCTCGGTGAGACGTGTTTAATCCATGCATGCCATGTGATTACACCTGCATGTTTAGCTATCTAATCCCGTCCCGCACCTCATAAGATTCTCCTCTCGTACCGTGATCGGCCAACACCACAGCTACTTAATCGACGATTATATAGAAGGCCATATCTTCTGGTTTCTTTTGTCAAATATGACAAGACCTTCCGCGGAGTTCAGAACGAGATCCCCCGCTGTCTCAGCGACGAAGAGAAGCAGAACGTGGTAGAAGGAATTCCAGGATGGTCCCATCGAAAGGAACATCAAGTTCGGTGAGATGTAAAGAAAAAAACCAATTATCGACAGTTTTTACAGCTCTTCCGTGGTTTGGTTTCAGCAAATTGCACGCCGGACAGATCCATCACCATCAGTGATGCTACACAAAGTGAGTGAACACAGTAGGAGTGTGCGTGTGACTGGCTGTAAGAAGTTCAACGCCATCTCAGGTTATGGCGGCAAGAGTGCCTTTGAGACCGCAGCCACTCTTACAAGATCCATATTATGCTCAGAACTCTACCAGACCAAAAATAGCCCTCGGACCAGAGCATCGCTGCCATATTCCGAGAATACAGGGCCACCGGCGGGACCGCGTAGCACAGATAGTGGACGCCGGCCACAAAGAACAGAGCTTAATGGCGTTCGAGGCGCTTCTCCCCGAGTTTATTGCCATCCGTATGATTCCACTGGCAGGCATGGAAGGAACCTTTGAGCATTTCGCCAACGTCACACTCACCGCCAAGCGGCTAACCATGGTTCCCATGTAAAAGCGGCCTCACTTCGCGCCATACGCCTCTCGGAATCACTCGGTGGCGGCGGCACACCCAAGGCCGTCATCGCCACCATCTTCGCTGCCCTCTTCATCCTCGCCACTTGGTGAGGCCTCGATCTACTCAGCACCTCCACGTCATCCAATAATACCGTCTCACCGGCCTTCTCATCATGAACACCATCCTCCGCGCCATATTCCGCGATCCGGCGAACACTTCTCACCTCACCACCTTCATCTACACTATCAAATCTTACCACGCTGCCAACGCGGCCACCCTCACTCAAACATCCCTGTACGGAGCCCCTCTTCTCACCCCGCATCCCAAGCCGTGCGTCCTGTCCCCCCGCCGACCTGCCGCCGAAATGATACAAACCCGACACAAGAGCCCCACTCTCGTCACCCTCGCCGCTGCCACAACCCTCACCTTCACTCTTGACTTCGATGCCGTCACTCCGGCCTAACTCGGCCTCATCGGCCACCCCGTCCCTCTCGCTGTCATTAAAGCTATGTTCCCTACAGTACTAATCACTTACGTCGTCATCCCCGCCATCGTCGTTGTCCTACTCGGTCTTTTCTCCATCCGACCGGACGGCGATTCGCAGCAGTGGAGGGACGGATTCGTCGTAGCATGGAAGGCGGTGGCAGCGGTCGTAGAGGCGATGTCTGCCAACGGGTTTGGGGTGTTCTCCGCTGGGCTATTACCATTATTGGTCATCCACACTGGCTTGCATGTTGGCAACGAAGATACTAATCGGAATAAGTTCGGTCTGTACCAAGCTTCGTGCGCGTTACTTTCCTTGTAACAAAAGAAAAAGCTCAGGTAGGTTGCTTTCGCAACCGGCGATAAAAGCTGTTAACGGACGACATGAGAACTGTACGTTCTCTCCATCCCTATGGACCGTTATTCGGCTTGCACGATCATGCGGCCACCAGGCATTAACTAACGCGATCGCGAGGAATGGGAATGTGCTCCAGCGTTCCAAAGGCAGATATGCATTTTTTCCCCACACATCTTATTCACTAAAGACTTCGACTTGAACTGTGCAAGCGTAGTTGGAATGTATGAGAAGGATTCTTTAACTTTCATCCCAAGAATGAAATCCACTTTGTGATCTGGAGTACATCCGCGTGCAGTGCGAGTGTATGGCTTTTGAGACCAAACGAGAAATAAATATCGAGAAGGCTCAGCAATAAAGGCTGACATGCAGCAGGCTGCCAGCACCATCTCTTTCGTGATCCTGACGACCATTTCAGCATGGATATTGCCCCGGCGGACAAGCGCCGGATTTTCATGGCCTACAGATCCGTTTTCTCATCTACCACTGCGCAGCTCCGAAAGCGAAAGAAAATCAAGCAGGTGGTTCTCAAGCATGGAGGGCGATCGCAGGACTTAGTCAAGGAACTGGGCCTTGAGAAGGTTGTCTTCATATTGACCCATCTACTGGAGAGGCATTTGTTTGAGTCTGAGTTGAAAGCCAAAGTCGAGTTCCCTGAGCTCTATGACGCAGAATCATCCAGAAGCATTCGGAGAGCTGCCTCGGAGGACGTGGCAGCCCGTTCAGAGAGCGAGGCACTCGACGCCATCGACGCCGAGATACACGACGCTGAAAACACGACTGCTGGGCCGTCATCAAAGCAGTGCATGCTTCCAGCGCCACCCCAAGATTCCTTGGATACGTCACATGGTAAGTTAATGTCTGTTGCAGCAGCGGAAGTTGACTTCACTAAGAGTATATTCGCACAGGAAACGCGAATGCGTCGGCCGACGATGACCCCGATCTCACTCTTTATCCGTCTTACGTGCCCTACAAAGCACAGCATCTCATCCTTACGACAGCTCAACGTGTTTTGGAAGAATGTTGCTTTGACTTCGCAAAGATGTGGTTGTCAGACGTGTTAATCAGCCAAGGATGGGACTGTTCGGAGGCTGCAGAGCTGACAGAATGGCTCACTATACTGAACAATCGTTGTGACAAGATACCAGCCTACGCATTCGCCGTTCAAGGTACTACGATAAAGGGCATCATCGCTTCAACCAGGCGATTGCGTCACACGGCCGTTCATCGCCTACCAATGACCGCCCGAGGGGTCTGTCAGCTCGTACAGAATGGAGCAAAGCTCTCGGAAGCCTTGCGCGATCCACTACGTACAGCGCAGCTAGAGGCCGTTGCGCAGATGCTTGGGTCACTGACTCGGGATATGGAGTTGCACAAGAACTTCTTGGAGAACTCCCTAGATATAAACCTCAAGACGATTCGGCAGCAGCGGGAAGAGTTGGACCAACGCGAAGCGACCCTCATAGCCATGACGAAGAAGGAGGATGCTGAGAAGAAGAAGTCGGTGGGCTCACTAATTGAGGACTCGGTACGCAGGATTATGCATGGGAAATCTGATCTTTCGCATCCCCGTGAGGAGGAATTGGGCTCCTTCGACGAGATCAGCAGTGCTGGAGAAACCTGAACAATGGTGGAGGAAGTGCATGATCACAGCTGGTCCGGTTATCTAGATTGGTACGAATGTGAATTCCTCAAGTCGTTCGCTCACTTGCTCGACATGCTTGTGCACGGCACAGACATCACACTCTAAGAAGCGTGAATATGTTTTGTACTTTAGCGGTTAAAATTATAAGCGGTAGGGGAAACGTCTTACTTTTAGGCTACCGGAGACCTCCTATCACATTGTACATATCAAATTTACCGAACAAGACACCATGTAACAAAATACCTGGATGTGTTGAAGTTCAGTTTCACCTAGCAAAAGCAAAATACTGGAGCCATCTTCCTTGAACGATTACTATCCAGTGTAGAGGCACTGAATGCTTCAACACTCAATTCAACAAAGCCGCTGTGAGCACGTCTTCATTACGGAAACCGACATTGTCATGTCTTGGGATACCGTCTCCAGACCATCCCAACGCGCTGGAAGAACGCAAACAAAGTCCCTCGCTCCACGTAGCCTGCGTATGATCTTTGCCATGCCGCTGCGAAGCTTCCTATACAGAAACTGGTTGTCAGCCAGAAACTCATATCCTGCTCTCCGAGGACAATCTCACCTCCGATCGGGCCGAGTTCACCGAACCCAAGCGCCTCAATAACCCAAGGCGAGAGCACGGCCAGCACGCCGATGGCAATCAGCGTTGTGTAAACAGGGTGTTCCTTGGCGAATCCCTCTGCTGCAGCAATGCTTTTGTCCAGCGCCTCTTTCATTCCGGAAGACATTTGGGCGCCAATGACGATGGCGCGCTCGAGTTTGGCCAGTATGGTTTTCCCCAACTTCTCTCGCCAGTTCATGCCTGTGGTTCCCATGACATCCTTCAGTTCATCGTCAAGACTTTTTCCCGGCTTTTCTGCTTTGAGAAGCGTTTCGACAAATCTGTCTGCAATGTCACCGTCTGCTGTCCCGACGTGCCACTGTTGATCTGGTGGCTCCCCAGTGCACGGAATGCAACATATCATTGCATTTACCGTATCCATAGTTCTTTCAGTGCCCTGGTAGGGATTTTTGACAGTGGCGAGTTGAGGTGAATGGAAGATCGAACAAAGGTGATGAGTGTGAAGGCGATCAATTAGAATGGATGGGAGGTACTGACATATATGGCTAAGTAGCAAAGCAGCTGGACAAATAATGCCGGATAATATCATGGCAAACAAGTTCAGTGGCCTAATCAAGCAGTGTGACGTTTTCAACATTAGTGTTTTGGCAAACTTACTCGAAAACAGCTTTTACCCTTGATCCTATCCGCATGCAGGTTTTCCACTACACTGAAATTAAAA
Source organism: Diplodia corticola (assembly GCF_001883845.1). Classification (NCBI taxonomy): domain Eukaryota; kingdom Fungi; phylum Ascomycota; class Dothideomycetes; order Botryosphaeriales; family Botryosphaeriaceae; genus Diplodia; species Diplodia corticola. Next base: position 418,234 of record NW_017971504.1, read on the forward strand.
ATTCCGGCAGGTGCAGTCGCTTGTCACGCAAACAATATAGTCGAGTTGGCAAGACTTAAAGCTGGGCATATCGATGTACGTGCGGCCTGGCTGTTGGTGACGATGTAGGTGGCCGATACGTTACTACATCTGCATTGGCGAATGTTTGCTCCTATGCTTGCCACATGGTTCTGTTTGATGGATTGCTCTTCTACGGGCCTACACGATGAACTACGTTTTATGAGGAACAGGGTATGTACGCTAAACCACTTTCAGATTCCCGGTTAGGCTAGCTACTTGGCAGTGCTGTGAGGAGTCACACAAATGTAGATAGGGGAATGCCAGTGAACCACAAAACGCTAGGCGTCAATTCATTGAATGTATCGTTATTTACAGCACGCTCTATCTCCGCTCACACCTCAGAAACCATGGTGGCCCTGGTCTGTGCCATATGTTGCCTCATGATCTCCTTCTCCTCTTGCGCAGCAAAGTCTCCAAAGACCTCGTCCATCTGCTCCAGCGTCTTGCCCTTCGTTTCGGGCACAAGGAAGAAAGCCCAGACGGCAGCGCAGTAGCACCAAAAACCAAAGAACACATAAGTCCCGAACCCGAGGTTTTCCAGCATCGGCGGCGTTGCCACACCAACAATGAAGTTGCACAACCAATTCACCGCCGTCGACAAGGCCACACCCTTCGATCTCATTGCGTTGGGGAACACTTCGGCGGGCAGAGCCTAAAATCCGTTAGCACAGTGCAAGCAAAGTAGAGCACGAGGAGACTTACCCATCCCAATGGCGAATACGACACTCCAAACACCAGAATGAAGCAGAAGGCCATGGCCGCCGCCGCCCATCCCGCCGCCGGGTTGGCGAACCAGTTCTTGGAGTACAACCCGGTCAACACGGCCATGATGGTCCACGCGACACCACCGCCAGCACCGCCGAAGATGGCCAACGGCCGCCTGCCCACCTTATCGATGATGACGAAACACAGGGCCACGGCGACGAGCTGCAGAGTGTTGAAGACACCGGACAGAACCAAACTCATCTCGGCGCTCTGTCCGAGGCTCTGGAAGAGGGTGGGCGCGTAGTAAATGAAAGCGTTGATGCCGGAGAACTGCTGGAAGAAGGCTACGCCGACGCCGACAGCGGTGCGGCGCCACACCTTCTTGCGGAAGAGATCCAACCAGCCGAGCACCTCGAGCTTGAGGCGCTTCGCGCCGGGGTGGCGCTTCTCCTGCACGCAGCGCTCGATCTCGACCTCGCTGAGAATGTCGGCGTGTTCCATCTGCACGCGCACGTCCGTCTCGGGCAGCCTCCGCAGGCGCGACAGGCTCTGCAGCGCTTCACGCGGGCGGTCCACCAGCGCCAACCAACGCGGCGAGTAGGGGTAGAAGTGGATGCCGATTCCGAGGATGGTCGAACACACCATTTGGAGACCGAAGGGCACGCGGAACGAGGCTTGGCCTTCGAGGTGGCGTGTTCCGTACGTTATCCAGAAGGAGGAGACGACGCCGGTGACGATGGAGATGGATTCGAGAACGAGGAGCGTGCCGCGGAGGTTCGGGGGTGCGATTTCAGAGATGTAGATGGGTGCGCCCTGGAAGGTGGGGTGTCAGTAAGGTTTGGTGGGGAGGCTGAAGCGTGGAAAGGGGATGGCGACTCACCATGGCCAAAGTGCCGACGCCGATGCCACCGATGGTCCTGCCCGCGACGAGCACGCCGTACGACTGCGCAGCCGTCTGCATGATGGCGCCGATGTTGAAGATGACGACGACGACGGTGAGGGCGCGCTTTCGCGAGATCATGTCGGCCAGGGTGGGCATGAAGAAACAACCGAGGAAGGCACCGAACTCGAGCATGCCCGTCATGAAACCCTTGCCGAATGCCGTGTTGGACTGCGGGAAGGTCTTGTGGAATTCGTCCATGACGTTCACGATGGAGATGACGCCCTGGTCGTAGCCGAACGAGAAGCCTCCCATGGATGCGAGGAAGGCGGCGCCCAGCACGTAGGGGGACTCGACGAGACCCTTCATGCCGCTCTTGCCATAGGAGACATGGCCCTCGGCGTTGCTGGGGATGGTGGTGAGCTCATGGTCGGGCAGGTGTTCGATCTTCTCAGTCGCCTGGTCGTGAGCTTCGACAGCCTTGAAAGGCTGTTCACTGGGCTTCTTGTCCATGGCTGGTGGTGGAGGGAGTGGCAAGTGACACTGGTTGGTGTTGGACAACAGCTCTCACGGTTTGGATATTGATCAACTATATACATTTCCCAAATCTGGGGTAATGTGGTAGCGAGAAGTCTCGGAAGTTGAATTCCACAATCTCGGGATTTAGCGCCTTGAGCCATTTAGTTTGTCTTTTTCCGGGTGGCGATCGTGGAGGCGCCGATCCCCCAGTTCTCCGTGGGGAAAGTATTGCGGGGTGAGGCGGCGCATAATGCGGGGGCTGGCTAGCTTCGGGCCATTGGCACCCCGTGACGTGGGATGCAATTTCCGACGTAGAGGGCGCCTGATGTTTCAGTCCAGCCTGCCCTCCAATCACACGCACTGCTTTCATGGCCAAGAGCCCGTTTTGCGTTACTCAGCGGATCTGCCTGCGGATAGCTGCTTCCGCTAGCTCCTGAGGCAGCAGTTCCCGCACGGACTCTGGGCCTCGAGTCAGTCAAAGTGCCGTTAGCGGTAATGCAAGGCGAGAGCGTTGAGCCTGGCTACGTCAGTGGCTGACGCGTGGTTCGGTACTTGGGCTGCGGGGAGAATGCCGCGCCATGCCATTTCCCCCACGGTGCCATGTCCAGCATCAACGAGTGGCTCAACGGGGCGGCTCAGCACGCCTTGGGCGCCGAACGGCTCGCAGAAGCCACCGTGTGGTCGAGACCTTGGCCGGCTGGTCTCACCCGCATCGCCACACGCACCGGCACCCGCACCGGCACCCGCCGCGTCCCCAGACCGCCATCGATGGCTACCGGTTCTGTCCGGAGCCGCTATCGCGCCGCTGACGATTCCGCAATTTCGTTCTCGGTAAGGCAGGCGAGTGGTGGTTAGGAGCAGGGGCTCGATCACTTCCATGCAGGGTTCGACACGCTTTCAACTGCCGGCCGGTTTCGACACTGCCCGGTTGGGCACCGCTGGACGAACGTCGTGAAGCACAGATCGTGTTTTGGCACCGAACCATGGTGATTTCGTCATAATATGCGGTCACAGAAGCGTTTACAGATGGTGAATACCAGGCAGCCGCACTATTTCGTATGGAATGTCGATGATGCGAGATGGAACAAGGTGAAGTCGAACCTGCAGCCGGATGAACATAAGCCCAAATAGGATGACGCGGGGCTAAAGCTTTTGCCAGTGATGCGGACCCCAATCCAGGAGATTATGTAAGCTGCGCTGGAGGCGAGCTTGAGTAGGCAGTTAACTGTGTCAGATTCCCCCGCAATTTCCTATCACCACTTCTCTGCTTCTCAGCACTGTTCCGTCCAACATGCGCCTTCTGAACTGTCGCACATTCGAACTCGAGCCCTTCGTTGGAAACGCACCTCCTCTCGCAACCCTTTCTCCAGATAGAGAGTAGAAGAACTATTTTCGACCACTTCCCCCCTGACGGGTCAGCCGACCGGAAGACAGGCTACAGAACTATTTGCAGAGAAGGTTGAGAAGAGCAGGAGTGTGGAAACCTCCGAGGCTATAGATTCAATGCTCACTGTACAGCGCGGCCGCGGTGTGCTACGCGTGCCTCTTTCACCTTCTGGATCGACCCGACGGCACGGACCGCAACAAGACGGATGACGTCGCCAGAAGCGAGTGGTACTGTACCACAGAAGATCAAGTTCTATTCAGAAGGCTGGAGAACGATCGGTCACGAGTCCACTCCCACAAATCCTCGGTCCGAATTACGGGCGTAGATGGGTGTGCCTTGACGGGAAACAAGAGAGCGGTGAAGGACACACGCCGCAGACACGAGGGGCAAGGGTTGTGGATTGGCGCGGTATCAGGTGGGGTTGGTAGCTTGAGCAGTCCGGATAGTTATCAAGTACAAAGATAAGCTCGTGAGGGAGAGTGGGGGGGAGCAGATCAGATGAGCAAAGCTGGATATGTGGTGTTGATAACGGCGGTGGAATCATCAACAAACGTGATCAGCTGGTTTATGACGATATTGCTTTGTCTGATACTACGAAACGTAAGTCTTTCATCGTGACTTCGGAGGAGCAAGTCAAGCGGTGCAATCAGCGGTGGACGTCGAGTGTTATTCGACGTTAACCGAGACCATCCTTGCCTTTCCTCAACCCCTTTTATTCTACCCGCTTTTTCTTTGCATCCTCCCAAATCGTCACCGGTGAGATTTTCAAAGCTTGTCACAGATCTGGAGGCAACTGCAGATGGTGCTAAGCATGGAAGAATGGAGTAGCGGGCATGCTCTTGTCGTTGGAACTTGAGATGCTTCTACAGTCCGGACAGTTCGCAGCAGGATCACAATGGCGTCCGGAATTACTACACCTGACGAACGACTAGGGAGGCTTAATCCGATTTGACCCGTCGGGGTCCATTGTCAAGAGCGCGAGGTATGCGAGTGGCACTCAACATTCTTGAAGCTCATTACGTTTGCCTTTGGGCCAGTGGCTGCCAAGTTACCATGTCCAGCGTAGAATTGCCGTGGCGTTCGTCGCTTAATCGCGTAACCCTGCCATCTCTATGCCGAGGTTGCTGAATCGGTCTAGTGATCCTAGAGGCGCAGATACGGCGGGACACAGCTTGCGGAAAGACGTACCCGAGTGAGAAGATGTCTGCAGCCCTTTCTCAACCAACGCCATCCTTGGAAAATTCCGGTGAGGCATACGTTTGCGTGAACGCCCCAACGCTAGGAGCGGTGCTTTCCGGACTGCCAGCCGCTTCCACGTCCCTCATGACTCCGAAACCCGTCAGAACGACATCTGTCCCATCAATGACGAGGCTATTTGAGGGCTTGATGTCGTTGTACTTGTTGCCCATATCGTGGACTTGGTTGATAGCGTGAAGCAGGCACATGAGACAACTCAAAATAAGAGAGCTTCGGTTCTCGATCCGGGGCCCTGTCCGACACGCGCGACCTTGTCCACATGTGTCCTGAGCACCTCCTGGAGTCGATAAGGCTCGGAAGTGGATGCACTGGAACACGTACGGAAGATGTCCGATACGATGCTTTAGAGTTCCTTTGGAACTGACGTGATATGTCCGTTCGGTGGAGAGGTGTCGTGGTTGGTTCATCTGCGTCTACCTTGCCAGCTGAAACAACTGTTGCGGCGCAGCAGTGCTGACTCAGGATCCGAGCCTTCCCGCGGTTTAGCTAGTACCGTCTATGGAAAGGATTCGCGGAAGAACGTTTATTGTACACTGTGGTTGATGCACTAGGTTCTCTCTCTGCAGTGTTGAAGCACAAGTTTGAGTCAACAAAGGGTCGAAGGTACACTTGTTTGCAAAGCCCGAACGAGTATCATCGTCGATCCAGGGCTTCCGTAGCTCTTTTATGACAGACTAAACGGCTATGCCGTGGAAGGCTCATGTAAGGACTATCCCTTACCCACTGCACCATGCGTATGCAGGCCCTCCGGGGGCTAAAAGAGGTACTGGAATAAACCCAATTAGAGTTTATTCAGGCATGGCAGGCTAATATATCTTTATACCCTGACAGCTCACTTCTGAAGTCGTCGAGTCCGGCGGCTAGGGTATCAAAGCTACGAATGGCCATCACGCAGTAGAACGGCCTCTGAAGAACTTGAGATGTAAATCTTTAATTCTCGACTCAACATGGACTATATAGCTAGCTACTCATCTTCAAGATGGAAAGATGACTCGACCAGGAGCAAAACAGCAAGGCTCGACCTCGGATATTGTCGCGTCCGTCAACGGCGCCGTGCATTACCGATCACTCGGATCCGGCAACACAAGCATTTCGATCGCTGGGATCTTTCTCCTCCACAAAAAAAAAGCAACCGATCTCTCGGATCGTCAAAAAAAAACAGCACAAACGCGCCATCGAAAACCCGACACGGTCTCTGGGACATCCGAACTCCAAGAAAACGACCCACGCACCGCAACCCCCTACAACCCCAACAAACTGTGCAGCGTAGCAGGCAAGCTGTTGACCAAGTTCACAACCGCGTTGCTCAACCCCGCGGTCTGCGTCTGCGCGGGCGGTGCGGCAGCCGACGACGACGACGAAGCACCCGCGCTGGACGCCACAACAGCGACGGGCACGGCCGAGTTCGCCACAGCCACCGTAGCCAGCGTCGTCGGCTGCTGCTGCTGCTGCTGCTGCTGTTGCTGAACCGCAGTCGTCGGCATAGCCGGCAGCTTAGTCGCTTCAGTCGTCGCGGAAGGAAGCGCGCTGGTGGGGACCTCAGTGGGAGCCGACACGGAGACGGAAGTTTGCGTCAGGCTCTTCAGATGGTAGGGGCCGCCCATGGCCGGGGGCGGGACGAGCTTGAGGAGGGAGCTGGTGGAGAGCGGGGCGACGACGGCGGTGGAGGTCGCGGCGTCGGCGATGGAGGCGGCGTCGGTGGTGAGGGAAGTGGCCGGGTCCTCGACGGCGGCGGGGACGGTGGTGGGGGCGGAGGCCTCGTCGGAGGTGGGGGAGGCCTCGGCGAGGGGAGTGGCCTCGACGATGGTGGAGGAGTCCGCGGTGGAGGAGGCCACGGCGATAGAGGTCGTCTTTATCTTGTACGCTGGGGGAGGGGCGAGCTGGGCGTCGCGCTTGTCGACGGGGGCAGCGAGGATGGGAGCGCTGAGGGCGAGGACAGCGAGGATGGTGTTGATGGCGTACATCTTCGGTGATGGGTGAAGGTTGGATGGAAGGTGGAAATTTAAGGTAGTAGTGTAATAAAAGGTTGATCAACAACGGTGTGGTAAAGGGTTGTTCAACAACTTCCTTTGTGAGCGGACCGGACGCACGGTGGAGGTGGAGGAGTGGTGGTTGTTGTTGGGATGATTATTTCCAAGTCGTCGTGGTGGCTGGATATATACTGCCTCGAGTTGAACGCCTAGACTCATTGTTCCACGCGCTTCGAGGGTCTACTCGCCCACGAGGTCTACCATGGATGGTCCTTCGAATAGTGGCGAGCACCCTACAACAACGAGGGTCTCAGTAGTGCCCGTAGCTAGCGACCTCATCAACACGGGAACCGCGGGGAGCGGATCCAGCCAACAGCTACCAACTTCGAGCACCTTCAGAACTGCTTAGCAAGAGTATGCCTGACGGGCCAAAGTTTCACGGAACTCTATGACTTTCGCACATCATATTGTATGAACTACCTGTAGCAGTAGAAGTTTACATCTTTCATTCAATATCAAACACTTCACGAGGCTGATGTATCCAGTTCAATGCACTTACCATACCATCTAACCGTGGGATGCAGCTATCTGCAGAAAACCATGTCCCACTCGTGGCGGACGATGCCTGGATGCTCGTAGGATCCTCGAAGCTCTCTCTCCAAACGCTGAAAGCAGCGATGCGATTATCCCTTGCTTGGGGAAGACGTTTTCAGATGACCGTATTCCCGGAAAGAGTTAGCGCAACGAAAAGCTGTGACTCAAGCTTTTGGACCCAGGAATCAAGAGACAGCAATGCATAAACTCGCATCACGACCACTTTGATGCATGCATTTGACCAATCACAGCTGGGAAATTATTATGCATCAGAACAATGAACATCGAACGTGGTACTCGCGCTTCGGGCTCGAATTTAGCACGTTGTATTCACGTTGTGCCGAACGCATGCGGATGAAATTCAGCCGTGATCTTTCTGTGCCCAGGGTTTGATGGCAGCAAGGGATACCACAAAAACGCCTCCGGGGGTCTTACCGTGGATAAGATCTCCCTGTCATTCGAAACAGCCATGTGGATCGTGTTTCCCCTCCTGAGCGCCCCATGATTGGTCGGAACAAAGAGCCTCGGAATATATTGCTTAGCGCATAAGTGTCGGAGCCGCCGGGTGGGCGCTATCTCCGCAGCGAAGGCGAGGATAAGCTTAATTCAGGGTCGGCCCTCGTACCGTTACCGTGTTTCCTTCCCCGGCCGCTAACACGTCGCGCCGCTCTGTCAGAGGGAGCTATCCCAACCTTGGTCTAAGTAGTCGCTTGCCTCATCCTTATATCCGTTTGCCTACTTCTGAAGTCATTTGCCTACTTTGAACCTGCTGGTAGAAAGGAGTGGCTGCCTCCGGATGGAGAATCCATCGTGACCAAAGTGTCGAGATCCACGCGGAAACCTCCTTCGGCCCTTGCCGTGCAAAGGTCACAAATCCCCTTGCTTATGGCTTGATCACTTGACCTGATAGTGTATGTGTAGTTCTACCACTGTGCGAATTCAGAGAATCGGTTAGTCATAAAGTGGTGCGTTTGAGGTATACAGTTCTCATGCACCACGGAGTGGGACCGAGAAGACCAACGGCGAAAGTAATGCTGATCTGATTGGATAAACGTCGAAAGTCATGGATACGTACAATGGTGAAAGTCAATGAGTAGTGAAAAGTCAGACACAAGTATCCCAACTCCTCAAAGAGCCTACAGCTTGTCACCGACCTTCGCTCCACTCGGTAGCAGTGCGGCCCTTGCCATGTACCGAAGACAGAGTTCCGTAATTTTGCCAAGTGTCCCTGGCCCCTACACAACCCCCCACTCCTATTCCCCACCCCCGCAAAATATGCAGCGCTGCGTTTGCACATCTCCGCATCCCTACTGGGCTGCGTATTGCCGCTGCTGGTCCGCGAAAATGACGCCACGGCCTGGGTCTCTGGTTTTATCCGTTCGTTGCGCGGAGTAGAGTTAGCTGTTTCTTACGGATTCACTCAACTCAATTGAGCGGCGTGGCGCGCGGTGGGTGAGAAAAGGTGATTGAGGAGCATGGGCAAGACATGGGTGGTGGAAGCGGGGGTGGCGGATATGGGGGTGGCGGAATCGAGGGTGGAGGGGTTAGTGGGAGAGGTGGTGACATTGTGTGCCACACACGTGATTCGTGATGGGGGCGGGGTGGCGAGAGTAGTAAAGACGGCGTTTCATAGGGTATCGACTGGGGTGTCGCCGTGTCGGGCTTCCGTGCATAACAACAAGTGCAAGTTATCACTTGACAGAGAGACGGAGCCTTCCACTCGGTTGGACAAGTGCCCGATTTGTCCTTTGGGAGCACAGCTATCTTCCGTACTAAGGTATGTTGTTAAGATGACGCTCACGCCTTTCAGGTCGGACCAATAGTGTCCTTGCTCAGACACCGAGCAGTTACCCATGGAAAAAGATGTTTCTTCTCCAGAGAGGCATTCCGGGCGCTTCTTCTTGGGCCTGGTCACGTCTTTTGCACGCCAGTATCACGCGTTGAACAGGCTTGTTTGTCCCAGCAATCTGTAAATCACACTCTATGGCCAATCACCAGCGTATACCGTAATTCGTGAGATCGGAGATTGACCGTGGCCTCATCATATCATCCTCCTGGCTCTTGTGCCGTGGGTACACAGTGACCAGACCCCCATCGATATGAGAGTATGGCGTAGCGTGGAGGATTATTCTCGCTGCATTCGGTGAGCAATATGTCGATACATCGGTCCCCGGAGCTCTCTTCACAATATAAGAGGCACATGGTGAAGGAAGAGAAAAATTTGCCGATGGTGAATAAGGGTTTCGACTCGAGAAACCCAAGTTCTATTTCCGGAGAATCTTTCCCTCTTTTGTCTAAGACATGTGGGGACGAGTCTCCACCATGCTTCCAGCTTCGTGAAACTCAGCGGCAGTGGAGAAGAGATGTGGTTGCCTGCAGGCAGCAGCGTGCTACGCCGCGCGCTTAGACGGTGGAGGAGGCGCAGCCTGTGGGCCACTCAGCTCACCATCCAATCACAGTGTTGCAATAGCCGACCACCTGCATAGCATCACACTTAATCTATTCATTGTAGTAAGTGATTGACGCGGACTCGCGGTAAGTGAACCATCTATGTGCCATGGTGTATTGGCGAATGTCTGGGCGCAAAGTATTAAGTCTTGCCGCCTGCTCGATGAGTTCCTTTTCTAATCCCCCACTCAAACGCCCAGCATCAACACATCTGGTTTATGACAGCGGCAGACCGGTTCGTTCCCGACACGCGTGGTCCAACTCAGCCTCGCACCCAAGCAGAAACGTATCCACCGTTCGAGGAACACAAGCGTGTAGCCTCAAACTTCGAAGCCACCGAGAAGATGACTACGACATACAGGCTCCAAGGCATCAGCAGTGATGTTCAGCAAAAAGAAGCAATTCCAGGTCTTCTTCGTAAAGCTTGGGGCTTGCCCGGATCGACTGCAATCACCGCGCATTCGCTCGCAACAGACCCTACTGGGCCCGGACGGAAGACTGCCACCGTTACCTTTGAGGAAACACCTGGATTCCTTCGCTCAGGAGATCGAACTTCTTGGAAGTCTCCGGGTGACAGTGGCCTGCATCTGGATACAGACTTCCATGGATTAACACCTCTGCATTCTGATGTGGACTCCGACTGCATCTTGGAGTAAGCAATGAGATTTAGATATTATTGTAACCCAGCTGACATTCCATAGTGTCATTGCCGTGTCTGGCCATGCGTTCGGATCGTTCAACTGTAAGAAATACTCCTTCATGTGGCTTCGTGACGGCCTTCCCAGAGACCTACGGCAAACACGGATTTTTGTATACGGATATGACACGAAGAAATCCTCTCAGAGCGTCATGGATCATGGAAGCAAGCTTCGGGACGCGGTCAAAGGCCTCAGGCCCAGCGGAAAAGTAAGACTTTGAAGCAATTCATTTGGCTCTTCTAATATGTAGCAGGACCCACTTAGGCCACTGATCTTTATCGGTCATAGTCTTGGAGGCATGGTTGTTAAACAAGTTCGTCAGATCCCTCAATCCCATATTCATATCTCAATACTGACCATCAACGGAATAAAAGGCCATCATTGACCTGCACGGATCTTCAGAGAATGACGACAAGATGAACTTCGAGTCATTGCGCGCAATTTTTTTCTTTGGAGTCCCAAACTTGGGAGCAAACACGGAGTCATTCATGGACATGGCTGAGGGGAAACCATGTGAAAAGCTCGTACAGTTTCCTCACCCGAGAGGCGACGGATTGCGCTGGCAGCAAAGATATTTCGCACCCCTCTTGCGGAAGTTCGCGCGGTATTGGTACTACGAAACAACAGGAACCCGGACACCTGAAAAGGTATGTACATATGCGCTTGGTGATGCACTTCAACTAAAACAGTTTATCTGACTGAATGCTTAGACTGGGTCCGGCTGGGCTATGACGGGTTCGCCGCAAATACTTGTGGACATGCAATCAGCTACAAACGGTCTTCCAATGCCGTGGGAGCAGGATGAACATTTTGTTTATCCGATCAACCACAACCATTCCGAGTTAGTTCGGTTTCCCGATCGGGGTTATATGGACTATGGGGTAGTATGTAGGCATCTGGACCGCGTGAAAGAAGCGGTTTTGCAGAGTCAAGGTGATACATCGCTGAGTGACGACGCGAAAACTGTGGACTGGGGAGTCAGGCGGGTGATTGCTGATAGGGAGATGCCGCTTCCCCATCGTGTCCTCTCATTTGGGTCAGAGTAGCAAGAATGAATATGTGAGAGTGTTAGGGATGATGGATTAGTAGTGTTGGTAGGGGGTGATATGTACCCAGTAGCAAGCTTCTTGAGCTTAGTCAAATCGAGAGCGAAGTCAAACAATCCACTATAGACCGAGTAGAGCATCGAGTATTTTGCGATTGAGTGCTAGGAGTTCTGAGCGCGAAGCATCGATGGAATCCGATACACGTAGATGGATTGATTGCCATCCGAGATACCAGCCGTGGATCACACTGCATGGGCCCTCTTTGGATGCGAGGACCACTAGAAGTAGGGTAATCAGTCATAACGAAATACCCTACTGACAAGTTTGGTTACGAAGATCTAGGCACGGGAGCTGACTTCCAAACTATTCCAGGGGCCTTGTTTGTGAAAGGAACCTCTGCTCCTATTTACTCATAACGTGCTCCCGTACTGGTATCAAGAGAAATATTTGCATTGCCACGCCATGATACATCGCTCTTTCCAGCTTTATCAACATGTGCGCTCCGGTACCCAAAAATCCTTGACTGATCCTTGAATTTTCGTTGGCGGCCTTTCAATCAACCTATTGGCCTGGTTGGTGATCGTGTAACTCATCAATATGACTGAACCGGAATTTGAGAAACACTTTGGCGCAAAAATCCTCCATAATTCCATATCCCAACAAAGGTCGAAGAGTATCCTTACCCCAGAATCGATTTTCCGAGCCGAGTTGGATTGACCTTCCTCTTTCTCTCCGTTTGGAGCCTCTTATTCCCACTCGAATCCGTCCGAGCCGTAAAGGAATACTGACTCGACGTACGCTTTGCCTCCGCCGAGCGCTCCAACGATGAGGAATCTAGCAATGGCACCTCCGTAGACACGCCACTGTCGCGCCGCCCATCCGCCTGCTGCAGCTGCTGGGAATCCCGCTGCTGCGGAACCCAGTAGTCGCCGACGAGAGGCTGCGGCGGGCCACAGCCCCCCTCAACACGCCCTCTCAGCCCCTCACACTCGCCCCGCAGCCGCCTCATCCCATCCTCCGCCTCCTCGGCCCTGTTCCTCAACGCCCGCTCTCTGCGCTGCGCCTCGTCCTTCGCCTCATCCAGTCGCGCCTGCAGCGCCCTCTCCCTGTCCTTCGCCTCCTTGAGCCGCGCTTCCAAGCTCTCCACTTCTTCCTGCGTGTCGTGTAGGAGACGCTTCACGTTTTCATACTTGGCTTGCCACTCGGCGATGGCGCCGGCGTCTGCGTCGGCGAGAGTTGCTTTGATGCTGCGGACTTCGGCTTTGAGGGCTTCGATCTCGTTGTCTTTGGCGGAGATGGAGCGTTGCAGGTCGCCACAGATTGCGTGCTGGGCGGCGAGCTGGGATCGGAAGGCTGCGATGGCGGGGTCGCCGCTGGGCGGGCTGGGGGTGTCGTCGGGTCGGGGGGCGATGGAATCGGTGTCGTGGCTGGGCGGAGTTGTGGGCGTTTCGACGGAGGTGCTGGGTCGGTCGCCCGTTGCTGCTTTTGGTGCCGCGCCTTGTCTGAGTGGCGGCGATTTTGAATCGTTTGGAGTGGTGGCTGACGAAGACTCTTGTGTGTGGTCATTTGCCGGATGAGCTGTGCTAGACGGGCGTATGATCGGAGTGGAGGCAGCTTTCGGGGCAGTCGAGATGCCATGAGTTCGACATGCTACGCAGCCCCGGCACTGATAGTGAGCTTGGAGAGGCAACGCGCCTCCGGCGTGGCCAACTTCTGTAGCCGCCACCTCCTCTCCCTCAGGAAAGCGTTGGTTTACTCCCCTTTGGATGACATGTAGCTCTCTCGAGATCTCTTGTTGTTTGGTATTGCGCAGGGCCTGCTCCCTTATAGCGCACTCCTGCCTTGTGGCTGCTTCGAACTTCTTGCCAAGACCGAGCCGACCGGGTGGAGACGGTGGAGAAGTTGAGGCCATTTTCGCAGAGGATCTTCTTGGGTAGTGGGAGATTGTGAAAGGACCGTCGAAGAAGAAGATAGCAGCTCCACTGCAGACTTTGTTTGTTGTTGGAGTCGAAAGCAGAGGAAGAAGCGGAGGATTGAGCTGACGAGGTGCGGGGTCGGTTGGAAGGGCGAAGGGTAGTATCATGCATGTAAGCGCCCAACCATAGCGTGGCGATCCACGATTGGTTTCCAGATACCGCAAAATGATAGCGAAGCTAGACTTTCCATTCTCTTATAGAGTCTCTCACGGTCATTCGGGCTACGACGAGGAAAATAAATCACTTTTCAGCAGCTGAAGGCCTCAATTTGGCACAACTGCAATGTTCGCATTCTCAGCATTACAACGTCAAATTTTCTGCAACATTTCAGCTCGCTTGTCCTGGAGCTACGACCTACCCAGCTTTCTTACTGTACGGTGGCCTACGAGCGGGGATGGTGCACGTATTGGTGGGTACGGTGGGCGCAGCGGCCATCTGCGTTGAACCTCCGAGAACCGCCATTGCACGGCACCTGATCAACCTAACCTAAGTATTAGGTCAATACATTGGCAATAGATGCTGTAGAGGAGAGGAGGCTGAATCTGGCATAAGCCACAGGTAAGTGTGTTGTTTTGGTCGGAGTCGGCAAGAGATTGACCATATGCCGACGAGATACTCACGAGAAAGATGACTTCACAAAGACGCAGGTCACAAAAAGTCTTCCACTTCCAATAACTTTCAACAACAGGAACCCTACCTCGTAAACTACTCCCCCAAGTTCACATGCACAGCCTTGACCTGGGTATACGCCTCCAGCCCCGCCTCGCCCAACTCCCTCCCCACGCCACTCTGCTTGTACCCCCCAAACGGCACCCTAAAATCGCAATCATTACTACTATTCACCCACACCGTCCCGCTCTTCACCCTCCGCGCCACCCTATGCGCCCTCTCCAAATCCTTCGTAAACACGGCCGCCCCCAACCCATACGTCGTCCCATTCGCCAGCCTCACCGCCTCCTCGTCGCTCCCAAACTTCGCCACCACGACAAACGGCCCAAACACCTCCTCGTGCCAGATCCGCATCTCGGGCCGCACGTCGGTGAAGACGGTGGGCGCGACAAAGTACCCTTTATCGCGGACGCGCGTCCCGCCGAGCGCGAGCGTCGCGCCTTCGGCTTTGCCGACGTCGACGTAGGATAGCACGCGGTCGAGCTGGGCCTGCGTGACTTGCGGGCCTTGGAAGGTGTCGGCGTGCCACGGGTCGCCGACGACGCTGGTCGTCTGCACGTGGGCGATGAAGCGGCGCACGAAGTCGTCGTGGATGGTGGAGTGGACGAGGATGCTGGGTGGGTCAGCGAGGCGTCGAGGAGGGAGGGAGGGAGGGAGGGAGGGAGGGTGCGTCGTTCGTGCACTCACCGGCTCGTCGCGGAGCACACCTGGCCCTGGTTGCCCATGATGCCGATGTGGGCCCAGCGGACGGCCTGGGCGATGTCTGCGTCGGCAAAGACGAGGGCAGGGCTCTTGCCGCCCGTCTCGAGGGTGATGTTCTTCAGGGTGCCGGCGGCGGCCTTCATGATGCCCTGGGCGGTGGCGGTCGAGCCGGTGAAGGCGACCTTGTCGACGTCCGGGTGGTTCGCCAGCGGGGCGCCGGCGTCGCGGCCGGTGCCGTTGATGATGTTGACGACGCCGCGGGGGAAACCGGCCCGGCGGATCAGGTTGCCCAGGTACAGGATGCTGAGGGGCGTCTGCTCGGCGGCCTTGATGACGACGGTGTTGCCGCAGGCGAGGGCTGGGCCGAGCTTCCAGGCGGCCATGCTGAGGGGGTAGTTCCAGGGGATGATTTGGCCGACGACGCCGAGCGGTTCGCGGAGGGTGTAGGCGAATTTGGAGTTTGTGGTGGAGATGGTCTGGCCGGCGACCTTGTCGGACCATTCGCCGTAGTAGCGGATGGTGTTGAAGGCTTCGGGGAGGTCGTCTTCCATCATGACTTTGTAGGGTTTGCCTGGTGGGTGATATGTACGTCAGTGCGGGCTTGTGGTAGCTGGCGGCAAGGGTTCTTGGACCATTGTCGAGGGTGTCGATTGTGGCAAAGAGCTCGGCGTTCTCTTCGATCAGGCTGGCGAGCTTGACAATCATACGACCGCGCTCTGTGGCAGAGACTTCTTGCCATGGGCCGTCGAAGGCTGCTCGGGCTGCGCGCACGGCCTTGTCGACGTCTTCCTCCTGGGCGGCGAAGACGGAGGTGATTTCATTCTCGGTGCTGCGAGCTGGTGTGAGCGGGCAGCTTGAGCTGGGCGGCGTTGAAGTCGGAAACGTACGCTGGATCGATAGTTGCAAGCTTCTTCCCGGACTGCGAAGGAACAAACTCGTTGTCGATGAACAAGCCCAGCGGCTGGGTCCATTTGCGGCCGTTGGGGGCGGTGATGTCGACGGAGAGAGCCATGGTAATGCGCGACAGCAATTGCACAATCATGTCCAGCGACGAGCTCTGTTTATGAGGCAGCCAAAACTGCAGTGACCATTTCGCATTACGCCATTGAGCAGGGCGTATCGGGCACAGCGTCGGCGACACAGGCGCTTGTGGAATGGCGGAGCGGGCGATAAGCAGCAGCTCGACGCATCTGCCCCGCGCTGCCCCTCAGTCCCGCGTCGAGCTTCCCGATTAGGAAATGCTATCTTTCCGAATCTCGGAGCGCCTCGGCAGCACTGCAGCACTGCAGCACCATCGACACAGCTCGATGCAGCCCTACAGCTGCGAATTCCCCAGCTTCGCCGCCTCGTCCCTCACCGTCTGCTCAATCGCCTGCTGCAAGCTCCCGTGTTTCGGGCTCCACCCGAGCTTCTCAGCCGCCCTCCTCGCATCGCCACGCGCATTCGTCCCCAGCAAGACGCTCGCGTGCCCCACAACCTTATCTGCCTCCTCCGCCGCCAACGCCTCCACCTCCTCGTCCACATCCAGCCCCAGCTTCCGCGCCGCAGCAGCAACCCTCTGCGCAATCTCGCCAAAAGGCTAGGTAGCAACGCACCGTCAGCAACTGTACTCTGACCAAAAAGCAAGCCACCAACCGACTCACCACGCGACCGCCCGCACCCCCAGCAAAATACACCCCATCGACGCCCCACACCCCGCCAGCACCATCCACCCGCCCCTCAACCGCCCTCTCCACCAGCCTCACCACCAAATCGCTCACATCCCCCACGTGCACGCTATCCCACTCCGCCAGCCCCCTCCCCACCCTCCACGCGCGCCCCCTCTCGACCGCCGTCCGCGCCAACTCCGGCACCTGCACGCTGCGCCCATTCCCCGGTCCGCGGCCAGCACCGAAAATGATCGGCCCGACGAGCAGCGCCGTGCGCATCGTGTCTGCGTCGCCGCTGAAGGCGAGCGCGCGGATGTGGTTGTCGACGGCGCGGGAGGGGTATTTGGCGATTTGCGTCCAGATGGCGGGGGCGCCGTCGAGGTCGTTGTAGGTGGGGGAGGTGGCGGGGGAGGGCGGCTCGCCGAAGCGGTGGAGTAGGATTTCGGTGGTGGCGAGGAGGGTGGCGCCGGAGATTTGGAGGAGGTGGGCTGTTGGGGGTGGGAGTGGTGGTTAGTCGGTGAGTGGGAGGGGAGGGGAGGGGAGGGGAGGGGAGGGGAATTCGAACCGGGCTGGCCGCTTGCTGCTGTCCTCTTCTTCATTCCCTCGTGGATCGCCTGCACGCAGGGTAGGTGGCTCGTCGACGCGAGATCTGTATTCTCTCTCGCTGATCAGCACTGCAAGAACACAACACCAGTCCGTCCTATCATCGCGTTCTGCTCGCACTGCCCCCAGACGTACTTATCACAACGTCCGCCGCCGCCGCCTCCTCGGCGATCAGCTCCCCATCATCCAAATTCCCCTGCACGGCGCGCACGTTTGGATACTCCTTCGCGAAGGCCGCCGCCGTCTTCGCCGGGTCGCGGACGAGTGCCGAGATGGCGTATTCCGGGTGCGCCCCGTACAGCGCGTGCAGCGTGTCGCCGCCAATGAAGCCGGTGGCGCCGGTGCTGGTTGAATTTGGTCAGTTTTCATCGCGTGCCGTGTGGGGGCGTTGATGCTGGGGCTTGCACACAGGAAGATTTTGGCCATGTTTTTGGTCGCTGGGTGTTGTGGGTTTTGGAGGGTGGTGTGGTTTGTTTGGGAAAAGGTAAGTAAGTGGGGGGTTCAAAAGTTTCTTGCGATGGAGGTACGCGGAGGAAGGAATGCGTTGGGAAACCGAGTATCGTGGAGGGGCATTGCAGGCCAAGGCAGCTCCGCGCTACTAGGTTTCTTGGCTGGCTCTTTTGTAAGCAAATTCGTCATTGTAAGTTGCTGTTGCGTCCGACCCACCGGAGGGAGCACACAATCGTCGAAAGAGGCAAGCTTCGGCGGCGTCCAGTCAGAGCTGTTCGGCTGTGGTTGATGCTTCAGGAAGGCGTCGCCGGGAGCTGTGGCAGGGCTGCGACCGGGGGCCCCTACCTGCGCCACCGTGCTTGGCCCAGGCCCTGGACCATTGTTCCCACTGCAATTACGAGACATCAGATGTTGTGCACGCCGTCCTCCTATGAATACTTACCGGCTTTCCAACAATCGGACTGTCGAGAAGTGCTTGGCGAAGTTCGGGATATTTTTAGCAGTGGTCACATTCCAACAGCTGGCGTGCTTTCACAGTCTATCCCAGAATGGTCATTTTCAGCTGTAAATTGGATTTGACGTGCGAAAGCGCAGAAATTTGACTTCTGAGAGCGCCAAGGATGACCGAAAATCGCGGAAGCATGGTGACTTGTTGGATGGAGGCAATCACCGTTTCCGCAAATCAACTTCGTCATGAGGGTGTCATCTGAAAATTGCCTGACAATGTAGAGCCCTGGCAATTGAACATTTTCTATCTAGCTCGAACCCGTGGAAGACGAGTTTCCGAATCACGTCTGCAGCGGTTTTGGCTTCGAACCTGACCAGGACAAAATTCAGAACTCTATCTCAGTCGGGATATTTGGAGGAGCCCCGTTCTAGAGCAAAATTGTAGGCATGCCTTTTTTGTAACTATTCACAGCGCGGTAGAAATACTCGCAAACAAAATCAAATGTCATTATCAACATAGTATCGAACATAAACATAACGCTACCGCACTCATGACCCTCAGTGATGCAATCGTAGAAAGGGCAGGGATTCCAACCTGCCTCACCACTCGTGCAAGGTAGAGTACCAGCGCTCGATGAAGCTGATGCGCTCCTCTACCTCGGAAATCGGTCCCGTGCCCCACTTGTCACCCAGCCACATGGTCTGCTTCTTGTCCTCGGTCGACGGCTCCCACGTGGCCAACCCGTCCCCGTTCGGATCACCCGTCTTGATGAAGTTCGCCCAG
This sequence comes from Diplodia corticola, assembly GCF_001883845.1. Lineage (NCBI taxonomy): Eukaryota > Fungi > Ascomycota > Dothideomycetes > Botryosphaeriales > Botryosphaeriaceae > Diplodia > Diplodia corticola. Next base: position 437,078 of record NW_017971504.1, read on the forward strand.
TACGCACTCATCTTCGACTCGATCTCGTAGTCCTCGGCCGACCACGTCGCGTTGTCGTAGGCGGCGTACGGAATGTTGTTCATGGCGTACCAAAGCTCCGCGCCGTGATACGCGCCAGCCTCCTCGTTCTCGGGCGGCCCGTGGGTGAAGTAGTAGGTATACACGTTGCTCTTGGCGCCACCGGCAGCCCAGTCGGCGCTCCAGCGCCAGGTGCCGATGCGGCTGAGGTCGCGGAACAGGGCGTCGCTGCTGGCGCTGGCCTGGGTGGCGTTGCCGCCGGGGTAGAGGGCGAAATACTCGCTGCTGAAGTTGCGGAACATGGCGCCGTAGTTGGTGGCGTAGTCGGCGGCCGAGACGGACGTCGTCGTCGACGCGCCCGACTCGTCCTTGTTGTTGCCCGTCATGATGGGCACGTCGGCGTGCGAGTTGAGCGCCAGCGACTCGCCGTAGCCGTGCGGCAGCACGTAGCCGTCGACCACGGGCCGCCACAGCGGCGGCTCCATGAAGGCGGCCGTGACGTTCAGGAACACGGTGCCCTCGTACGTCGAGTCGTTCTCGTTGCCGTTGTCGATCAGCGTCTGCGTCGACACGCTGCGCAGCTCGTCGATGGACGACACGTTGAGCGTCTTAAGGAACTCGACGCCCGACGCCTCGGCCTCGTCCTTGGTGCGGTAGCTCGTCGCGGCACCACCAGTGAGGGGATCGTGCGTGCCGCGGGCGCCGCTCTCGGCGATGACGCCGCTGATGAGCGACTTGGACAGCGGGGACCACATCATGTCAAGCGCAGAGGCCGAGCCGGCTGACTGGCCGCCCACGGTGATTTGGTCGGGGTTGCCGCCAAAGTGGGCGATGTTGTCGTGGACCCAGCGGAGGGCGGCTTGCTGGTCGAGGATTCCGTAGTTGCCCGACGAGTTGTGGGCGTCGGCTTCGGCGGAGAGATCCGGGTGGGCCAGGAAGCCGAAGGCGCCGAGGCGGTAGTTCATGGTCACGACGATGATGTCTTTGCTGGCGAGACCAGAGCCGTCGTAGGTCTTGACGTCGCCCGAGCCGCCGGAGAAGCGGCCGCCGTAGATCCAGACGTAGACGGGCAGGTTCTTGGATGACAGGTCCGACGTGCTGTTGTACGTCGGGTGCCACACGTTGAGGTACAGGCAGTCCTCGCTGGTGGTGTTCTTGCCGGTCGAGAAGATGCCTGCGGACGAGTATGACTGGGCGCACTGAGGGCCGAACTCGGTGGCCTCCAGGACGTCGGTCCATGGCTCAGGGGCGGATGGGGCCTTCCAGCGGTTCGAGCCTGTCGGAGGAGCAGCGAAAGGAATGCCCTTGTAGACGGTGATGCCGTCGCGGTATTCGGAGCCGGTGCCGCGGACGTAGCCGTAGGTGGTGTTCACCGTGGGGTACTGAGATGCCACTCGTGGCAGGCTTGCACCGGCAGCCAAGGCCGGGACCGCAATGAGGCCGGCGAGAAGAGGAAAGAAGCCCATGGTGGAATGAATGTTTCTGTCAAACGAGCGTGCGGCGGGCTGTGCTACCAAACATACCGGGAGGCGGCCACAACGGCGCCCTTTATACAGCGGCCATGTAGATGCTCCTGCCCGATGAGGCTGTGTTTCGACTGTCCACGCAACGAACCACGCAACTTGGGCCTAGCCTGCGCAACTCGTGCCGCTGAACGCGCAGGGCAGGCCTGGACAGCGCTCTCTGGCCAGCAGTGTCCACGGTCTCGGGCTGTCGGCTAGTCGGGATCAGGTCCAGCCGCGTCATGGTGCCTGTCGACTAGAAGCAATAGTGGTGTGCGATCAGGAGGCGCAGTAGGCGATTTGGGGACGGTTTAGAGTTTGCCGAGCTACAACGGCTCGGCGATTCGGACTTTACGCCCGCTTTTCCGAGCGCCACCCCCAACCACGCCACTGCCGCACGCTGCCGCACGCCTCCAGTGCCGATTTTTGGGGCTGTGATGAGGCCATTGGTATGCCATAGCAACTGCCGTCCGCCGTCTGTCAATAGTCCTCGTTGCATTCCCATGTCTCGCTCCGCTGAGAGAAGGCTGGACTTCTCCAAAGACCGTTAACACCGAGGATCAGGCCTACAAGGCCTCTGCCTGAACCTTGCTCTAGCCGATTACGAAGGACTAATACGAATCATCTGTCTATATCATACCAGCCCAGCCGTTCTTGGTGAATACTGGCAGGTGGATTAGTAAGCTCAGCTAAATCAACGACATGGAACTTTGGCTTCCTCCCTATTTTCCTTGATTGAACAGTTACTTTGGCATGATATCAAGGTTGTTCTTCCGGATTGGTTATGTAGCGAGCGCCTGTCCAAGAATGGAAGAACATAATATGCTCACTACCAATGTACAACTCGCGCGTTTCACACTGCTACCGCATGGATTTCGAAGTCGGATCAGGCTAAACATCTGTTCCTCAATACGAAGCCTCGCATAAAAAGACCCTTTCGACCGCCGTGGGTGAGGAGCATGTAGATGCTCGCTATGACATTCCTTCATAGAAAAAAAGAAGCACCTCTCTCCCTCTCATGCAAATTCTGAATGATCTGAAACAGTCTTGTCGCCTTCCTTTCTACATCGGCCCTGGCTTGCGTGTCAAAAGGCGCAAACCTGTCCGGATGCCAGTACTCTCGCTCTTCTTTCAGAACCTTGACGTAATCATCATCGCAGCCGCGATACAATCTCTCCAAGCTATGCTCACACCATCCCAGCCCGTCACTTGCGCAGCCCGCCTTCAGACAAAGTCCCACAGGGGGTTCCGGAAAATGCATTACACGGCGCCTCGCCTCCCCATGAGGTCTCCGTTGCTTCCACCTCGAAAACGCCACGCGGTCTTGTGCTCGCCGCTGCTGCTCGACGAACTCTCGGCGCCTCCGTTCCTGTTCCTGGCCGTGGCGCTGCCTCTCTTCCTCTTGCTCCGCCCTTATCCTTGCTTCTTCTCGCTGCTGTGACCTTTCTCTCGCTTGACGTTGTTCTTCTCGGACTTGGTTTCGAAGCCACTCCCGGTTTCGCGTTTGCTCTCGCTCCCGGTTTTGTGCCTCCTCCTGCTCTCGTCTTCTGGCTTCTTCTATTTCGCTCTGCCAACCCTGATACAAGTCGTACAACCATTTAGGAAGAAGGATAGGAAGAAGGAAGAATCCGATCACAACGTATAGTGCTGTGACCAGAGCGTTGGACGCAAAATTGAACACAAAACCGCACAACAAGCAGAAAACATCAATCACAATCTTTAGGGCAGATAACAGAAAAGGAGAGACTGAGATCACAATGATCGTGGCCGCGCCCAAATATGCTACTACAGTCAACAGAAATATCATCTGAAGGCGCTACACAACGAACCCGACCCGCTGCTTCGATGCGTTACCCCCTGATTGCCGCAAAAAAGATCTTGTCCCGTTTCCACAGTCCAGAAACTACTTGCAGCAGCGAGCGGAATCCTCGCAGCGGATAGTTGTAAGCCGGCTCGGTCGCTTTGCCAGTCGTCAACGGGGTATACGATGAGCGCAGATGCGTGCGTCGTTGTCGAGACAGCAAGCGCAAGCGATGCGTCTTTGTGAGAACGCAAAAAGTTTGTCAGAGGCTGATGCGTGTGCTATTGAGGGTACGGTGGAGCTTTGCGTTCAGCTTGGGTCTGATTGTGGGCTCGTGGCTTTGCAATAGGCTCGGAGGTGGTTTCGTCGGTGGATGTGGTTTGTGGGTGAGACTTCAAGCATGGGGAGGAGCGTGTAGAAGTGGAGGGGGTCAAAGATGGTTGGTAAATTCCTTTTTGCAGCCCGATCCTTTGTGCAACGAGTGGATTTCGACTGCATCCCCACTATTGGAACACGTCGCACTGGAAGACACTTTGTCACTGTTACGATTTTCAAAACAGCGAGTTTCCACCATCACAACTAGATCGAGTATCTTTAGAGTCGTCCTGGGCCGACACGGAAGCTTTCCAAAAATTGGTCAGACCAAATGGCATCAAGCAATTACATCCCATACTGCGCGATATAAAGAGGTGACGTAGTAAGAATGCGTTGAGCTTCCCACAGCTCTACTCGTGTTACCCTGTTATCTCCGCCTGATGCTGCCCGTCTCCCTCGCTCTCCCGTCACACCTTGCCTACGGCAGTTATCCCTACACGTGTCTTCTAGTCCTGCTTATGCTCATCGACTCGCAACTCTGTGATCGGAGAGATATTACTGTAATAGTTGTAGCCATTACACCGGGCTTTTCTCATCGTTTCGCACAAGGCTAAAGAGAGTCAACCACTCCCTCCCCACTGATTGGCTTGTGCACAGTTAGGCTAGGCCAGGACAGGGAAGACCTGCTGAAACCGTACAAAAGCATGTCTCAGATTGGATTGCTAGATCTGTTGGGCCCTGCACCTATATAAAGTCTTTTCTACGCTGCCATTGCATCCAATCGGTGCATGCAGCCACTCAAGTTGCTCCACTGATGCCAAGATATGTTCGGCATCAAGGGCGTCTCTCAAGTCGGAAGGTCTCGGAGATCAAGGAGGCCGAGTGCAACGCTGCAACTCTCCGATGCGGCCCCCCTTAACCCAGCCAGTGTATGCATTGAGAAATTTTGCCACACCACGCCATTATCCACCGTCGCGCATGTGCTGCGGGTTCTCAATCTGCAAATAAAATATGCTTCAGTGTCGCTTGAACGCCCAAAAATGGCTGTGACGGCGATTAATATGCGAGAATACGCGACCGTACCCACGGGCGCATAGTGGATAATCTCTTCAAAGTCGCCTCTCTCGACTGTAATATGGGCGCTGGCTGCTCCTCCTCGCTTCGCCAGCCATTGCTGGAGAATGGAACCAAAGATTGAATCGGGAGCCGACATGTCTACGTTTGCGAAAGCGGCCATATGCTTGACTTGGCCTGCGTCGACACTGTGGATGTTCAGCATGCACGTAGATTTAAGTCTGGTAAGACTGTTCGAGAAAGCCGCAAACAGCTCGTTGGCTATGAAAATCAGGCCATGTGGGGTATCACACACTGTGTTGGAGCGTAAAGTCTAGTCTCCTGTCGTGGAAGGACGTGGGGATGGCAAGATGCAATGGGACTTCATGCTTGCTGCCGCTTCCGTGTGATGAGGGAAACATTTACCCTTTTCAACTAACGTTGTACTACCGTGGGTTGTAGTACAAATACTGTTGCGAGAAGGTGAACAGTAGAAGAACAGCAACACGCATTTCGCAATTTTCCCTACATCCTGAAGCTCCTTATCCTTCAGATACCATCATGGATTCGACCAAGGCAGACACCATCGTGGTCGTTGCACACGGAGACCAAAGGCCTGGGGCCTTTTCGAACCAAAACGTCAAGATCATCACCCGTTCGGGCCAACCCTTGTCGTTTCAAGAGGCCATCGACTACATGGAAGGAAAGAGCAGTCCTGGAGAATTCGCGTCTTCATCACTAGGTGACTACTATCCGCTGTCTGACGAGGACTGCAAAGGCCTTTTCCATGGCAATGTCCCTGGTGAAGGGCCCCAGAGCGCGGTTGGACTAGTAGCAACCGGATCAAAAGTCAAAGTCAAGAATTGGCCAATCTTCGCGCTTCGCGGTGATGGCGACAAAAAAATGTCTTTTGTGGAGCTTTGCCTGGCAGCCAAGAAAGAGGGGACCAATGTCATGATCCTTGCGTGCCGTGTCCCCAAAGATCCGGTATGTTCAGTGGAGCGTAGGGTAGACCTGGTTCTGCTGAGCCCATGCACAATCCGGTGTCCTGAGATACATTGCTAACTTCAACGTCTCATTAGGGAGAACACTAGAGTAGCTAAGGGCATCCGAATGGCACGCTTTGCCAGCAGGCCACAAGCCTCGTTTACGGTCACATGGTGTAGCTACTGGAATTCATGTTCAGACTCCAGATTATTCGACCCGTCATACTTTGACGTCCCATCTCTTTCAAGTAAGCCAGAAAATCAGTTATATGTCTGTGTCTTCTCACCAAGTGAGGACGTCCGTCGTCATTACAGACAAAGGTCTAGCTCATTTCTAATAGTGTCTCGCACAGTCTTTGTGAGATCATCTAGATTGGATTCGATAAACATGAAGATAGCAAACTCAGTCACCTACATTCAATAACCGCATTTGCTTATGTGGCACTTAGAAGTTGATTCTCCATGATTTGCTACGGGGCTTATAACTGGACCCCCACCCCCTCGTTCCAACTCAATAAATATAACCACAATAGTGATTTGGACAGGAAGCCAAACCCTCAACGCCCTGATGATCCAAGCTTCAGTCTTACACCGAGTCCTGTCCCTGTCGTAACCTTCCTCACTTGGTGATAGGAGCCGCACCATACCTGCATCAGTCAGCCTCAAATTCTCCCAGCTCACCCCAACAAGTGCACATCCCCGACTGCGCACTCCACCCAACCAGAGCAAGAACCAGGAAAAAGAAGAAGAAAAAAAACTCACCACGCGACCGCCCCCATCCCCAGCACCCCCGCCACACAACTAAACACCAACGCCACCACGCCCCGCGCCGTGAACCCGCCCGGCAGCGGCGCCACGCTCGCATTCTCCCCACCCAAATCAAACACGTCGTCCACATTCCCCGCCGCGTTCCCCTTCGTCAACGTCCCGCTCGCGTCGCACACCTCGTAGTGGTTCGCGGGGACGTCCAGCCCCGACGCCTGCAGCGCCAGCGGCGCCTCGATCATCGTCGCCGCCAGCCCGCTGTCCATGTGCCATTCGATGTGGCAGTGGAATAGCCATGCGCCTGGGTTGTCAGCGGCGAAGCGGATCACGAAGCTGGATGAGGGATGCACGAGGAGCGTGTCGCGTCGGATGGGGACGGCGGGCGCGGTTGTTGCGTTGGCGGCGTTGTAGTGGCCGCTGTTTTCGGGGCTGCGGTGGATGACTTGGAAGGCGCTGTTGGGGGGAGGGGGGCGGGGTGTGAGCGGGGGCGGTGGAGCTGGCGGGGAGGGTGGACGCGGGACTTACTGGCCGTGCAGGTGGAATGGGTGGCGGCCGGTGTCGTCGTTGTTGAGGACGATGTCGATGATGGCGTTGTGCGGGAGGACGAAGGGGTTTGTGTCGTGTCCGTAGACGGTGGCGTTGGCGGCGGCCGGGCCGGTGGTGAGGACAGTGTAGAGGGTTGGGACCTTGGGTTTGGTGTAGGTTATGCCGTTGAAGAAGGCGCTGTGGTGGGGGGTTAGTTGGGGCGAGGAGGTTGCTGGTGGGGTGGACGTACTAGTTGGCGCCGTCGCCGAGGTTGTCCATGGTGAGGTCGAGTGTGATGGTGTAGTCTGCCTCCCCGTAGAGCTCGAGGCCGTCGGTGGGTGTCAGGTCGAAGTCGTCATACTCGTTGAACTCGTCGAGAACGGCTGGGTTGGGTTTGTCCTTTGAGTCGTCATAGACAAGCCATCCAGTAACGTTCCAGTTGAGGTCATCCGGTATTGTGTCGAATAAGGTCTGGAGAGCCGTTAGTGTTTGCAGTGGAGTATATGAAGAGAGCAACCAACTGTATCCATGCTGGCGGCCATTGCATAGTTTGCGCTTGTGTCATTTTTCGTCGTAAGAAGAACGGCGTACCGCTGAGCGCTTGCAATGTAAATCAGGTCCGCCTCAGCCGGCTCCGTCCAGATTCCGTCAACTTCGACAATCTTCATGGTGTGGCCTTCGATCCAGAAATACTGGCCGGCAAAGGCACCGACATTTGCCAGATGCAGAAGGTACGTCTTTCCAGGCTCAACATCGAGTGTGAAATTCTGGGTATCATTCATCAATGCAGCTTTGGGGACAGGCTCCGCGCCGGTGGGGTTGGCGACGCTGATGAACTCCTTCAGAAGCTTTGGCATCTGGTCATGATACCAGTCGGACAAGCTAATAACATACTCATCATCATACTGACCAGCGTAAGGGCTTTCAGGGTCTTGGATGATGAGGGCTTGTCGGAAACCATCGGGATACTGGCCTCTCGTGTGTGAGTGGTACCAATAAGTACCCACTTGGTCAGCCTGCGGATCGTCAGTGTCGATTGCGCTAAGATTCATCGCTGAGGCTTACTGTGAAGTTGTAGATGAAGGTTGATCCGGGAGAGATTTCGCACGCGACAACGCCTGGAGGCCCGTCCATGTTGTTTGTGCCATTCTGATAGAAGCCGTGGAAGTGTAGACTGGTTGTCTCATTGCCAAGGCCATTTGTCAGTCTCGCAACAACCCGATCACCCTTGGTGATGTTGAGCAGTGGCGGCGGCCATTCACCTGGTTCAATGTGAGCTTGCAGGCGGCCTCGCGACACGTGACTGAGGAAGTATTACCGTTTATGCCGATCACTGGGCGCTCCAACATCCCGTCCGGGTTAGCCGTGGTCCACGTAACATTCCAGTCGAGATCAATTGTGGCCGCTCCGGCAAGCGAGCTCGATAGCAGCGCCGCCAGGAGAGAGGCTGACTTGGACAAGAACGAAGCCATTGCAAGGGTGAGCGGCAACAACGAAGCAAAGAGGTGGGCTCACGAGCGCGGTGACGCGACCGACGTCCTTTTCTGCGTCTATCAGAGGGAAAACCGGTGTGACTCGTCTCAAATAGCTTCTGTCCCCTGCTGACGGGCGACCAAAGGCAACGGCTGCGATTGCGGAAGCTGACCCCAGTGGCAGCCAGACCCGGTCGAACACGACAGATGAACTGATAAGATCAGAGCGAGGCAGAGATTTTCCCGCAGGCGTGTCAAACACGTTAGATGGAAACGATAAGATTAATGCAAGGCGGAATCAAGGCAGAGATCTTCCCGTGGTGAAACGTTTCTGGCTAGAAGGCCTGCACGCCCCGGTCAGATGCACGGACGGTGGTGGGGTCAGCAGCCCAGGGAGAAAGCTTGTGGCACGAGCTTGATCCTATCAAGCCTGTGCCCACTCGCGGGATAGGCTTCGACATGAATGCTGACCCCACCAAGTGATACACTTCCTTCCCTATCTCGACGCCTTGTGCCCGGCCCGAGCCCAGCCATTGGCCCGATTGGCCGCCGAAGTCGGCTTCGATGGCCATCTGTTACAGCCAAACGGAATCCCTGTCTGTCACACCATCGGGACACTCGAGTCCAACATTTGAAGTGTAGAGTCCCGCGTGCTGTTCTCGGTTTGCTTGCGGCAAGCACATCGATCCCCCGCTACCGTTCCCCAGCAGCCAATCCGCGAACATGACCGTCAACGTTTTCGCTGTCCCAGGTACGCCGTTTCCACCGCCCCAAAACCCCAGCTGATCTACAAGCTAAGCCCCACACAGTCTTCTTCATCGTCTTCCGAGAATGTCTCGAAACCGTCATCGTCATTTCCGTTCTACTCGCCTTCCTCAAGCAAACCCTGGGCGCCGAGGGCGACACGCCAACTTACAAGAAACTTCTAAAGCAGGCACGCAGAATCCCTCCCACACCAGCCATCAACCGCTAACATCCCGCAGGTCTGGCTCGGCGTCGTCCTCGGCCTCGTCATCTGCCTCTGCATCGGCGCCGGCATGATTGGCGCCTTCTACGGCTACGGCAAGGACCACTTCGCCTCGACCGAAGACATCTGGGAAGGCGTCTTCGGCATCGTCGCCGCCCTCATCATCTCCATCATGGGCGCCGCCCTACTCCGCGTCAACAAGCTGCAGGACAAGTGGCGCGTGAAGTTGACTCGCGCTCTCGAGCCGACGACGATGTCATCCGGCGGTGGCAACGGCGGCGGTGCGCGCACGCGGCTGAAGGCCTGGGCGGAGAAGTACGCCATGTTTCTGCTGCCGTTCGTCACGGTGCTGCGGGAGGGGCTGGAGGCGGTGGTGTATGTTGGTGGCGTGAGTCTCGGGTTGCCCGCGACGGCGTTTCCGCTGGCCGTCATTTGCGGTTTGGCTGCTGGGTGCGCGGTTGGGTATATCTTGTACCGGTGTGTTCGCCCGACCTTACCCACGTTGATGGATGGGATTCATCTGACATTCCTCGCAGCGGCGGCAACTCGACTAAGCTCCAGGTCTTCCTCATCATTTCAACCTGCTTCCTGTACCTCGTCGCCGCGGGCCTTTTCTCCAGGGCCGTGTGGTACTTTGAAACCAACACCTGGAACCACGTCATCGGCGGTGATGCCTCTGAGACAGGTTCTGGCCCGGGTTCGTACGATATCCGGCAGAGCGTGTGGCATGTCAATTGCTGCAATCCCGAATTGAATGGTGGCGGGGGCTGGGGCATTTTCAACGCTATCTTGGGATGGCAGAATTCGGCCACGTACGGTTCGGTGCTGTCGTATAACCTTTATTGGCTGGTGGTCATCGTTGTGTTCGTGTACATGCGCTATAAGGAGAAGCATGCCAAGGTTGCGCCGGTGGCTGAAGATACGGAGAGGGCCGCGGATAGGGAGTCGAGCTCTAGGAGCGAGGCTGAGGGGGTGGTGGCGGTGTCGCCTGAGAAGAGCAACTGGGAGGTAACGCCTACAACTCAGGCAAGGGAGCTGAAAGAGTAGCGCTAAAGGATACCCGTCCCGACTCTTTGATAAGTATCGCTCGAAGCCTGAAGTCATACGCAACGCTGAATGTAGCTCGCTGTAGTAGACGTGAGTGAGAGATCACACTGGGTTTTTGCCGGCATTGGCCACCTTATTACTTCGAAGGTTTCATTACCATGTAAGGGTTATATACTTTACTAAAGGCGAGTTGAAAGATAGATACGCTAAGCGTAATGGGCTCGGACACCGCATTTCCTGTGAGGTCGGAAGTTTTACAGTAAAAACCTCCAAACAGCCGGCAATTCGCGCTCCTCGCGTGGCTTACATGTATAAAGGAGCACCTTCCTAGAGTTACGAGGTACGAATGGTCCTGCATCACGTCATCAAGCTGAATGCCAGTTGCTGTGCGTTAGAAAAAGAACGATTTCTCATTTATCCCGTCCACATCAAGGCACAGGCAATCCGACGTGGACAACACACAAGCTTACACTCGCCCTGCCAAGTCATCGAACAACATCTTCTCTATACCTCAGCAGTACTTAATCTTCCCGATCCAACCGCTTTGGCTTTTTCGGCGCCTTATTAGCTGCTGATCCACACACGCAAGCAAAACAGTGGTTCCGCGGCTGGGTTTTCGGACGCAAAATCGGCCCGCCGCTCACGAACGTCGCGTTCGGGTCATTCGCAGGTTGTTAATCTGACCCAAGTCTCCATCTGGCAGGTATATAGACCAGACTCCCGACACCAAATCTCGCGTCACAAGCCACTGCAACCGCTGCGGCGGGTTTGGTGGTGCTGTATACAGCTGCGTTGATCTTTACGATTGATCATGTGCTGCTAACTGAGCATGAAAAAGTGAGGAAAGGTGTAGAGGAAAGGGTTGATTGGAAGGTGATCATGAGTTATTTGTAGGTGTTGAAGCATGGTAATAGTCGCAGGGCGGTGTTGCTGCATCTTGCAACGTTGGCTAGACTGCTGGGGGTTTCAAGGTCGGGATGTGAGATCTATAAGCAGGGAATGTGGGGTGGCGATTTGTTGATGGCGGTAGGAGCTGAGATGCTGCTGATACTAAGCTTTCTCTTCTCGAATCATGTTCAGTATCCTCATTCTATGTTGGAAAACCTGTTGTGTTGACTGGAAGCATCTTTGGGGATATCCGAAATTAGAAGGGGGCAAAAGATAATTCAGTGATTATACAAACTCTCCTCACCCAATCAACATAGAGATCCGTTTATGGCAGCCGATATACATAAAGTCTTTGGCATGGCCATGAAATTTCATGAGGAAGATTATTTTCAAAGGGCTAAATGCGGACCAAATGGTACTAAGATTCGGACACATCTAGAATAATTTATAGGAACTGCGGGTGGGTTCACGTCTTTAGATCTTGTGTTCAGGATAAATTATGCTGATTTGCAGATTCCATTATGAGTTGCTAGTTCTATTTCTGCTAGAGATGGAGCCGCAGGCACCGCCAACCCATGAGGGTTTCATCCCTTATTTGCCAGGGCAGCCACGACCCCAGCCGGTCTTGATGTCGCAGCAGTCGGCGTTCTGGTCCGCGTCAGTATTTGTTTGAAAACGTTGGTCGGTATGACTTACGCATTGGGCACGGGTGATGCCGAAGTCCTTGCAGTACTTGTGTCCAGGGCAGTACATCTGGGCAGTCAAGAAGTTGGCCCAGCCACCGAGCTGCCTGTTGCAGGCATCCCTCGAGGAGTAACAGCAGTTGTATGCCTCAGTGCACTAGAGGCGGTCAGAAATGGTTGAAAGAGGATTTCGAGGGCTGGAAGCATACCTCGCCGTCCTTCTGGCGCGTCTCGAGGACGGGGTTGGCGGTGGCGGCTCCAAGAAGGAGGAAGGTGAAGACCGCGGTGAGCTGCATGGTTGTAAATGAGTGGAGTTTGGTAAGGAGAGAAGAGAGTGAATGTGATGGTGTGGTGAGGAACCGTCAACGAGCTGTATTTATATCCAACGAGGCTCGACTTGATAGGCGAGTCAACTGCGGTTATCAGAGAGGCATCGGCCGTCACCGTTAAGGATTGCCAAGGGGCGTACCTGGGGAGCGGGAGATGGCGGACACTCTAAAGCGATGACTGACATGGAGATGGCGCTAACGAGTCCTTCCACAGAGTGCGAAAGCTCGTATCGTGTCCTGCAATATACCGTGACCGGTAACCGCGCTAGGCTTAGGATCAAACTGTATTGCCCATCTGATGCAGCCCTGCGCAACGCCGCAACTGCTCAAGATGGGGAAAGGTCAGGAGGGCTGAGCGCCAAGACGCCAGGCGCAGCCAGCACCGGCCCCATCGTGACACCGACTTCTACGGCGAACGCCCACCATACTACGTGGAACCCAATACCAATCCGCTGCAAGTAAGCGGACCTTCTCCTTCCTGAGCACTCTGAACTGCAGAGTATACTAAGAAATTCTAGTTCTGTGCGGAGGGTTCTTGTTTTGTCCAAATGCTTCGGGTACCAATAAGGTAGCTTCGCTGTGTTCTGGAAGCCCAGGGGATCGGCCCGATTCATCGTATTGACACCAACAACATACTCCACGCTAAGCGCACTACTAGTCTCTCGTCCCTCCCGTTTTGCCCTTAGAGAGCTGAACCATCTAGCTCATATCTCACGCTAGTCGTCATTCAAGCTTTAAAGTAAATATGCATAGCTCGTATACTATCTTTAAGTCCAGAACAAGGCCTCCGGCTGGGCTGAGATGACAACCATCTGAATCGAACAGACAGGAGATTGAGCTCGCGTTGAATGCGTATAAAAGTTATCTCTCGACTGGTGCTCTGGAAACCAATACCAACTGCCCGACGCTCCTTCATCCAGAACACCATCACCCACCTCCGTCCTCAATACCACAAACATGAAGTTCACCAGCGCCATCGTCGCCTTCGGACTCGTTGCCAGCGTCTCTGCCACCGTAAGCCACCACCTTCCCCGCGTTTCCCCTCCCCCGCTTCCTTTACTGACCGCCAGTAGTGCAGGATGAGCGCAAACAGCGAGGACCCCAACTGCTGCTGGGGCGGCAAGGCCGGCATTGATGCGTGCTTCCGTCAATCCAAGAGTCAGACCTGCCGCGACGCTGCCGAGCGCAAGAACTTCTGTATCAACCGTAATATTCCGACTAGCAAATGCGTAAGACTTCCATTTCCTTCCTCTCCTTGATCTGCCTGATGCTGACTACACTTCTTCTGCAGGACGCCGATTGCTGCGACACCAGGACCGGCTGGGGCAAGCCTTGCCCGAAGGGAAAGAACTCGTGCGAGGACCCTACCAACTGCCCTTATTAAGTGGGGCACAGGGTGTGGGGGGAGGATGAATGACGGTTTTTGAAGCATCTCGGAGCTTTCAAGCACGATGCTTTTTTTTATGATGTGTGTAGTAAACCCAATGAATATTTGCTCCGTAGCCACATGTGCGCGTGAAATGGTGAATGCATGCGCCTGGTGGTCATTCGCTTGAGCAGTGAGATGCAGGGCCATCCAGGTACCGATCATAGGGCTGTCATACTGAGTCAAGCTGGTGAGCGCCACATCTCGTACAGCCAGTCGGTAGTCACGGTTGCCAAGCTGCCTTGCCGGCCGGCTTGCGAGTCATCATGAAGACCGTGCTCTTCCCCCACGACGAAACACCTTGTTTGATGATGATTTTATTATTAGGCTGTTTACATCTCGCGGTGGCTTGCCAAGTGTCAGCCCTGCGGCGAGTAGCCTGGGAGTCTAAAATTACACGAACGACATGGCGCACCGTGCTCGATTCATGGCTGTGCTACTGCAACGGCGCTGAGGTGTTGGAAGATGAGGCCCGGTATATTTTACTTGGTATTGAGGAGACTAAAAAGAGACTTACGAGTCACGTTCTTGGATGATCATGAGCCAGCAACCTTACAGGTGGTGAAGGTCTGAAACCGCCCGATCTGAACGCCACGACGCACATACGTCAATCGGCCTGCATCATTCCACCAGCGCAAACCCAATGGGAATGAGATCATACGACTGACAGATATCAGTTGGCGGTGAGGTGAAACCCATCTTGAGTCCATGTCACGAGACTTTTACTGATAATCGGGCTAGGGTCACGCCGGCGGCTCAGCAGTATGGCAGAATGAGTTTTCCTTGTCGAGGCCACGCATGGCAAGTGAAAGAAGAGATGGTACGACTGTATATCAACTATTATGAGCTCGGGTACCACCGAGCCTTTGCGGTACAAAGCCAACAGATCGCATCCAATGATTTCAGAAAACGCTTACAGATCCACCACGGCAACCATTCACAAAAACAACCAGACATATATTAAAACCTCAACCAAACCCCCGGCAGCCCCCCCTCCTCACAAACACCAACCCACCTACCTACAACCCTCCCACCGCCTCCATCACCACCACCACCGTCCCCAACCAACCACCACCCCACCACCCGGCACCCCTTCCCGCCGACGCTCTCCCCACCCCCTCCGACCTCGCCGCCCCACCCGTCTCGCTCACCCCCCTCCCCACCGTCCCCCCATCCACCACCACCGCCCCATCCGTCCCCACGCTCATCACCGCGCCCCCCACCGTCGCCGCCGGCGCCCCCGGCTGCAGCGTCGTCCACACGGGCACGACGACACCAGCAGCGGCAGTGTACAGCGGGACGACGCTGGCGCCGAGCGTCGCGACAGTGGCGCCGGTGCCGGGGGGGATGACGTACGAGACTGGGGGGTGTGTGGAAAGGGTGGAGGATGAGGTGGCAGTGTGGGAGCAGGACGAGCCGAGGCCGCAGAGGATGTAGGAAGCGAGGGAGCCGAGCTGGAGGGCGGCGGAGCTGAGGGCAGCGGCGTTGCTGGCTGGGGACGTCGTCGGCGTCGGTTTCTGGAGGTCGTTTGCGGCCGAGACGGTGCGGAATGCGGTCGTGGCGTCGACGACGACTTTGGGGCTCGGCTGCCCGGTGAAGGCGGTGAAGGTGCAGTAGGCGAGGGCTGGGTGTAGGGCGTGGAAGGCGTCGTCGAAGCCGGGGATGTTGGTGAAGTTGACGGAGGCGCCCATGGAGAGGTAGGGGAGCGTGGTGGGGAGCGGGATCGGGGCGGGCTGTGCGAACCAGGCGGAGGTGGTGAAGGTGCTGCCGTTGGCGCAGCTGCCCATTTGGTGGACGTGGATGCGGTTGAGGATGAGGGCGTAGGGGGTGGGGTAGGTTCTGTGGGGTGGGAGTCAGGGTGTGTCGCGGTGGGGGTGGGGGAAGGAGGGGTGGGGGAGGATGGCGTACAAGGTGGCGGTGCCGATTTCCTCGGTGGTGTCATAGATGGGGTCGACTTCGTAGATGTCGTAGGGTCCAGATGGTTGTACTTGGGCGGTCGGGATCAGGCTGGTGTAGCTCAGCATGTCTACGCCTGTTGCGTTGTTGGTGATGGTTTGGGTGGCGGTGGTGGTGAGGGTTGAGCCGTGGCCGACCACGTCATACTGGACGGTCTGTATGTAGAAGGGTACCCGAGTGGTCAGCCAGTAGATGATTCTGACTTCGATGTCTTTCATATGCTCCACCGAGTCGTGGGTACCGCATGATACTGAGGCAGTAGGTTGAACTCCGCACATGTCGAGGAACCCGCTTGCGTCGGGCGTGGGAGAAGCATCTGCCGTGGGTACCGAAGAGGCGGCTGGGTAGCTGGTGTGTAAGCGTGCTGTATTTGACCTTTCGCTGTATTGAGACTCACTGCTCTGCGAAGTAGCCAGAGCTAGACCCGCACCGCATAGTAACATACCACACCACCTCCACATGGTGGAAAGCAAGACGTGACTTCGAAGAAGATGGATGTGCTGTAAAAGTATAGCAGGCTGGGCAGATAAGCACTTACAGGGTCAAAGAGGGCCCAGCCGTCGGCTGAAGACATATATAGAAGAGCATGTGTGGAAGCACAAACCAGCGATTGCGTATGCGCGGCCATGTTCGTATCTGCGCCATGCTCGGCGGACCGCCACGCTACCAGATTACTGGGCTTATGGCGTGGTCTGGCGCCGCGTGGGGGGCGGGTCAGCCAACCCCGCCCTCGCCAACGCACGTGTCAAAGCAAGTCTAGCCGTGCTTGAATGTTCAGCCTTGCATAAAGTGGCTTTGGGTAGGATGAGGAGGCAAGACTGCGTGCTCAGCTCCCGACGTGTTTTCTGGTCCGGCCAGTGAATTTCTGCAGCAGTCGGAAACACGGCCAATCATGGGCTGGCTTAAACCTTTGGTTCGATGTAGCGAATCGCTGTTTGGCTGACGCTGTTGGGTGCAGTCAGATGGTCGAACCCGAAATAAGCAAAACATGGCCACTGCCGTTCGCCGGGCGGGGCTAAGTAAACCGACTGCTGCAAGAGCAAAGGCCGCCTAAATATCTTGCGACTCAATCGACGCGAGCCCAGCTGAACGCTCGAGTGTCGAAATGCTCACGAATGAAACCAAAAAGTCGCACACGACCCGATCCTTCCCGCGATGCACGTGACGGGTAAGCACTCGATCGCGAAACGCGAGACGGAACCAGCACCAGTGGTTGTGCAATCAAGCCAGGAATGGTCAGTCTCTGCTTTTTCCACCGTCGTTCCCCGGCATCTTTCAGCACTGCAGCCATGTTGACACGCGGATGCAGGGACGGGATTGACGGACCGTGGTCAAGCTTTGTACTGCAAGTGGGCACACCCGCTCAACAGGTCCGCGTCGACATTTCCATCGAAGGACAGGAGACATGGGTTGTCGCTCCAACAGGCTGCTCCGGGTCGACATCCGACTGTGCCAAGCAAAGAGGGGGAGTGTTTGACAGCGCCGACTCCTCGACATGGCAATCCACAACCACCATCTGGAACAATTCCGGGATCTATGAGCTGTCGGGACTGATTACCGAGAGCCTGGGTATCGATGGGGTTTGTAGCACCGTAAGATGCCGTGTCCATCACACTGACATTGATTAGAATGGGGAGTACGGCTTCGACACTGTTGGCCTATCGTTCGGCGGAGAATCCGGTCCGGCCTTGGATCACACAATAGTCGCCACATTCAACACAACCGACTTTTACATAGGCCAGTTTGGTGCTAGCCCCAACCCCACGTATTTCACAGTTTCGAACGACAACTCTTCTGCTCTGGACGATCCTGTAAGTACGCATCGCAAACCATGTGACTGCCGTTAGCTAAATTTCTCATCAAAGCAAGAGAGTTTCCTGTCGATGCTGAAGCGGACAGGAAGAGTCCCGAGCTTATCCTACAGCTTTACAGCTGGCTCATACGCACGCCGCAACACCATCAAAAACGCCCTGGGCTCGTTTATCTTCGGCGGCTACGACGCATCACTGAAAGGCCCCGCCGACCTATCCTTTGACTTTGCTCCCAACCAGGGAAGAGAACTAGTTGTCGGCATCCAGTCCATCACCGCATCCAGCCAGAATAACGGGACCGTCGACCTGCTCCCGGAATCCGTTTTTGCCGCCCTGGACTCTTCTCAACCCAACATCTGGCTGCCCCTCGCTGCGTGCCAAAAATTCGAATCCGCCTTCAACTTAACCTGGAATGCGACTGCCGAGCAGTACCTCGTCGACTCCACTCTGCACGACCGCCTCGCCACCGAGAACCCCAACATCACCTTCCGCCTCGGCAACGGCGGCTCCGGCGGCCCAACGACGGACATCGTGCTCCCCTACTCCGCCTTCGATCTCACCATGACGAATTCGACTTCAGACGCACAACCATACTTCCCGCTCAAGCGCGCAGCCAACGATACGCAGGTAAGCCTCTCCACCTCCAACCACCAGCACTGAACCCCCCCC